>NC_056737.1:861721607-862036607 GCF_019279795.1 Protopterus annectens | reverse complement strand
ACACTCTTACAAGAATTGCAGAAGTTTTCAGACTTGCAAAAAAGTTCATCCATAAAACAAAGCCCCATCTACCTTAATGCATGCTAAGTTCTCATTTAGCAGGGGCCATCACCATTCCTGACATTAGTGATTCCAGAACTTGACAAACACCACTTTTGAATAAAAGTGACAGCAGTAAACTTGTCAGCTCTGTATGATATAATTAAGATAGATGGTTCTGAAGAATTGGATTTTTTAAGTACTAAAACACAGGAGAGTTGTTCCAGATAAAATACATGGATGTAAGTGATTTATTTGGACCCAGATTTGATATTTTAATTAATGGAAGGATTTCAGAAGTAAGCAAAATTATCAAAAGAGTTTTAAGGATACCCAATTTTACAAGTTCCTTTTTTTTTGCTTGTAATAGAAACCTGGTAATCAGCGTTAGAGAAACACTAACAAAGTTGCAGATGCAAGGAGGCAATGCGGCTTTATTTACAATATTCACAGATGGCTGTATTTTGATAGCTGAAAAAGGTAGATGCGGTGCTGACTGATGTTCTATAGATTTTTGAAGAATAATGCAGTACTTTGGGGATTGGTGTGTAATACCTAGAAAGTTCAGCCATTACATTTAGGGAGGGGGAATGTAAAGGACCCAAGATGTATATCATTTGTTGAATGCTTATTTCAATGAATCAGAAATGGTTGAACTCCACACACTGAAAACTCATTTCACTGAAATACAATTCATAGAAAACATTTTACACAACAAATATACCATATGACAAGTTTTTTTTTTTTTTTTTGCAGGAACAAGCCCTCCTGCACCCCTTTGCCCCTCCACCTCTTACTTATATATACTAACTGTATAGTCCCACAACTGAAGAGAAAAAAAAAAAAACACCACAAACAGTGAATCAAACACCATCTTCAACAAATCTGGAAGAATGGCATGATGGTGGCCATAACAATTCATAGATACTCTTGAAAACTCACTTCCTTAATAACTCCTATAACCAGAACTGACAACATCACATATTTTATATAGATTTCTACAGTTTTCTATCAATTGTAATTCAATGAATTGAACTTTCTATAAGATGAGTTTGACCATATGTTGGTGAATTAGTAAAATGACAAACACCCAAGGACAATGCATGGATATAGAATACAGCAAAAGGGAATATAGTAAAGACAATGAAAAGTAAATGCAGAATGTTCTAGAATATGTTCAGGGCTCCTAAGGTGCTAAAACTGTGACACAGCGACCATGGACTCTAGCCACATTGAGAGGATAGGGATTCAATTCATGTACCAGTCTTAGTTCTGCCTCCTAATTGAGCACAATGGATACAAATAAAGGAGCACAGCTCCAGAGGGAACAAGTGCTGAGGACCATCGGATTGTGGAGAACTAATATGGCACTGATGTATGAACATGTGGAAAAAATGGAATAACCAGACTACTTACCAATTTAGTCCTATAAATATCAAAGCATGGAAAGTTATAGGAGTGACAGATGGAAGCAGTTAGTTATGCAAGATGAGAATTTAGTGAGGAAAGGAGTAAAATCTACAGACTTTCAGCAGATACTTGGGGGTGATGGTATGTCTAAGCACCAGTTGTATAGATATGCTCAACTACACCACATTTATAATACATAGCCCACTGTACCTAGGGTAGAGGGCAAAAGAGAGACACTATGGAATAAATGGAAAAGCATAAAGAAAGGGAGGTGAAATTTGATAACAAGGATCTTCTTGAGAGGGGGAAGATATGGCTAGACAAAAATTGGAAATAAAGTTGGGGAGACTGGAGAAACTGAAAATGAATAGGATTAAATAGAGTGAAATGTTATGGCATGTAAATGTCCCAACATATTCTTGTTCAGCCTGTCTCTGAGTTATTTGTATGCAAAATATAAGGGCTAAAAACTATCATGGGAAAGTATGGTTAGGTTTCTTAGGATGCTCATAGATCAGTAGCATAGTATGTACATATGGACATATATGGGAAAGTCTAACATATGTAAAAAGTGGGTTTTATCTAGGATCAGCAGATGAGGGTTCTACATTTCTGGTACTTAACGCTGTACAGATCTTCTGAAGAAAGGAGGGATGGAAATAGAAATTGCTGCAGATGTGGAGAGGGGTATGAAGGTCTCATGTACATTGTGGGGATGTCAAAGAACAAAAGACAGATATAAACAAAGTATTGTACTGTCAGAATACATTTTTGAGAGACAAGACAATATTCATGGAAGGAATATGGGCTGGAGGTGGTCCAGGCTGATACTATGTGAGCAAGAGGGGAAAGCCATATTAAACTGGTATTGTTATATGTACCAAAATCTGCAATAGTGAAAGAATGGAAATATTCAGTGAGCAGACCCTTAATGTGTATTCAAAATGTTAAGAAAAATAGTTAGATGTTATAAGCATGTAATAAACTACTATATTGAACAGAGTGGAAGTGCTTAGGTATTTATATCACAATGATTTAAAACAGTGAGAGTTGATAAAAATGAAGGGGCATTCAGGATCATAGCTCTCAACCTTCCATCTCCAAAATGAGGAACACTTGCCTTCATAATGTGGAACAAATGGGCAAAATGTGGAACACATACTAAGGGTTTGCTAACAACTTCAACTAGGTAAGTCATAGGATGTTTAAAATATGCTGGTTTTACTTATAAAGAAGATCCTTTAATGAATTAATATGATTAATTTCTATTTACCATGGATTTCACTTAAAAAAATTCCTAACACTCAATGTGTGACAGACTCTTTCAATGTGGAACTTTGAGGAACTTCGAGGAACATGAACTTTTTAAGACCCCAAATGAGGTACATTCCTCGTAATGAGGTACACTTGAGAGGTATGTTCAGGATGTTTTTATTCTTTGACTATGGCAATGTGTCAGTGGTGTGGATTTTGTTACTTATTTCCATGGGAATCACAATAAAAATGATTTCACAAAAACTGAGCAAATAATATCCCGGCTTCAGCAGCTTGACAAGTTGCTTCTTTCTACTGCTGAAGTTTTCTCTGATCAGGCTTTGAACTTTGGAAGCTACTGTACAGAAGACTAGATAATCTGAGGAATTAGTTTAAAGTCCATCAGTGCTTGGTACATTTGGTTATGTGTTCTGACTCAGGCAAATGTGACAGGCATACCTTTACAAGGGTGCAGCTGTCAGTGCTGTGGAGATAGCGTAATGCTGTGTAGTTGTTATCATTTCTGTATGGTCATCTTAAACAAGCCTGTACTCCCCCCCCCCCCCTCCAACACATACACACATAGTTTGTGTAAAGAGGGTCTGTCTGGTGAACCTACTTTTAAGGCCAGACTTGTTAGATGTTGACAAAAACTTTATAACTTTTCTTCAAGTTTTATTTTTCACATTCATTGTTTGCTGTCGGAATGGAGATGTAAAGGTACAACATACTTTGAAATGTTTCATTTACAGATTTAAAATGCTTACAATGTGTTACTGTGTAAAATAAATACTTTCACTATACTTTCTTGAATAAATAGTAATGTTTTTGAGACAAACTTCTTATGTGAGATACTTACCTGTAATTCTTTATATCTTTCTGTGGTGGCAGCAGTATGCTCTTTGACTATATTACGATAGTATACTAGCTGAAATATTTATGGTGGTTTACAAAGTTTGCAGTGTGTGTGTGATTATTAACTTAGAGATATCCTTGAAATGCAGATAATCTCTGACAAGTCTACCTTTTTTGCAGTCTGCAAATTCTCATTCAGATAACATTCCAGGTTTACCAGGTGACCTAATTATACTGGTGCAGACTTGTGTGACATTAAATACTGTATGATTGGAGTGCCTTTTACCTTAGAGTTTCCAATCATGAGTCATGTATTTTCAGTTAATGCAGAATGTCTGTACATTTCATGCTCCTGTACTGGGCAGCTGCACTCTCTACTCACTAAATAACTTTTTTTCCAACTGATGAAACCTCATGCCATCAGAATCCTAAATACATCAAAGAGTTTTTTTTCACATGCATCTCTCGTCATAGTACATTAAGGGGAGGGGTGGGTTGAGATATGTCAGGCTGTTCTGCTGGAAACTCCCAGATTGCATTAAGATGTCAGAGCAGAGCTTTACCTTTGCAACTTTCAGTTCCTAGAATTATATTCCCTTCTACATAATTTCATTAGTCATCTCTGCCTTAAATCTTCTTGAAACCCTTAGAACATCCTTATTGCTTCACATTATTCAGTCTGATTTTTAATTAAGTTTGTTTTGTATGATTATTTGTATTAAGATATGGATATATGCACTTATTTATTACCTGTAAAGCATATAACTTTAATTAAAAGCTTAATAAAATAAAATGTATTTTTTCTTACCCTTTTCTCCTTGAATTATTTAGATAAACTTGAGAGGAATGCAATGCAGTATAAATTTTAAGTCATTGCACAATACGTATTGCTGCAGTTGTTACCTGTTAATTTCAACACGCACAATATGACATGTAGTGAATAGGAACAAAAACAGGCTGCATTCTGTTTGTAATGCCATAATGTTTGCTTTATCGATTTAGTTTTTATAACCAGGTAAATTCTCCTAGGCACACACACGTGTCCTATTTGTGACTTAGAAGCTGCTTCAAACTCCTTGAACTCAGCATAAAATGGAAAGTTGTGGGAATCAACCACAGGTGTTAGCAGCTTCTAGCCTTAAATACTATGCTGTACTTCATGGCTGGGTCTTCATTCATCTTTCTCATATGCTTCTCCTTCTATCTGTGAGATTTAATTTGTTGACATTGGCCTGTTATTGACAAATACTCTGGATAGTTCAATAAAATAATGATGTCACATGTGGTAAAAGACTGCACTGACCAATGTGATTAGATCATAAATCATAACTATTTTATGAGTTTAAGAAATAAATTCCAAGAACATACAAAGCAGAAATATGATTGGTAGCCATAATATAATATTTTGCAGAACATGGAGGTCTGGGCATTTCATTATGCTGATGTAGCTAAATTAATAAAATATACTGTTCACATTATACACCCTACTAATATTAGACAGCAGAAGTTATTGACAGCAAAGGGTGGAATGGAAAAATTCCTTGTCTCCAAAAACAAATGATTTATGAATATGGACATGATGTAGGATCAGACTAGAAATGAATGATATTTTAACAGTGGTTATGCATGCCTACATACTATGGTTCTCACTCAAGGTTTCACTCGAATTGTGTTCTATTAACATGGCCATCAGACGTTTAGTACTCTAGCACCAGGCTAGTAGTGGTGTGTCCTGTATTGTAATCATTATTATCATCATCCCCATTTTCACCTGGGGTTGAGTTGCCACATTTGACATTAGTTAATGTGACTAAATCACCTAGAGCCAATGTTTACATGCCCTGTCACTAACTCATTTAATTGACACTGTCTAGTAAGTCCAGACCCTCAAAACCATTATTATATGTTAGTATCATGGTACATTTGCTGTGTGCTTGTGATGGAAAGTAAATATTGTGGGAAGAAATAGCCAGGGAATTGTTATGGCTAGGCTTGTATAGGCCCTAGGGCCGAAAGCCTAGTACCAACCTATGAACCTATGGTTGTGTGACATCTGCAACGGGTTGTTATCAGGACCATGTACATGTTGCCCTTTCACTCTTGTTCAATGCTGGGGAAGGTGGTGCATCATGGAAAACAAAGTCTGTGCCCTTGCAATAAAACTGAATTTATTTGCTTATAGAAAAAGGAAATCCTATTTTTGACTTTTTCACTGCTATTTTTTGTGTGGAAGCAGAGGTTTTGTTAATTCTTTTATTATATGATTTATATTTAAGAGTGTTACTTTATATAGTTTATTATAGTGGTGGTTGTTACATACCAATATCATGATTATAATTTATTTTACTTGTTTTTTTTTTTTTTAAATATAGTAAGGATAGTACATGTGTTACAGGAATATAGTATGTGGACTGGGGTTATGGAGTGATTTTTCTGTGAATGCACCCTTGTGAAAATCAGTATTATTCAAAAGAAACGATATTTGTAAAGAAATACAAAAGTGCTTTTCTTTTCTTGGAGGCAATCCCCCCACATTCAATGTGGGGGGAGGGGGTCTATGTCCACTATAGCCCTGCTCTAAATAAAATCACATCTTAGGGTGCTGCATCTGGAAGCTGAGATGAAATTTCTTCTTACAATAACCTCTGGTAGAAAGTGTAACTCAAACAACTGGCCAAATGCCACAACTTTGACGTATGAGTTTTTAGCCACTTGAACTACTCCTTCTCTGTATATCAGGTATTATATTCTGCACAGTAATAACCTCACTTTAGTGTGGCTGTGACATACAAGTGCTGTTTTAACTAGTTTCACTGGATCTCATTAAGGTTCACCCAACTGATCTTCAGCCTGATGATGTTTTAACTGACAGAACTAAACAAAAAGTGTTTTCTGCAGGGAGGCAAGCCCTCCTATGCCCTCTGCGTGGGGGACTGTGCTAAATCTGCAGCTGTACAGTCACAGAGACAAAAAAAGCTTAAAATCATTATTGGTGCATGTATAGATACTGCACTAGCAGTGAATATCTATGCAAAACAGATACTGGGGAGCTGTACATTGTAAAACAGTATTGGATGAGATAACACCTGACCTCATCCACTTTATAAGCAAACAAGAGCAAGGAAGCCATTCTGTAACTGAGCAATTGTTACAGCTATACTACTGCAGACCAGCACAAACTGTCATACTGGCCTGGAGAAGAGTCGATGTATGGTGTTTTTATCTCCATAATGATAGAATTTACTTTTAGTGTTGCACTGAAGAGCTATAAACTATTATGATTGCAGGGGGGGGGTTAATAAGTGTATAGTGCTCCAGAGCAGAACTAAACCTTACAGGACCTCTGAAACAGCACCCTGGATGTCATGGACTGTGTATACGACCTCTGAGACCCTGCACAAAGAAGTTGCTCATTCTCTACCAATCACAGCCCTCTGTATGCTTTGAATAACTCTGTTATGACATTCACCTCTGGAACCTTATGCTATACAACAAGCTAATGAATACAAAACGAATTCTGTTTTGTCACAGTTCTTACTGCATACCTATTTGAATATATGCTGTTGGTCTGGGAGCAAAGCCTTTTTGTGAGTGACATTTTTGATTATATATAACTATTCCTCTACTCAGAAGACATCAGGATGCCTCCTACTTATATCTCATTTAACCACATACTGCATTACACAGTTGACATAAAACAAGACTTGGGCAAAGTACATGCATTGTAGAGCTGAATGTGGCTAAAGCTTTTATATGTCTTAAGATGCTGTGAGGACAAAACCCTCCCGCATCTAACATAACAATCACTGCCATTGTAATACCTGAGGTATAACTCAGATATATGCAAAAGAGCTGAATGCCCACAACTAAGAAGTGCAACAAGTCTAATGAAATATACCTGCATGCAGAATGTAGACACGAAAAGGGCTTACTAAAGTGTAAAGGCACCAAACAAGATAAAATGTGTGCAGTTCAGCTGATGTGAGTAATGTCAGCCATATTCAGCATTTATTTTCATTTTTTAATTAATTTCTATCTAAGTCTACAGAGTACAGGTCAGTATTTTCAGAGGGAACCCAGGCAAGGTGTTTAGTTAAAGGAAAACTCCATCTTAGAACTCAAAAAACATATTTTTGTCATTGTATCTTTGTTTTTGAGCTATTATAATGCCTCAAAATCATTCCAAGTGCTTCTTTTACAATTTTAATGTGTTTCTCTCAAAATGGCAGATGATGGGGCCTGCCTTGGTAACGTGATCTTATTTTCTTGCTTTCCTTCCTTCTTCCCAGAATACATCTCAAGTCCTCTTTATATGACTCATGCCAGACATAAGGAAATGGTGCTATTTTCTCATGCCATTAAAATATAATGGCAGGACTGTGAAGCACTGTCATCTAAACACACCTTCTGTAAAAGAGCTGCTTCTCTGTTTACCTGACTAAACCTCATTTATCTGTCTGCCAGAGCTTGTTCTATGCTATAAATAGTGGTTAGCTACCAGTAGCAAAAGGACAGATTCATAACCCAGAGGCTCCCTTCACTCTGGAATAAAATCCCAGTCCAGGTTAAGCAGAGTCCCTCATTGACTCTCTTCAAGAGGAATCTTGATGAGTGGATGGGAGATCGTAGGTTTACCTCAGGTATCACTTCTGTGTCACTGTTAGACAGAGGCACAGTATACTAACCTCGAAAAAGGGCATAGCAAAATTAATTTAAAATGGGTGGCGAAAGCCAAACATACTCTGGCTAGGCTTATAAATGCCCTAGGGCAGATAGCCTAGTATGAACCTATGAATCTATGAAAAAACATTTTTTTTGTAAGAGGGGTCTTTCGTAGTCCTAACAAACTTGATAAACCCTCCCCCATACTCTCATGATGAGGTGTGAAAACTCTCACTGCAGTAAATAACCCTTGCTGTACATTTACAAGTGACAACTAGTAGGACTCTAAACTTTTTCTGCTACTTCCCAATGCCTTCAGTGGGAGGATTTTTCTCTCTCATTAATGATACAGATTAAAATGTGCTTTACTAGTTCCTCAATTATTTCTGTCATGTTCCTCCTCCTTTTTTCTATTTCATATTTATTTATACTTTGGTAACCAGGAAAGTGAATTGGTCCCAGGACCCTTTTCAGCCACAACATAAGCTACACTGGCAAAGATAATAACAATTATTAAATGCACTTATCAATACAAATAAAAAAATACTGACCAAGATTGCATGTGCAACAAATAGCCAATGTGTGACAGTGACCAAGTAAATCATTGAGCAACATTTACTACAATGTATACATTAATAATGCTTAACTATACTACGCTGTTTATTATAAATAATTAATTGTATGCACATATGTCTCACACACACACACACACACACACACACACACACACACACACACACACACACACACACATACCCACATATCCCTACAATCCTCCATCACATAGATATAGTGATTTGTGTTTAAATGGTATAACAACAGCTTGGATTTTATTTGCTTCTGTCCAGTAGCCTAGTAATGTCCTATGACACTCTGAACATTGAGCATGTCAATGGTGTCGTCATCCACGTGCTATGTTGAGGTGTAATCAACCAAAAGACAAATAGTGTCACTAAAAAACAAATAATTGTAACAGATTTGTTAAGGTGTGCAACCAGGTACCATATAGAAAATAAAAGAATGATGTCTAAGCTGATAAAATCATAAAACACAACTTTTTATTACAAAGGTTGAGCACTTTCATCACCATACAAAAAGACTTCATCAGAACCTTTCAAAAATACACTTTTCCCTCTTTATATACTCCTCCCCTTTTAAAGAAACGGAATGAACAATGAAAAACTAAATGTTAGAAATAACTGCAAAGTACTGCATACCATTAAAGCTACAGCTAAACTTTAGACTACTGAATGTTGAAAAGTATATGTAACAAGTATATATAACAAATAATATCATCCAAACACAATTTTGAATGATATGTTTCTAACATGTATTAAATTGACCAGCAAAATCTTAATAAAATGAATGAATATTGTTCTACATAATGTATATAAACAAACCACCATATTGCTGCAGAAAATTGTTATACAAAAATGAGTGTGCGGAATAATATATAAAATTGTTTAAAAAATCAGGTTTAAAATTTGTTAGCTCTACATTTAAGTAGAGGATTAATAGAAATAACTTTGTTTAAACCAGGGAATATATAATTTGCAAGACAATTTTAGAGTGTTCTAGTGTGATTTCCCAATCACCCCCTCATGGATTTGGTTTAATATGTTCTAAAATACCAAACTTAAACTCCTTACACTGGTGGCTGACTGAGAGGTGTTTATACAAAGTGTTATTTAAATTTTTGTTATTAATGTCATGTATATGTCTATATATGTGCTTACGAAAACAATTCTCAGTCTTGCCTACATAAAAACTTGGGCATCCCATATATTTTTCAATATAAATGAACGCCTTAGTTACACAATTACCCTTTATTAAATGTACCCTAAAATTTAATCCTGTATCCAAGTGCAGGGTATCACTAACCAAAATATAGCAGCATTGGGTGCACATCCCACAATTTTGGGTACCAAAGCAGCTGTCTATAATTTTTGTTGTTTTTGCCTAATTTAGGATCATTCAAAAATTCCTTTCACATTACAGGTTGTTTTATGCACAAAGACAGGTTTGCCCTCCAACCATTTGAAAATTGTAGGATTTGTCTTTAAAATGTTCCAAAATTTTGCTATAATATTTTTAACCTCCTTTCTCCTGTCATTAAACTCTACCACCATGGCTCATTGGTAATTAATATGCCCTTCTAGAACCTTGCTAACATCTTCATTAGACAAACCAACTCCTAACAGGGGGTTATATTTAGTACCCCATGCTAACTTCACTTCCTGGCAAATACTTAGGACCAAATCAATGGGATAACTTCTGGAAATAAACATTTTTTTAATCAAATGAATCTCTTTCATCATATCTTCATACACTGAAGTCATCCTAACAGCCCTTATACATTGTCCCTTTATTAAACACTTTTTCTGGGACATAGGGTGTGCACTGTTTTAATGTAGATAGGAGTTGCTAAATGTCGGTTTCCTGTATACTTGTGACTTAAAGCCATTACTGGTGTGTGAAATTGTGGTATTGAAATAATTAATACAACTTCTATTAAAATATGATGTAAAACACAAAAAAATCAGTCATCCTGTTCAAATATTTTGTAAAAAGATCCACCATCTCACTTGGTCCATCCCAAAGAATAAAAATGTCATCTAAAAAACGCAAGCACAACTTAATGTACTTACTAAATTCACATTTAAAACAAACTTCTTTTCCCTTGTAACCAGTACCAAAGCTGGCATATACAGAGATACATACAGCCCCACTGCAACACCTTTAATTTGTTTAAATACTTCCCCCTCAGAATAAATACAGTTGCTGCCAAGTACCAAGGAAATTAAATCCCTAAGCAAATTCTCTTTGTCATTTGATACAAGTTTATAATCCAGTAAACTATCACCAAATAGTTCAACACCTACTTTGTGTGGTATAGAGGAAAAAAGTTGCACCACTTCAATGGTTAAACAACCTAAATTACTGTTCCACAGCTTTGATTGAAGATGACCCAAGAAATTCCAGGAGTCCTTGATAAGGTGGGGGTTTTATCATAAACAGGTTTTATCCATCTGTCTATTAAGCTGGCTATTGAATAGGTTTTTAGATCCCTGGGGGTCAATAATGTGGTGAAAAGGTGACTATTCTAAGTTCTTATGAACTTAAGGTGTGACAAAAATTGTGGGTATCGTGGGTTTAGATACTTTTAAAAAATTAAATAAATCATTATTCATTCTGCTATTAAATACAAAATTTTCTAATAATACATCAATATGAGGGTAAGCAATATTCAGTTGATTTCTAGAAACTGGAACATAGATGTAAGTATCATGTAAAATATTCATCATTGCCATAGAATAATCTAAGGCATTATACAGAACAGTACCCTCTACTTTGTTGGGTTTCATAACCCTTAAATTATCATCACTCAACAATGCATACATAACTTTTCTTTCTTTTTCTGAGAGGTTAAAATAACACCTAAACCATCTTTTGTTTTATTCACAATGTATAAGTCTTCTAACACCGCTTGCTCAAAAACATCAATCAATGGATGTACGGGTGGGTTGAAAGTCTATTGTTCTTTAATTACCTGGGTGTTTTTGTTCTGTACTATCCTTTATATTTTTATCATGAAAAAATATACCTAAATGGAGTTTTATAACAAATACCTTAAATTATTTAATGGTGTCTATCATATTCCATCTTTTGTAAGGAATGAATTTGAAACCTTTTTGAAAAAGGAAAAAGTGTTCTTTGGTTAATATATGGTTTAGTATAATTAAAAATGTTATAACCTCATATGAAACCAAAACTTGCCTGGAACTATATGAATTTTCTAATGCCTCCAATTCCTCCCCGTCCTCTTGTTCCCATATTTGGTTTGGGGATAAGATGGATACTGAGGTCTTCCGGGTCCCAGTCCTTGAGTTTGTTTGTACCGATTCACCACAGCGAGATGAGCTGCATGAATATGCGAGTACCACTGCTGCTCACTGTGCTAACACATAAACTCCATGTACGCTTTGATCAAAGCCTAAACGAAGTTTACTGAATTCCTGGGATAGCTTTTTTTCTAATGAACCCCTTCTACCTCAAGTGTTACCTGCTAAGTAAATAGTTACTGTCTGTTTGATTTCATAATTATACCATGGCTATATAATTATTGTGAAGCTCATTAATAAATATAATATGAGTTTTGTTGCAGTTTTCATTTTATTCTTAAAAATTTGAATTTCTTTGTTTGTTTGATCAGGTTTAGTCACTGCATTATGAAATCTCCAGTCATCTTAATCATGGGTTACCTGTAGTAGCTGTCAGTGCTTTTAAAACCTCTGGTTAAATTGACCACCAATATCTATTTAAGCTTATTACTTAGACAGGGCTTCCTAATTCTATAAATAAAATACTGTAATATGTAATTTTTATTACTATGATCTATATTTCATTTAACAGCTTCAGCTCAAACCAGTTTGTACAAAACAAAAGGGTTAATCATGGTTACATCTGTTTATCTATACCTTTCCTGTTAGCTATGGAACCATTTTTTTACACGATCACACATCTGAGGGATATTTCCGGGACATCTTACAGATCAAGAATGGGAATCGAAGACAGCACATTGTTCAACATGAATTAGAATAGGGGGTGGTAAGATACAGGTATCAAAGGCGCAACATGGATGTGCAATGGTCAAAACAGTGCACTATGTGGCACAAACTAATGAGTGCATAATGGCAAAGAAGCAAAGATCACCATACAAATGAGACACACAGATTAAACAAATGAAAGCATTCAAAATGGTGGTGTAGTTCAGAAATGTATACAACAGTAGTGCTGAGAGGAACAGCATACACATTTTGAATGCTGTGATTCATAGTATACAACAGGAGCAGTGTTAGCAAGAGACTGTGAAGCATTTTTGAGTGGGCAGAGATACTTGCATATCCTAAACCTGTTCCTTGATATAATGCTTCAAAATGTGGTGGACCATATTGAGTTCCTCAGGACAGAGGAGGACCAAACCAATTCCACATGGGCCATTTATAAAACAGAAAGAAACGACAGAATAGGATCAAATACTGCAGTAAATGAAGCCAAAGGTAGAACAAAAAATCCAAAGAAAAACTCAGACTTCAAAAATGCCAAAAAGTTTAATAAATGCTTCAACATGTGGTGGACCATATCTATTTCCTCCAGACAGAGGAGGACTGAACCTCCCTGAAGTCCTAGGAGTCAGAGAATTCACACAGTTCACTACCAAGGCCCCACATAGTTCCAGAAAGTCCATGATCAACAGGAAGGGTTTGTACTTCTTGAACTGTCAGGTGGTCTGTAATTACCAGTCCGTTATTCATAATGTATCTGTATGCCACCTGGGCAGTTCACATGATTCATTTATTTGCCACGCAATACCTATACTAATTTTTTTGTATTGCAACTTTATTGAATCGTACATATAAAAAATAAGAGGAACAAAATACTTATGACACAGATCACTGAAAACCTCAAACATCAAATAAGCAGAAAGATAAAGAAAACAGCATTCAGTGATAACAATATTCACCCAAACTAATTACATTTGTTAGAAATAATAAAAATTCATACTACAACTTAACATGAGATTTTTGCACCTTTTTGTCCCTCCTAAGTCAATCATGAGTAAATGGGCGACAACTTATATAAGTCCCCACTGATGTTCTGCCCTTACTCTTCAACCATACAATCAGGTCAGAAATTGAAGAGCCACAGGAATACTCCATCTGGAGGCAATGCTGACTCTAATAATGGCAGATAATTGTAACAGCCAGGCTTGAGCCAGGCTTGGTTCTGTAATGCCATATTACTCATGTCCCCTAAACATTCCATAAATAAAGTCTTTGGATTACAGGAGAGATCCCAGTTAAAAAAAGAAAAGCACTTTAATAAGTGAAGAGTCTAGACTCAGTGAGGCAGAATACTCCAAATTCTCAAAGATTGTGAAGAAAATCAGCCTCATTTTTTATTATAACCTAAACAAATTATGTCCTCAGAAAATCCCTGAGGTGAATGTGTGCACAGAGGTCCAATGATCATTGAACTAATATAAAGCCAATATTTAATATATGACCCATACAAACGTATCCTGTGAAGAAATGTCTGACAGAGTCATCTGACTGGTAGGCTCACACACATACTGGATAGACAGCTGTATACAGAAACATATCATGCAAGCAGGCAGCAAGCCACATCCTGTGTATTGTGCAGGACCCTGACTGATGATCCCCATATCATGCGGAAATGTTCTATAACACAGCCCACATGGAAGAGTGTTACATTCTAGGGCATTTGTTCAGACTAGTGAAGGGATGTCTGCAATGTCTATACACCTCAGGAGAAGACCTACAATGCAGGGATTTGCATCAATATCTTTGTTGTTTCTGCTATGCTACATAACATGACATTTCACCAGCCAAATGATCAATTTTTAAACATGATAGCAGGGCCTTCCATATTAGTCATAGCAGCAGAAGGTGGGGCAAAAGAGCCAAGAGAGGGAGAGCTGGGCACAATACATTGTTGCACTGGCAGCGAGGCAACATGTGGCCAAGAAATGAGGGACCATGGCATAGACAACACAGAATAAAATGATGCATGCATTATCACACCCAGTTTATGCAGGGCCGTACATGGAGTGGTCATACTGTGCATCAGACATCACCATACCCACACTGGTTAGGGAAAAGGCAAAATCATCATTACTTGCATGTTAGGGGATCTAGTGACACTATATTACTGGGTAAGGTCATATTTATTTATTTAGTTATTTGCATTTGTTTACTGGGATGGTCCACTGGGCCAAAAAGTGCCCATTTTCAGTGGAGGCCCGGGGAGAAAAGCTCCACATTCAAACGAAATTTAAATACAATCACATTTTCTACATACATAGAGAGATAACAACTTAAAAGAAAAACAGACATACAATCTTATCATAAATTTCTAGCTAGAATAACAAAGGCAGTATACATTATATACAAAATATACAAAGCATAATATATCATCTGCTTTGGATATTGTAGAGTGAAGACAGCAAGAGATAGTTGCATAACTGTTAAGGAGAGGGGAGAAAAAAGTTAGTGAGAAGGAATACCACAGCCCCATACTTTGGGAGAATGCGGAGAGTTAGAGATCACATGCTGTAGTAGTGGGGTCAGTTTGCCATGGTGGTGTCACTTTAATTATCTCCTCAAGTCGAGATGATCAGCACCCACATCACCACAGCAAGTTCTTGATGCCTCCAGGTAGGTTAGTCATATGTATCATATGTCTTATCAACCCTCTGTTCAATCCACCCAAGATTGTGGATTTAATTTTGGTCTGTAGCTTTTTCATTGGGAACAGGGGGTTTACAACTTCCCTTACACAGGGAAACAATTTCTTAGCACAAGGATGTAGAACATGTGATGTTATTACTCTATTATTTTCAATTATCATATTGTCGCAGACTGTAAGATGACATCACTATAATACTGAGCAATGCATACAACCAGAAAACAGAAGGATGTTCACTATCAGCTCTTAGTCCAAGAACAAAGCAGCTAACACCAACGTAAGATGAAAATACTTTATTAGCAGCAAAGCTTTCGGATATCAAATATCCTTCCTCAGTGCTTAATCAGCTCTTGTCAGGTATTATTAAGATGATGGAAAAACATCTGTTCCACAAAGATGGCAATGCAAACAAACATCTTGTCTGCTGACATGATAAAAGAATGTACTAGGACCCTGCAACCTGATAAGAAACGTGCACATTGCATTCTATCACATCATGTAGTATGACAGACATCCTGTTCTATTCCATAAACAAAGCTACTTGAAGGTTTATAATTTTGTATGTATGTATGTATGACAACTGGTGCAATTAGTTATTTATATTTTAAGCTGTACGTACTTGTAATACAATAGTGATTCTATAGCACCACCGAATTGTAAGTAGCACGGACTTCTGTGTTTGTATTGTAGCTGCGAGTGCATATTATACAACAGTCATTCTGAATTGTAAAATGACTGTGCCTAGTTCAGTCATCAAAAAACTTGGTCAGTCAGAGGCCTTTGATGTTGGCCTTGATTGCTGAGAAGTGGATACCAAAAAGGAGCTGACCCGGCACCAAGCCTTGAGGGATGTCACTAGTGACTGACCTGTTTGTGGAGGTGGACTCCCCAATTCTAACTTCTCAGGTGCTATTTGTGAAACAGCTGGCTATCCAGTAACATATGGGGTTTTAAATAATTTTGAGAGTTTGAGATATTGTCTAACATGCTTTGGCCAGATTAAGGTAGGCAGCATGTACAGTTCTTCCTTCATCCATTGCTTTGGTGACCTTCTCAAAGAAGTCCATCAGGATGAGTGGATATGACCTTCCCTTGAGAAAACTAAACTGAATTGGATCCAGTGTCTGAAGGTTTCCCATATCATTGGTTATCAGTTCTATGATGTCGTTCCATGACTTTGCATATGAAACTATCAGACATATGGATCACTAGTTACCTGGGTCAATAGGTGGCCCATTCTTGTGCAGAGAGATGACAGTAGTCGTCTCCCATTCACTTGGCATAAAGCCTGTCTAAAGGCTGTAGTTAAACAGTGATTCTAGTGGTTCTGATTGGTTATGCTTCATGCTACTTAGGAGGCATCCAGAGATATTATCAGAGTCCATTGATGCACTATTCTTGGCCATGGAGAGTGCATTGAGGACCTGTTCCCTAGAGATAGTTAGGGTAATTATGATTGAGGCTATTTCCTGGGGAGTGTCTGGTGCTGGGGAGGGTAAAACTGAAGCTAAATTTGTCAGACACTAGATTTGCTATATCTTCTGGCTCAGTATAGGTGGCTCCATTTACAATTAGTTCAGCACATTGCTGTTTACTACCTTTGAGGTTGCAGACATAACTAAAGAAAGGCTTCTGATTATCCTTGACCTGAATAGCTAGTTTTATCTCAAATGTGACTTAGGTAGACTTGATTAACCCCCTGAGTTGCTTGTTTAGATTGATGAGGGGGTTTGTAGCTTGCTGGGTATTGCATTTCCTAACTTTTGTCATGATTTATTTCCTTTTGTTATACAACGTATTGATGTTGGGATTCCACTAGGGTGGCTTGTTTTTGAGTTTGTCCTATGCTTATTCCAGATAGGTACAGCTGTCTCTACACAGCCTTTAACATGATTGTACAGAGCTTCTGTGAACAATTCCTCTTAGACTGCTGTGTTGACAGTTTTTTTTTGGGGGGGGGGGCTTGAAATTTTGCCAGTGTGTCACTTAATAGTGGACGTTTTCCTTAGGTGGTTGGCAACCTCTCTCTCTCTCTGGACTGAGCATCTCAGTGTACTTTTATGGATTAAATCTAGCACTGTCAAAGTTTGAACACTATTTTGTTTGCATATATAGTGCACACATCTTGTTTTGGAATTGCTCCTATTCTCACAAATATCCCTAGTTCAAGTCAGCATGTTAAGTGTTTTGGAATCTGGCCCTTGACATGCAAAATAAGTATTTATTAGAGACCTTCACATATTTTCTGTCTTATTTTATTTTTTATATTTCATGAAATTAATTACCTGTCCTAATACAGTTAGTTTTCATAGAAGATGCCTTTTCACTGTGACCATTTATCAGTCCCTCCATACCCACAACACTAGTTTCCTAAAACCAGTATCGTTGCTGAATTTGTATGCAGGAGAATTTAATGGGTTAACCATATGCATAGAAAAGTCTCTTCATCCATAAATACTATTTCTCAGTGACCAGAGATTGCCCACTCAGCCTCACTGTATTTAGTGCGGTTTCTATTCAGTGCAGTTTTAGGTTGGGATCCTGTGCATTTAATCACCGTGCATTTCTAAATAGCTCTCAGGAACCCACATGTTTTACTTTTTTGTTTTGCTCTTCAAAATGGTATTTGCTCATGGTTATGAACACAAACATTTGACTTATCCTCCTGGCTATGCATAGAGAGTTCTGCAGGAATGCCAGTTGTTAGAAAAATATGTATTAGTAATATGCATGCTTAGTGCATTCGAGGTTTAAAAGAGTTAATACATTTATTCTGTTCACACTGCATGAATCTGCACAGCTACTAGAGACATTCCAGTCCTGTTTATGTCATGAAAATATGAGCAGCTATGATCTGCTTATGCCATGGAAATTAACAAGAAGCATTTGATTTCTGCTAATGTCATGAAAATAATAAGAAATGTTTCATTTCTACTAGTGTCATGAGACTTAACAAAGCGTTATTGATTTTCTGCTTATGCCATGAGAAAGTACACAGCGCTGAAGCTATAGATAATGAAAACAAAGGCTGCTTGAAAGTATAAACCGTAGTCAGCATTACTTGTACCCAAGCTAGAAATGTACCTTGAATCTAGGCAAAATGTAACACATATATATTAGAACTGCACAATTGAAGAATTGAAAGATTGTGGTGGGCTAAAAATAAGCCCCAAGGCCAGGTTGTTTTTCTCAAATGTTTTTGTAAATCAACAATAATCCACTCATGTCAGCAGGAAATCTAAGTAACATTTTCTATGTAACACATAGTGAGTTTTAAATCTGAACATGTCAGCAGGAAATCTAAGTAACATTTTCTGTAGAGTAATACAGAAAGCTGTGCATAACTACGTCAACAATAGAATAGTAACATTTCATAGAACTGTATAAAAGTAGCATACTGCTCACTAGTAATTTAGACAAATCATTCTGCCTGCATGCTTTGTCTCCTTGCTGCAAGTTAATAAAGGGTGCCATACTTGAACCTTACGTGAATTGGTCTTTGAAGTTTTTTTCCTTTGACAACAGTTGATAACATTCTGTTCTCTGTTTGAAATATCACTAATGTTTCTCTTAGCACTTTGAAAAACTGCTTTTTATTCTGATCAATACCTCTTCTTGAAATATCTTGTTGACTTCAAGCATCCATCAGCTCCTTTTTTATGCATAACTAGAATGGTTGTTGTTGGCATCCTAAAGCCACTAACCTGGTATATTAACACTGCTATAAAGATGAAATAGTTCTATTCAAAGAAAGTAATTTAGGACTGCAATAGCAGCTGTAACATCTATAAATGAGTTGTTGTTACCGGACCATAGAAGCTTCCAGATGACTGTATTTTTTTATTTCCTTATTTTCCTCAGGAATAGCGGTAGATTCTTAATCAGCTGAGGATAATGAGCGAAACTTGGCCAGCACACCTCAGTGAGAGTAAAAACAGTCTGCTGGATGGGATAAACTCATTCTTTAAGTCCCCTGAAATGGTGTTCTCACAATTCCTTTGTTTAGTTTGATTTGCTGACTCAAACAGATTTGTAGTCATGAAGCTGAGATGGAAGATAATATTAGTAAGATGTTTATGTCTCATGTTCACCTTTGTGTTTCTTGATCAAGTGGCTTCCCTTAATAAACTTTTAACTCATCTCACATCTTACGTCTCTTAGTGAAAATCAAACTTTATAGCACTTCCATTCTTGGTTTTCATAGACTTAGACTTAGATTAGTACTAGGCTAACTGCCCTTTTGGGCAATTTGAAGCCTAACCAGTTAGCCCATGTGAGAATCAAACCCTGCACCTTGTGTCTTTAAGATAAACACCTTAACCATTATGTCATCCTCCCACCCCATAACTACACTGTCTCACCTCACATTTGAGGTAATCTTTCTGCTCACTTTTTGGGGCATTAGTTGCACCACCTGTACCTCCCATGTATTACTGGCCTGAAATGTCTGTGACCCTTCTTAAGGGGGGATAGTTTGGCATAATGGTTAAGATCTTTACCTCACAGTTACAGAATACAGGTTTTACTTCTGACCTCTGGTCATTGGCTAAACTTGTAATTGCCTACAGACTGAAAGCCTAGTATTTACCTATAAGGGGGGGGAGGATCTACAACCATACCGTAAAGGTACAAGTTTGCAGCTCTGCTCAATCTTTGAGCTAAGGTACAAGAGTGAATAGTAAATATTAATTTAAAAGACTATCTCAAAAATGACACATATTCTGCATCAGACATGGTTTAAAGAAGATCTTAAAATTGATGTGCCTCAATCAGGCCAATCCCACCTTTAGCACTGAGACAGCACTAATGCCCCAACAAAGCTGTTCAGCTTACCAGTAGCTATTGCCTTGTCTGTCAGCCTATGCCTATATGACATTAGAATGTATTTATTTATGATTTGTTAATCAGGTAAGTAAGCCAGGCCATAGACTCACTTCAGCCACAGCCCAATTCACAAAGGGACGATGCAATATATATGAAGAATTTAATATAGATGACTGGGCTTCAGCTTTTGGGAAGAATAGTGGAAATCAAAATGCCCACAGAAACTTATTCATATACAGGTAAAAACATATAAAATCCACAGGTAGTGGCTGAAAGTTGGGATCGAACCCCAGGAGATCTTATCACTTAGCTACTGTGCTGCCCAATTTTCACAGGGATCTCTCCTTAGTTCCTTATTTTTAATCCTGATTTTAGAATGGCATGACAAAACTTGCTCATCTCCAAAAGGCGATTTGGTAATTTAGTATTCTCCTTGTCCCTCTGTTTCACCCTACAAGATAACTTCCTTGTAAACATTTGGTATAAACCGATCTTTAAATTAACTCTGCCAGGTAAGTAGAAATGTTTTTCAAGTGTTTTATTTTGTTTGTTTCATCAGAAGTGGTTATCTTAAAACTCAACAATGGGTCAATGCTTTCAGCATTCCTTGCACCTTCTTTGTACCTGAAATGAAGGGCATGTTTTTTAGCCTGATGCAGACCTTTATCCAACATATTGATTATGTTGTAGACTCTGACCTCAAGGAACCAAATTTTTGTATTGTCTTCCTCATCACCTAATTTGAAAATCCAAATGGTGATAGCTAGATGCATTTTTGTTACAGATCACTGTTACGGCATCTATGCACAGTTTCTAAAATAAATGGCTTTGTGTGAATTAGAATCCTTTATGCTTGGAATGCTAATTTTAAAAGAAGTTATGTACTCACCATAATGTTCCATCTGAGTAGGTAATCTTCATTTGTCAGCAACCTGTGGGTATCGGATCCATATCGGATCCGAGCCGGCAGCTTCAAACAGCTAAGATCCGAGCTCCAAGCTCCTCCCCCTTACCCATAATCCCCATGCTAATCCTTCCTGCCCTCAGATCGAGTTTGCTTAGCAACACAGAGTATTATAACACATGAGTCACCTGCAAATCCTAACCTAAGTTATCTGGAAACAAGGGCTAGGAATCCTTCTAGTACACACTATAGGTTAGGGGGATGGAGGGAGGGTCAGTTGCTGACAAATGAAGATTACCTACTCAGATGGAACGTTATGGTGAGTACATAACTTCTTTATCTGAAGTAGTTAACTTAATTTGTCCATCAACCTGAGGGACAGAGTCCCCAGCTGCACAAACCTTGGGAGGTCCTCATGGAAGGATATTCCGGAGCACTGCGGAGCCGAAGGATGCTCTCCCTCTGGAAATTATGTCCAACTTGTAATGGTTAATGAACATATGAGATGAAGCCCAAGTGGCTGGTAAACAAATGTCATCCAAGGAAACTCTGAACCAAAAAGCAGCAGAGGTGGAAATTGAACGAGTAGAATGAGCGTGGATTCCTTCAGGTTCGGTTCGACCAGAACTTTGATATGCTAGTAGGATACATTGGGAAATCCATCTGGACAATGTAACTTTCGATACTGGTTTTCCCAAAGAGGGTTTCGCAAAGGATACAAAGAGTTGGTCCGATTTCCTGTGACCAGCGGTCCTGTGCAGATAAAATCTTAATTGCCTGTGTACGTCCAGGGAATGTAACTTATATTCACCTTTGTTCTGGTAATTTGGAAAGAATACTGGTAAATTAATGGATTGGTTGATGTTGGGTTCCAACGCGACCTTGGGCAAAAATGAAGGATTGGTCCTGAGGGAAACTCTATCTTTTTGAAAAAACAAGTATGGTGGTTTGGCGCAAAGGGCTTGAAGTTCCAAAACCCTTCTGGCTGAAGTGATGGCAATAAGAAAAGCCATCCTCCAGGATAAGAATTTTAGGTCCACCAAAGCTGTTGGCTTGAACGGAGGAGCTGTCAGAGATTGGAGAAAAAGAGTTAAATCCCATGGAGGAACTGGATCTTTAACAGGAGGTCTCAAGAGGAAGGTGCCTTTTAAAAAGGTCTTACATAATTTGGAAGAGGCCAGGGGGCCGAGACCACTTCCCACATGATAGTGGGAGATTGCAGCTAACTGGACTTTGACCGTAGAGGAGCTAGCACCCTGGTCGAATAAGGTTGATAAGAATTCTAGCACTGCTGGTAACGAAGCTGTAAAGGGATCTAAGTTTCTGTGCTCCTCCCAAATTGAAAAACGTTTCCATTTGCTATTATAAACCTTCCTTGTGGAAGGCTTATGAGCAGCTACTAAAATAGCCTTAACAGATGACGAGATACCGGGAGTCCTAGCTATCACTGGAACTGGATCAACCAAGCTGTGCGCTTGAGATTGTGCAGGTTCGGGGTTGTCAACCCTAGCAGGTGAGAGATCAGATCTGGTGTGGGATCTAGAACCCATAGGGGGTTCACTAGGTGAGACCATAGGCAAGGGAACCACGCTTGACGAGGCCAGAATGGGGCTATGAGGATCACTCTGCTCCCCAACCAACATGCTTTCTGCAAGAATTTCAGCATTAGGGGAAGAGGAGGATAAGCATAAAGTAGACCAGATGGCCAAACATGCACCAGAGCGTCTCTGGGGGATTCCCCTGGGGGTGGAATTAGAGCGAAGTAGTCGCTGCACTTTGCGTTGGAAGGGGACACGAATAGATTGCAGCAAGGTTGACCCCATTTGAGGAAGATTTGCTTTTCCACTCTCGGGTTCAGAGACCACTCGTATGGTGAAAGGATGGTTCGACTCAACCTGTCTGCCAAGATGTTCGACCGGCCCAGAATGTGCATTGCTATGAGAAAGTGGTTGGTGGAGATCGCCCATTCCCAAACTCTCATGGCCTCTTGACAAAATGGGTAGGACCTGGTTTCCCCTTGTTTGTTGATATACCAGACGACTGACATGTTGTCTGTCTGAATTGCAATAGTTCCCAAGGGAAAAAGGGCTTGGAGTGCTTGCAACGCAAGGAGCACTGCTCTCATCTCTAGGACATTGATGTGCAACAAGGTCTCTGATTGGGTCCACGTGCCTTGGACGGTTCTGCCCATACAGTGCCACCCCCACCCAAGGCAAGAAGTGTCCGTGGTCACTGTGGTTAGAGGGGGGGACATAGAGAAAGGACGCCCTTTCTGGAGGTCCGGAGACTGGAGCCACCAGAGTAGGGCTTTCTTGCAAACCCTGCTGAGGGGAATGGGTGAACTCAGTGGATTTTGCAGGATGGACCATTGAACCTGTAGGGTCCATTGCAGTACCCTCATGTTCAGGCGTGTCAAGGGTAGCAGATTGATAGTTGCCACCATGGAGCCTAGAGCCCTCAGGACCAATTCCACTGGAGGAGCCGGGTAGTTCAGAAGGGCTAGCATGTGGAGCTTCAGGGTCCAAAGTCGGTTCGGAGTCAAAAAGACTTGCAAAAGGTTCATGTTCAATCTGGCTCCAATGAAGTCTAAGACCTGGGTTGGTTGGCGAGAAGATTTTTTGATATTGATTGTGATTCCCAGTCGGGAGGCCAGATGGAGGAAATAATCTCTGGCTGAGCACAGTAGATGCCTGGTGGGGGTGGACAGGAGCCAGTCATCTAGGTACGGAAAGACCTGTATTCCCTGAAGTCTCAGTTGGGCCGCTACCACTGCTAATACTTTGGTGAACACCCTGGGGGCTGTGGTGAGACCAAAGGGAAGGACCCTGAACTGGTAGTGGCTGGCTCCTAGCCGGAAGCAGAGAAACCTTCTGGATCGCCTGTCCATCAGAATGTGGTAGTACGCGTCCTTGAGGTCTATGGAGCACATCCAGTCATTCTCCTGCAGGAGTGGGAGAATGGATTGAATTGTGACCATCCGGAACTTCTCTTTGGCCACTGACAGGTTTAGGAAGGATAGATCGAGGATTGGTCTTAGGTCCCCTGCCTTTTTTGGCACCAAAAAGAACCTGGAATAAAAGCCTGATCCGGATTGGTCTGGGGGGATGTGCTGGATTGCTCTTTTTTCTAGCAGCTGAAGGATTTCTGATGCTGCTGCCTCCCTTTGATTGGCTGGGACATCGGGGAGGCTCCGGGGTTTGGGAGGAAGGTTGAGAAAGGGAATCTTGTAACCTCTGGATATGATCCGAAGCACCCAGCGATCTGTTGTAATGGACTCCCACATTGCTAGGTGCCTCGAGAAATGCCCCCCGACTGCCTCCAGAGTGGAGCAGTTGGGTAACCCTTCAGGGTTGCTGCGCAGGCCAATCAGAAAAGGGTCCTCTCGACCCGAAATTCTTCGGTCCCCCTCTGCCACTGGGCTGGCGTCCACCCTGTCCTCCTCTGCCTCTGAAGGATGAGGGGTCTGTAGTGAAATGAGACTGTTGAGATTTCCGGAACCACATCTTCTTCTGTCCCTTTTGGTTCCTAGTGAAGGACCTCTGGGGAGCAGAGAAGCGGACTCCGACGGCAGACAACGTCTTCCCGTCTTTCTCGCTCTGGACCAGTGTGTCGCGTACGGTCTTGTCAAAGAGCGAACCATCAAACGTGGCATTAGCAAAGGATGCCTTGAAGGGTTCCGCAAAATCACAATGGCGGAGCCAAGCATGCCGTCGTAAGACAATGCCCGCTCCGCTAGCTCTAGCGGCCCCTTCCGTGGCATGTGAGAGGAGCCGCATAGAGGTGTTAGAAATGGATTTGAGAGTGGCCATTCGGGTAGGGAATACTTTCTTATCCTCTGCTGACATGGACTCTGGGGGTGACCCGGCGTGTTCTTTGATGAGATCCCGCTGCAGTCGTATCACGTGTGCCATATAATTCAGCAACCTTACCGAGAAGGTGGCTGAAGCGAACATCCACTTCCCCAAACGGTCCATCGTCTGAGACTCCTTGTCTGGAGGATGGACCGAGGAACTCTCCTGGGCCAGCTCCTTTTTAGTGGCGGCCGCCACCAACATGGCATCTACAGGAGCACCCTTGCTCCAGCATGTCCTATCGGAAGGGGGACTAAGAATTTTATCAGGCTCCTTCCATGTCCTGGTAGTAATCAGGTCTACCAGGGGGTCGGCAGGAGGGGACACCCAAGAGGTAGATGGGCCTGTGTCAAATGCCTCTAGAAACACAGACTCATCAGAGGAAGGTTTTTGGGCAGACCACCCCCCTCTAATTCAAAGCATTTCCATGATGTCTCCGAAGGAGATGTCTTTGGGGGGTGACCTTGGGGAACCTTCCCCTTCCTCTAAATCTGTGTCTGTTGTCAAGGACTCAGGTGAGTCCAAGTGCCTCCTCTTGCACTTATGTTTGTGAGGAACCTCCTCGGGGGTGCTGTCCGAAGAGGCCTCACCAACCACATCTTGTTCCTCCAAGGGAACTATCTGGGACGTAGGCGCAGGCTGTCCCTGGGGCCGGGTGATGGAAGGTAGGCCCGTCTGAGATGGAGTGCAGGGTGGAGCCATAGCAGAAGCACGGGGCCTTGAATCCCTTGATAGAACCCTCTCCACAACATCAAACACCGAAAGGGAGCTGCTCTCCCTGGGATCCGAGAGCAGTCCCCTCGGATCCGATGTGTGGATTGGAGCCTGTGCCGAAGCAGTTGGATCCGATGGGCCAGTATGCTCCGACCGAGATGGAGCTGAAGACACACTGACACCTCCAGATCTGAAGCTCAGCTCCTCTCGGCTCCGAGAGCTCAGATCCGAAAATGGACCCGACAAACTCGAGGGTGCTGTCGGCGCCAAAGTACGAGGTACTATCAGAGCCGACACTCCCCCGGCTCCAACGCTACTTGGCTCCGAAGGCTCCGAACCCTAGAAGTGGGTTGGAGAAGGAGCTATCGGGGTGAAAAAGGAGGTCGAGGGGGGGGGAGGCAGGAGCACTCCCATCTGCAGCTGGGCCTGGAGGAACCTACGCATCATCTGGCCCATGTCTGCATCGGATAAGCTTCTAGTTGACATAGAAGAGGCCACCGAGGCGGGACGGAAGTGCCGCCTCGATGACCTCGAAGGCGACCGGGTCTCCTCCTCCTTCGGCTCCGGAGAAAAACGGGGTGAATGGAGCCGGAGGCCTTAGGAGAAGCTGCTTGCTTGGCGGGCGGGGCCGAGGAGGAAGACTCGGCCTGCCGCTTGTGGTGTTTCTCTTTTCTGCTCTCTCTCCTAGCTTCCCTATTCTCCTGGCCTGTGGTGGAAGGGTGAGTCCCGGCCAGGGGAGCAGGGATTGGGGGGTGGCACTGCCGCGGCCATGGCAGGTACCACAGAGGGAGAGGAGGACGAAGTCGGATCCGGGGGCAACAGTCCCGCCAAGACCAACTTCGATCTCCTGTCCCTCAAAGCCCTGGGGTTGAAGGCTGCACAAATAGTGCAGCCTGAGGAGAGGTGGTCAACCCCAAGGCAAATAACACACCGAGTGTGGCCATCCGCTGGGGGCAGCTTATGGCCACACTCTGTGCATTTAAAAAATAAGGCTTTAGGGGCCTCAGACATACTTAGAAAAAAATTTAAACATTAGGCCCAACACAAACACGCCTTCACACACACACAGGGGGAGGACAAACTAACTAGATACAGTTAAGTTTAACTACAAAAGGTTACTAATAATACGAATAGACTAGGGGTAACACACACACAAATATTTTTTAACAGTTAGAAGAAAAAGGAACATTTTTCTCACAAAATACGTTCTACCCACGCCTGGAAGCTCGATCAAGCTGCTGACTGAAACGCAGCAAATGAGATCTGAGGGCAGGAAGGATTATCAGGGGATTATGGGTAAGGGGGAGGAGCTTGGAGCTCGGATCTTAGCTGTTTGAAGCTGCCGGCTCGGATCCGATATGGATTCGATACCCACATGTTGATGGACAAATGAAGTTAACTACTTCAGATCATATGTTTGCCCTCAACACCAGGGGTGTACCTGTTTTTTTTAACCGGGCATCACCTGCCAAACTAACTTCTTTCTTTTTGTCTCTAGTACGAGCTAAATTTGGAATTATAGATGTAATGGTTAAAGTAGAATTATTGCACAAGAAGCCTGTAATGGATAAATAGTAATATTGTTGGCAGATAACACTCTGGACACAGTTATCATCCTTCTAATTTCACTTAGGTGTTATCAAACTGGGACATTTGGTGTTCTTCTGTTGGGAAAATGGCCTCTTAAACATTTTTTATGCATTATGGCTTTTAGGGTGTATGCTTGGCTACACTGATGCTCACTATTCCATCACTGTTATTTTCTGCAGTCGGAAGTGATTCACCCTGCCTTGTTTGTTTCACTTTTATAGATCATGAATAACTTACAAACTTCTTAATTCTTAGAGCAGTCAACCTTCAGACATGTTACCTTGCAGTATTACTTTGGGATCTCCAGTGCATTCAGTGCATCTTTCTTGATTTTGTTTTTCTTGTTTGGTGCTGTTGAATGCCTTTTAAAGGCTGAGTGCTTTGTGTTTCTTGTTTGGTGCTGTTGAATGCCTTTTAAAGGCTGAGTGCTTTGTTTTTCTTGTTTGGTGCTGCTGAATGCCTTTTAAAGGCTGAGTGCAAACCACCAAGCACAAAAAAGTTCGCAGCAGAGAGCAGACAGCCTCTTTTGAGTTCAGAGCATCAGTCAGATTTAAAGAGTAAACAGAGTGTTGGAGGATCACAGGCTCCTTAACCCCCCACCCCCACACTCGCACATGTATTCAGGGCATTGCTTGTTAGAAGATCTTAGCCTTAATTAAACCTTTGTGCTATATTGCCAGTCAAGGTTTTTAAGATGTCCTCACTTTTTATAACAAGAAGATTTGCCTTTTTAATTCCTTTCATCTCCTATCTGAATTTCTCTCCTAAGTACCATGCAAGTCCCCCATCCCAAGGGTGTAACCAGGCACACTCTTTGTACTCTATTGAGTACATTTGTTTTTCTGAGCATTATATCAACATGGCATTTTTCAGGTCATATTATGTCTTTTAACTGTCTAAATGAATGCCTTTAATAACAGATACAATATTGTTGTTGTTGTATCTTTCGGTTTTTCCTGGTTAGGGGTCGCCACAGCGGAACTCCGGTCCGCTAATGATTGGCAGCAGATTTTTACGTACCGAGTTGCCAGCCCTGACGTACAATGTTCAACGAAGGTACGCCCATTCACGCATGTCTCCACACAGAAGACGCTTTAGCTGAGAATCGAACAGGACAATGTCTTACTGTGAGGCGACAACGCTACCGCAGCACCACCAACATTTTAATAGTTTTAGGGGGAACAGCTGAAAAATCTTACTACATTTATTATGCCATGGGGGGCAGCATTTTGAGAGAATGTCCATTTTTAAGTAATAGGTGTCCAAGGGGGTAGCACTAAGAGCTTGTGAGTACAAAATGGAATTTACTTACTACACACTGTCCCTTCCGCTTGCATATACTGAAAAAGCGATTAAGATACTGTGTTTTACAGTAGTTGTTATAACTGACTTTACAGATCCAGTTCTTGAATGCGAAGTACATGCATCTGAAGGTTAAGAGCTATGTCCAGATAGCAACATGCATATCAGTAAATATCCAGTTTCTTTTCAGTCGTGTTATCCTTTTAGAAAGGAACATTTTGGATATACTGGAAACACTCAATTAATATCACATTAAATAAATAAATAAAAAACCCTCCATTCTTCCAGTTCCATATAGCAGAAAGAATATTTCATACACTTTATTCTACTGTGTTAACCTGAAAGCAGTTGCTAACTCAAAAATGTTTGCTGAACTGTTTCAGGTTTCAGATTTCTAAAGCATTTAAATATAATCACGTGTTAGGATAGGTTTCAATTCTTTAAGTAAAAGCTCTCTGTGGGAAAGTTTAGTTGCATGTCAAAAGGTTTCCATGGCATATGATGAAGATAATGACGTTCGACACAAGGTCTAAAGTGTCTGCTGTACTGCAAAGGGTTTCCATGACATAGAAACAAATACAAGAGATAAGCCTGCACTCCTTTACCAGGGTATGCATATAGTATGCTTTAGCAAAATAAACATATCAAAGACTAGACAACTGTGTAATGTGTCTGGCACTGAGGCCTCTGCACTCTTTTAAAATGCTAATACGTGGACTGAAAAATGCCTTTTTTAATTTATATAAGATGGAGATCAAATTACTGCACACACACACACACACACACACACACACACACACACACACACACACACACACACACACACACACACACACACACACACTCACAAAGCTCTCTGCTGAGGCATGGTAAGATAGACACAAAAATTGTTTTGTTGCTTGGTCAGTTGTGCATTTGAAGAATTTCACAAATTCTGGAAGGATCCATCAGAGAAGCTATTTGACTGATTATTGTTACTGTCCTCATAGAGCTTGTAATGCAAAGACATAAAATGTAAGGTGAGATGTGGGGAATACAATGCTAAGGAGCAAAGCACGTATAGGAGGACATAAACATTGTACTGGCAAATATTACTTCTGTCAAAAGAGCCAGTCCAACCAAGGGCTAAATATGTAAGATAGTGCAGACACGATGGTGTCTAATCCATGGAATATCTGGTATATGCGATCACAATATCTCAACAGAGATATATTATGGTGGTTGGAAAATAGACTTTTAAAAACAATCAGCATTAGAAAATAAGTGCTGTGAATTTCATGGTGTAGAAGGATACATTTGTGACTGATTCAGACACTAAACCAGCTAACTTGGGTAGCAGCAGAAAGAAACTGCATTTACCTCTTTAGCACTGAGTAGTGAAATTTGGGTCACTCTTGTAATGGGCATATTGGAGTGCACCTGATACCGTGACGCACTGCAGATGGTGACTAGGAAGGCATCTGCAGGCTGTGAAGTGAGCACTGAATTGAGGAAGCATCACCATGGAGCTAAGGGTGTCTCTTCGCTATGTCTAATTGCATGCCCATGGAAGTCATGTATCCAGCATGGGTGAGAGGGGCAGGCTAAGCCATAACCTCTGCATGTTCCCATGGATAATCAGATGTGATGTGCATACTCCTGTCTACTGGTCAGGCATACCATGAAAAATAAAGCTCTCTACCAGATCCCTATATCTATTGACTAAACAAGCCACTTCATCAATGGAGATTGATAGTCCAAAGTCCAGTTGTTGGACTAGAAAATGGAGACATGGAACTGGGGAGACTGAAGCACTACCAAAAGCAAATGCCTGACAGCCACATAACCTCCAAGATTAAACCCACACAACATCTTCTAGCAAAAATACATAAAAATAAATAAACTTTTTAATGTATTACAATATCTTTTCTTCGTGTGCTCTATTTTAGTTTTGCGATTATTTTTTAATCTTTCTGGTTTTGTTTTTACTATGTCCCCTGCACAGCTACATAGTACAGAACAGTACTGTGATTTTGGTGGTGAAATATTTTTCCCACCCTGCTCTGCTCCCTGGGTAGTTCTGTACTGTACTGCTGTCATTAAGTATTGTTACACCAACACACTCTCCCCATCCTTCTCATCTCCAAGCTTGCAGTACTTTGATTTTAACTGGGGATTATTTTTGCTGGGGATCATTTTTCTTTAACTCCATCATGTCCCCTGGATGGCCCTGTACAGCAGTACTGTCATCGAGGATTGATAATGCCCTGTCCCTTGCACAACTATGATTGTAGTCCATTTGAGTTAAGGATTAGTTTTTAAGTTCAGTCTATTGTTGCCTTGACAGCTGTGTACTACAGTACTACCATTATGGAGTTTATTCTGGCCTCCCTCCCAAATCCTGATGATAACTATATACCGCAATCTTATGATTTATTCACTCGATAGAGTTTATTTTGTAACTTCTCCCATACTGGCGTATAAGGCTTTAGGAAATATCTACAGTTAATGCTTAGTAAACATTTTTAGACATTGTAGCCTAGTTTGGCAAACATTACCTGATAATAAAAGAGCCCGCCACCACTTGTAATACTACAAAATACAAATGTCTGTCTGTATGCTTGTGAATGTGTGAGTCTGTGGGTGGTGTGTATAAATGCATACATCATGCAATTATACTTGAATAGGCAAATGTTTTCAACTTTGTAGAGCATGACTTATGAATTTTATCTGTGACAGAAACTTCAGTAATCAGTGGTGGCAATCCAGAAGAGTACAGTCAGACCAAATGCATCCATGAAAAAAAGTGTGAACAGTCTGAAGTGATATTCTAATACATGTTTTGATAGTAAGGAGATACGTGCGCATCATGTGATGGGGTCACAGCCTCAACACCATTTGTAGACTTACTGAAACACAAATTATGAAAATAAGTAAGGATTGTATGTTCTTCATATCCACATGTTACTTATTATATTAACAGCAAGTCCTATACATCCAGCAGCATATTCCACCATGCCCTTATGTCCCTGGGTTTGATTCGTGTAGCTATTATGCTTTGTACATTGTGCTCCAGTTTTGTTTTGTAATTTTAAATAAAACAGTAAAATTATTTTGATAGTTCAGAATATCCTGTTCTTGTACTAATGTGTGAAAATCCTACAGGCCACTAACAGTCCCTGTGACCCAAACACCCACAACTTATTTCACAAGACTCATTAGACGCAACTTGTCATTTTTAAGATGACTCATGAACTTTGGTCCAGGATTCATAACTTACTCATTTGAAATCATGACAATGAAACTGACACCTGCATAGTACTATCCATTCACATCTTCCTACTATGGGCACTGTACTGTACTGCTAGAAAAATATTTTCCTTAAATAAACACACCATTTTATGAATAAGTGTAATTCAATGGATGCCCTGATTAACTGGATATTTTACAGAAGGAGAGCAGTTGTAATGCCCACCAAATGAATAATGTTAGCTCTAATTAACATTGTATTATATCCTTATTCTGGCTATGGGTTTGTGTTGTACTAGTACATCTGTGCTGGGGAGAGTCACTCTTCATTAACTGTCAGGTCTTAGCATGTAGTACATGTTTAGCTCAGCAACCTGACTTTCCCAAGCTATAAAAAACACTTCCCCTTCCCATGAAATACAATACCTCTTTCTTCCAGGTTTTAGTTTCCTTCCACTGTTGAAAGCATTTAGTTGCAAAAACAAATTGTAAAATGAAACATATAAAATAAATAAATAAAATAATAATTAATTCTAATGGCACCAGACTACTTTGTGCATTTGTCTTAAGGAAAGTTTTCTCTTGTCTTTTTCCCCTATTTGGGGTGCATGAGAATACCTCTCAACTTTTAAATGGAAGGAATCTGGACAAAGCTGAAAATAATGGGGGGTGGGCAAAGGTCTAAAATCAGGGACAAAGTTTAACTCTTGCTCTTATAAACTTAGCAAGTTGGTTTTGCATAAGTGTGCATTTTCTGGAAGATATGACGCATGAAACTCAAATATATGCCATTATTTAGTGACTTCAATCCTCAATGATTTGACAGCAAATAACAAATTTTATAAGGAATATACAAAAAAATATATGACACAAAAATCTGGGCATTCTGTGAAAATCTGGACAGTTGAAAGGTATGGATGAGAACAGGTCACCCATTTCCTTGTTGACAAGGTGGTCTTTAAACCTTATTAAGGCAGAAGGAGCTTTACTAAAACCAGACAAGAAGAAGAGCACAGTATTCAGTGGGTGTTTTGGCTTATTCAGTCTTTTTCTGTTTTAAGTTTCCAACAGAAATTTGAATATTATTCATAGGTTCATAGGTACATACTAGGCTAATGGCCCTGCAACCTTTACAAGCCTAGCCCATAGGATTACCCTGGCATCATACCACCCGACCTTAGTTCCCAGTGCCTCTATCGAGTAGAGCCACTAGAGTGATCCCTGGGGTGAATTTTCTATTTCCCATCCACTTATCAAGATGTCTCTTGAAGAGGTCCAGTGAGGTGCTCTGTTTGACATGTATGGGAAGTCTATTCCATAGCATGGGCAGTCCCTGGGTTATGAACACATCCATCCATCACATTCTGTTGATTGTGGTAATGAGGTTGAGGTCTCTGGAGCTTCTGGTGTGGATTGAGATTTCTTTAGCTGTAGCATTTTTTACAGAGCTGGGTCAGACATGGCTTTGTAAGTCAAGCAGAGATCGCCTCTAAGTAGGCAATATGAGACAGAGAATAGTTGGAGTTTTTTGAGTCTGTCCATATAGGACAAGTATTTAAGGCCTTGGGTCCTCTTTGTGAGGTAATTTTGTGGCCTCTCCATTTGTTGCAGGTATCTAGTGAGTTACATGCCAAATGGGGCATTGTACTCGATGATTGGCCTAATGAGGGAAGAGTAGAGGGAGACAATGACCTCTTTCTTCCTGGATGCAAAAGAGTCCCTTCTTGTTGGCCTGGACTTCTGGGAAGTTCATACCAAACAGGGAGGACCCAGGACCGATCCCTGTTGGACTCCACTCCTGACTGGTCGTCAGTCTGACTTGGAGTCAGCTACTTTCACACTGTGGGTTCTATCTGTGAACCAGTTTGCAACCCACCTAGTGATATAGGGGTTGATGCCTAGCTTAGTGAGTTTTTCTGATTCCTGAGTGGGAAATGGTATCAAAGGCCTTGGCCAGATCAAGGTAGGCTGTATGAATCACTTTGCCTTCATCCACAGCTCTGGTGACTGACTCAAAGAAGTTGACCAAGTGGAGCAGGCAAGATCTACCCTTCACAAAACCAAATTGTGTGGGATCCAGAGTTTGGAGATTTCCTATATCCTTGTTTATTAGGTCCATAATGATGCGTTCCATAGCTTTGCATATCAGACTTGTCAGGCTAATGGGGAGATAATTCCAGGGTTTGTAGTCACTCCTCCTTTGTGGAGAGGGATGACTATAGCAGTGCACCATTCAGTAGGGACAAAGCCTGAGGTGAGACTGTGAATGAACAGGCATACAGGTGAGGTCCCACTTAACTCTGTAGTTCATGAAGAACACAGCCAGGGATATTGTCAGGTCCCATAGAAGCTGTATTCTTGGCCTTGGACAAACAGGTGCTGTTTTAACCTGTGCAGCAGTAATACTGGATGCCTGGCATTGTGATTGGTCCTTTGGGGGGAGGGGTAAAGTTGGCACTGAATCTGTCGGCCAGTATATTGGCAATATCTGTTGGCTCGGTATAGGAGGTACCATTGTGCAGTAGTATTCTTTATATAACTATAGAAGGCATTGTGGTTGTCTTTACTATCTGCTGCAATTCTGTTTTCATAGGTAGCTTTAGAGGATTTGATAAGGGATCTCAAGTTTTTGTTGAGGCTGATGAGGGAGTTTTTCCAGTCTTGGGACTTCACCTTATTCCGCATCAGTTTCCTCCTTCTGTTGTAGAGTTTGCTTATGGCAGGGGGACCACCAGATTGGCTTCCTGTTTTTTGGAGGAGAGTGTCTTCGTTCTATTGATTATGGCGAGATCCATGCATTTGTGTACGTGTTCGTACAGTACATTGGTGTATGATTTGGCAGTCATGCGACTCTTCTCCATTTGCATGGGTGTCGTGAAGTTAGCCACCTCTGTTTTTAGGAGCCCAAAGTTAGCTTAGGAGAAGTTTTTCATGATGGTTGCCTTTGTGGGGAAAGGGTGGGTGGGAAGGATATAGATTTCCAAGGTGATTAGTTTGTGGTCAGATCTAACCAGGGAGGAGTTGACTATTAGTGTAGAGCAATGGTCGCCCATGTTAGTAATGACCAGGTCAAGGATGTTGCTACCTCTAGTGGGGGTAAGAATGAGCTGGTCCAGGGCATTGGAATTAATGAATTCCAGGAAATGTTGGGCAAGTATATTGGTACATGAGTAGTTTTCCCAGTTAATGTTGGGTAGTTGAAGTTGCCCAGTATGAGAGTGTTAGGTTGGACCCTAATATTCTCCAGGGTGCTTAGGAACATGGAGTGTGGTCTTGGGACATGGTTGGGGACCAATAACAGGCTACGACCTGAATCTCTGTCTTACCCAATGCTAGCTGCACCTGAAGTATCTCTGATGCGTTATGTTGGGCTACCAGTCTGGAGGTATGCCCATCATTTATGAATATGGAAACACCACCGCCTTTGGAGCTTCTGTCCAAGTTCTGGAGCCAAAAGGTGTGGAATGACTTATAGCCTGGTAGTGCAAGGGTGCTTTCTGCTGCCTTGAACCAGGTCTCTGTTACAGCACAAATGTAGATGTTCTCCATTTTAAGGAGTGCTTCGAGCAAGTGCATTTTGAGAATTAGACTTCCAGCGTTGAGCAGCATGACCCTAGATTGCATTTGTTTGTAGCTGTTATGCTGGTAATTTGGTCTTTGGAATACCACCTAAAAAGGCACTATAGGGGTGGCAAGAGCCTTCGCCAGTATCTGGAAGCCCAGGAGTGACAGATGCAGGCCATCTCTGGCAAAGCATCGAGGTCTGTCAGTCATGTCATCCCAGGCAGACAGATACTAGATCCCCTTAGAATGACACCAGAAACTAGTCAGTTGTTGAAATCAATAATTTTCTGCTTGTACTGTGGTATCATTCTGGGTGATGGTAGGATGCTGTTCAGAGCTAGGGTCATACCCGCCTGGGCTACATAATCCGAGAGCTCCTCCATGTCTCTTTTCATGTAGTCAAGGGAGGTACATCTCAGGTCATTCACACCCACATGTACAATGACAGAGTCATATTTGTACCTGTTGTTGAGGGATCTGAGTGCGTACATTATGTGGCAGATCCTGGCACCTGACAAGCAACTGACTGTTACTTTCTCCTTATTCAGCCTAGTGAGTGGGACATCAGTGTGCCTCACTATCGAGTCACCTATGACTAGTCTGCTGGGCATGCTGTTTTGCCTTAGGGGCTTTGGTTGAGTTGCACACTATTTAGGAGAGTTATGTGCCTCATGATTAGTGTTGTGTTGTGGTGGTCGAGTGCGTTTCTGCCTTGGAGGTCTCTGCTGTTTGGGTAGATTTTTATTGAGAGCCTCCATGAAGGTGGGTGTGTGGTTTGTGTTTTTATGTGAAGGCAATGCTGGTGTGTGTTTTGGAGGGCTATGTGTTCCATGTGGTGTGGTGCAAGTGTTGACCTTCTCTTCTTGACCAGCGTCTTGGTTGGAGAGTGAGTGGCTTCCAATTTGGATATATAAGTGCATCTCTCGCAAGTCTGATTGTTGAGGGGTAAGAGGAGAGGGCTGTCGGTATACATGAGGCAGTTGCTACATTGCCGCCAGATACCCAAGTTTACCAGGTTAATAGGAGAAAGCACAGGGAACTGACCTTTAGACATACCTGGAGGGGTGGGCATTAATAATAAGTACTGGAGCTGTTTCCTTGTAGAATGTTTAGTGCTGGTAGCACTTTTGTGTGCTGCAATAATTACTACAAGAAGTCTGGTATGGTAAAGTGCTAGACTAATAAAATAGTAAAAGTGCAGGAGAGGAGGAACCAGCAGATCTAAGGGACAAATTGAAGAGCTGACTTTGGCACCTCTCAGAAGCTTACAAACAGTCCTGGATACAGCAAATCTGTATCTGGACTAGACTAGTTACAGGAAAGGCAGGAAACAAGTGCAAATGCGGGCTTTTAAACCAGAAAGTTGAAAGATATGGAAAAACTGCCTAAACGGCCAATAAACTACAAATTCTAGGCCAGAAGCCACTCCTCTTGTGGTAGATAGGCTAGCTAGTGCTTACCACACTGATAAGCTAGAAGGCTTCCCTCCAACACAGAAAGGTTTGGGTGCTCAGAAGCTTTCATACAGTCCTGGATACAGCAAATCTGTATCTGGATTACACTAGTTACAGGAAAGGCGGGAAAAGCACAAATGCGGGCTTTTAGACCAGAAAATTGAAGGGGATGGAAAAAACTGCCCAGATGGCCAATAAACTACAATTTCTGGGCTGGAAACCACTCCTCTTGTGGTAGATAGGCTACCTAGTGCTTATGACTCCCACTGACAAGCTAGAAGGCTTCCCTCCAACAACGAAAAGCTTGAGGGGCTCAGAAGCTTACAAACAGTCCTGGATACAGCCAATCTGTATCTGGACTAGACTAGTTATAGAAAAGGTGGGAAACAAGCTCAAATGCAGGCTTTTAAACCATAAAGGCGAAAGAGATGGAAAAAACTGCCCAAACAGCCAATAAACTACAATTTCTGGGCCAGAAACCACTCCACTTGTGGTAGATAGGCTACCTAGTGCTTACAACTCCCACTGATAAGCTAGAAGGCTTCCCTCAACACAGAAAGGTTTGGGGGGCTCAGAAGCTTACAAACAGTCCGGGAAACAGCAAAACTGCATCTGGACTAGACTACCTACAGGAAAGGCAGGAAGCAAGCACAAACATGGTCTTTTAGACCAGAAAGTTGAGAGAGATGGAAAAACTGCCCAAACGGCCAATAAACTACAATTTCTGGGCCAGAAACCACTCTCATGGTAGATAGGCTACGTAGTGCTTACCACTCCCACTGATAAGCTAGAAGGCTTCCCTCCAGCACAGAAAGGCTTGGGGACTCAGAAGCTTACAAACTGTCCTGGATACAGCAAATCTGTATCTGAACTAGACTAGTTACAGGAAAGGCAGGAAACAAGCTTAGAATTTTGTTTTACAGAAAATCAGCTAAAACAGCACTAAAAACAATTCAAGTGCAGTGCAAGCTAGCACACTTGTATGTGTAGCAATATTAAAGCAAATACAGTTTAAATAAATGCAATTTATTCAAACTGTATTCTGAACTGAATTCAATTATTGTTTTATTCAACTCTGAACAGTTAAAAAGTGCCAAAAAATATATTTAGCTGAGAAGCACACTCAGTCAGAACACAAGAATATTCTAGTAAAGTTTTTTTTTTAAAGTGGAAAGGGAGAAAGGAAAAACAGAAGATAATTCAAGGTTAAGGAACTAAGTGGGTTGCCCTTCTCAAATGCTCTCTATATTATGTAGAATGTTCATAATTCATCACTGTTCATCACCCTCATGCTGACATAATGAATGCTTCTTCCACTTAGAATAGGATCTGACTGCCCCATTTCTCATAGGGTCATAGGTTCATAGGTTTATACTAGGCTATCTGCCCTAAGGCATTTATAAGCCTAGCCCAGAGTTTTTGTGGCCTACGCCACCCCTTATGTTAAAAAATACTGTGCCCATTAGTTTGTTGTGCCTTTGTCCAGCAGTGACACAGAGATGATTCCCGGGGTAAACCTACGATCTCCCATTCACTGGTCAAGATTTCTCTTGAACAGAGCCAGAGAGGTGCTCTGCCTCACATGGACTGGGATTTTATTCCACAACATAGGGAGTCTCTGGGTGACAAATCTATCCCTCTAGCATGTCCTATTTATATCCGTGCTAAGGTTTAAGTCAGTTGCTCTAGTGGATCTGGTAGATTTGGATTTTTTGAAGTGGAGCATGTCCATTAATTTCGGGTTGGGCATGGCCTTGTATGTCAGGCACAGGTCACCTCTGAGCAGACGGTATGCGACTGAATAGAGCTGGAGTTTCTTCAGTCTGGCAGCATATGACAGATTTTGGAGTCCCTTTATCCTTTTGGTGAGGAACTTTTGGGGTCTCTCCAATTGCTGCAGGTGTCGGGTGAGATACATCCCGAATGGGGCATTGTACTCGATCATTGGTCTGATAAGTGAAGAGTACAGGGGAACAATGACCTCACTTGATCTGGATGTGAATCCCTTCATGATCAGGTGGGCAATGTAGAAGGTTTTTCTAACCACTTTAGCAATGTGAGTGTCAAAAGAAAGGCCACTGTCAACCTGGGTCCCCAGGTCCCTGATAACCTCTTCTGTGCTTAGTGGATTGCCACCTATATGGTAGCTTGGGGTTACCTTGTTTTTCCCGAAGGGTATGACTATACATTTTTTGGCATTTAACTTCAGGCCATGGCTCTGGCACCAGCTATCAGTTTCCGTGAGTCCCCTCTGAAGGATATCTTTGTCTGATGTACTTTCCACTATGGCTCCCAGTTTGCAGTCATCTGCAAACTTTGTCAGCCATAGTCCTCCTATGTTAGCCTGTACTTCTGAGAAGTAGATGCCGAACAACAGGGGGCCAAGGACTGAGGCTTGTGGGACACCACTTGTGACCGGCTTGGAGTCTGACATGGCGCCAGCTACTCTAACCCTGTGGGTTCTGTCCTTTAGCCAGTTTGCAACCCATCTTGTGACATATGGGTTTACATTTAAGCTGGTAAGTTTCTCTATAATACCCGAGTGGGGTATTGTGTCGAAAGCTTTTGCAAGGTCAAGGTAGGCTGTATGGACTGCCTTTCCCTCATCAATGGCCTTGGTGACTGTTTCGAAGAAGTTGACCAAGTTCAAAAGGCATGATCTGCCCTTGACAAAGCCAAACTGGGTCGGGTCCAATGTCTGCAAGTCCCCTATGTCTTTGTTAATGAGTTCCATTATGATCCTCTCCATAGCTTTGCAGACCAGGCTTGTTAAGCTTATGGGGCAGTAATTACCAGGGTCCGTAGAGGCACCGCCTTTGTGGAGTGGGACCACACTTGCCGTACGCCACTCCTTGGGCACATATCCTGTGGTAAGGCTAAGATTAAACAGCTGCCTTATGTGTGAGTTTAGTTCCTCATTGAGTTTGTGTAGCACACAGCCGGGGACACCATCCAGTCCCATTGATGCTGTGTTTTTAGCTTTAGAGAGAGCAGCTTTCACCTGCGCATTGGAGATGTCTGGGAGGCTGCACTCTGCTGGGATAGTTATCTCTCCTTTTGGGGGGGAGAGGGGGGTGAAGTTTGCACTGAACCTGTCTGCCAGTATGTTGGCAATGTCTGTGGGTTCAGTGATTTTTGTATAATTTTGGACTAATTCTGAGCATATCTGGGAGTTTCCACCCAGGTTTCTAACATAGCTGAAGAAGGCCCTATGATTGTCTTTTGAATCTATGGCAATTTTTTCTCTCAAAGTTGGCCTTGGATGATTTTATGAGTGCTCGTACTTTTTTACTACTAATGCTCAAAGGTGTCTTCTCTTTAATGGATTTTGCTCTATCATGTAACAGCTTTCTCCTCTTATTGTAAAGTTTGTTTATGACTGGGGTCCACCAGACTGGACATTTGCCCTTGGTGGAAAGAGTCTTGGTTTTATTAGGGATTGCCTGATCCATGCAGTTCTGGAGGTGTTCGTAGAAGGCATTTGTAAGGGATTTCGCAGCTTGGGTTGTGGTTTCCACTGGCTTGTGGGCCTTGAAGGATACCACACCAGTCTTGAGTAGTGTGAAGTTTGCTTTAGAGAAGATCTTCACTGTGGTCTTTTTTGTTTGGGGTGGGGGCGGGATGTGGATATCCAGTGAGATTAGTTTATGATCTGATCTCACCAATGAGGGATATACTTCCGGTGTGGAGCATTTTGTCCCCATGTTTGTGATGATGAGATCTAGTATATTTTCTCCTCTTTTGGGAATGGTGACTAGTTGTTCCATGGCATTTGAATTTATGAACTCCAGGAACCTTTGGGCTAGAAAGTTTGGGCTTGAGTAATGTTCCCAGTCTATATTTGGGTAGTTGAAGTCACCCAATATAATGGTGTTTGGAGATACATTTATACCCTCCAGTGTCTTCAGGAAGGCTGTGTGGGGTTCCTGAGTTTGAGAGGGTGGCCTGTAGCATGCTACAAATTGTAGAGCAGTTTTACCTATGGTTAATTGCACCTGGATGGTTTCTGATGCTTTGTGCGTTGCCACCAACCTGGAGGCGTGGGTATCCTTGATGAATATGGATACACCCCCTCCTTTTGTGGTGTGGTCCGGGTTTTGGGGCCGAAACGCATGATATGAGGTAAAACCTGATAGTGCCGGGGTGCTCTCAGGAGCCTTGAACCAGGTTTCAGTCACAGCACAGACATCGATGTTCTCCATACTGAGAAGGGCCTCGAGTGCATGCATTTTGAGATTTAGACTTCTGGCATTGAGCAGCATTACCCTTAGTTTCTTCCCATTTTTGTTTTCTAGGGTGGTAGGTTTAGAATTTGAGCCTTGCCTAAAAAAGGCACTATAGGGGTGGCAAGAGCCTTAGCCAATATCTGGAATCCCAGGGGTGACAGGTGCAAGCCGTCCCTTAATGGCAGCGTGGCTTGTCAAGCATGTCATCCCAGGCAGACAGACACTGGATCCCCTTTGAATGACACCAGAAATTAAGCCAATTGTTAAAGCTGATCATCTTGTCTCTATGTTGTGGCATCATTCTTGGTGAAGGAAGGATGCTGCTCAGGGTCAGGGTCATACCTGTCTGGGCTACATAATCAGAGAGCTCCTCTATGTCTCTTTTCATGTAGTCCAGGGAGGTAAGTCTCAGGTTGTTCACACCAGCATGGGCAATGACTGTGTTATATTTGTACTTGCTGTGGAGTGACCCGAGTGTTTGTGTTATGTGGCGGATTCTAGCGCCCGATAGGCAGCTTACTGTGACCTTCTCCTTGTTCAGCCTGGTGAGTGGGACGTCAGTGTGTCTGACTATGGAGTCACCTATGACAAGTATGTTTGGTGTTGTATTTGGCCTTAAGGGCTGTGACTGCTTTGCACACTGATTTTGTGGTTTATGTGTTGCCTGTGGTGTGTCATGAGGTGGCGGTTGCTTGAGTGTCTGCTTTGGAGGCCTCTGCTGTTTAGGTAAATTTTTGCTCAGAGCCTCCGAGTATGTCTTTGTGTGTTTATGTATTTGATTCATTGTTGTGATAGCTTTATGTGAGGCTGGTTTTGTGGTGTGTGTAGTTGCCTTCTCCTCCTGTCTGGTCTTGCCAGTCCTGAGTTGAGAGAGCTCAACCTCCAGTTTGGCTAAATAGCTGCATCTCTCGCAAGTATTTGTGTTATGTTTGAGGAGGAGAGGGTTGTCTGTGTACATGAGGCAATTGTAACATTGCCTCAATATTCCCAGATTCACCATCTGGACAGGAGAGGACGCCAGCATCTGGCCCTTCGACATGCTAGAGAAATTAAGAAGTTTGGGGTGTAACTGAATGAGAGAGGACTTAGTAAGGAAGTGGGTACTCCTGGGGGGGGGGTTCACTAGTGAGGGACTTTGTATAATACAGAAGTGCTGAGCCTGAAAAGAAGATGCTTTTAAGACAAGTGCTGAGCTTTTTTTTTTTTTTTGGGAGAAAAAAAAAAAAGCTTTTTATGAACAAGTGCTGCACTTTTTAGTTAAGGGATATACTGTTTAGATTACTAGTAGAGCAGTTCTAAGGGAAAAATGAAGAACAGACTTTATGGAGCCAGAAAAAGTTTAACCTTGTTAAACCGGCGCTGCCCGATGCTGCTCTAGTGGCAACTCCGTGCTAAATCACGCTAAAGCGTGCTTGATAGCAGGGGCTGGAAAGAGCCAGGAATTGACCCAATACGGCCAATAAAACTACAGTTTCAAGTCAGTAACCACTCCCACGGGGGGCAGGGGAGCTTCTCAATGTTTTTCACTGCCACTGATCAACAGAGAGACTTTCCTTTAGCCCAAGCAAAAATGGCCTCACAGAAACTTACAAACAGTTCAGAAACAGCAAGCCTGTAACTGAACTTTTTTAAATCTCAGAAAAGTGGGAAAAAAGCAAGAATTTTTTTGTTTTTTCAGAGATAGCAGAGGTTCACAAGTAATATCAAGTTATAACAGTGCAGTAAATGACCCCACACAAGAGTGCTAGGTCAAAGACAGAAAATATGCAAGTTTTGAGAAAAAACGATTTTAAAATTAAGTGCAAACAGGAAATTCAGTAAACAGCTTTTGGTTGTGCTCTAAATACAGCTACTAATGCAGAAATCAAGTTTAACAAGCCAGAAAATACTCAAACTAGGCAACTATGTAGAAAAACTTAGCAAATAAACAGAGAAAAAATAGTTAAAATCTCAAAAGTGGCTCCCTTCTTCTCTCAGCATTTTCTCCTCTTGGTGGGTGCTTCACCAACAGCCAACAAGCCTTGAAAAGACGCCAAACCCACGAGGCAACTAGGTTTTAAGAGAGGAAGATGAAGGAGCTTTGGAAATGACCCCTACTGGTCAATAAAACTACCGTTTCAAGTCAGTAACCACTCCCACGGGGGCAGGGGAGCTGCTCAATGTTTTTCACTGCCACTGATCAGCAGAGAGACTTTCCTTTAGCCCAAGCAAAAATGGCCTCACAGAAACTTACAAACAGTTCAGGAACAGCAAGCCTGTAACTGAACTTTTTTAAATCTCAGAAAAGTGGGAAAAAAGCAAGATTTTTTTTTTGTTTTTGTTTTTTCAGAGATAGCAGAGGTTCACAAGTAATATCAAGTTATAACAGTGCAGTAAATTACCCCACACAAGAGTGCTAGGTCAAAGACAGAAAATATGCAAGTTTTGAGAAATAATGATTTTAAAATTAAGTGCAAACAGGAAATTCAGTAAACAGCTTTTGGTTGTGCTCTAAATACAGCTACTGATGCAGAAATCAAGTTTAACAAGCCAGAAAATGCTCAAACTAGGCAACTATGCAGAAAAACTTAGCAAATAAACAGAGAAAAAAATACTTAAAATCTCAAAAATGGCTCCCTTCTTCTCTCAGCGTTTTCTCCTCTTGGTGGGTGCTTCACCAACAGCCAACAACCATGAAAATACTTTCAGGAACATCTCCTATTTTGAAACAGTGGCTTTAGTTCTCTTTGTGATTTATTTTTGTAAAGGCAAAACAAAGCAAATCTAATTCATTCTGTCGTGATTGTAATATTAACCTTTTGCTATTTCATTTTTTACTTATACAGCCATTTTAGTTGTCTGTTTGTTTAGGTTTTGATGTTTGAGTTGGCTGACTGAGCACAGTCCATTTTCAGTGAAGTACTACTGAGAAAAGCTCAAACCACAATGAAAAATATAGCAGTGAAGGCAAGAGCAAATGCAGATCACTCATTGCTTAGGATACGGCAAAAGTCTATAAAACAAGTGTTAAAAAAGAGCCTGAAACAAACATCAATACTTAATAAATATCAATGTGTCTAAAGACTAAGAATCCATTTCAGTAATTGGATCCAAACAGGTTAATTTATTATGAACATTATACATGACAGTTTGAGATATGTAAGTATACATATTACACATCTTATACACAGAACTAAGTTCTAAGTATGACCCTGCGACTTCTTGCAGGATGTTTGCTGCCTGCAGCATTCTGCACAACATGATTATGTGTCAGTCTGGTGCACAACTGCCATAGTCAGTCACTTATAGTGGCAGTACAGCTTCCTCTATCATTCCTTCCACCGGTGATGATAGTGATGGTGGCCAATTGAAGGCTGTAGCACAGCAACTCTTAAGGCAGGCAGGCTGTAGCACAGTAAACCTTAAGGCAGACAGGATGTAGCATAGCAACCCTTAAGGCAGGCAGGTTGTAGCACAGCAACCCTTAAGGCAGGCTCATGTATGGTATATGGCCGTGTAAGTGGAAATATGACATCTAGTCCACAACTACGGGCCTTCACATTCACTTAGTGAAACTTCAAAAAATTCACAACAGACATACTTGATGCTTGCAATGCTACTTGTAGGCTATGTGGAGGGGTGCACATTTGTCTTTCACTGTACATCAGATATTTCACACATATCAAGGAAATGCATTCTTCCTTTCTTAATTTCATGTGAGTCATGATTTATACAGTGCTGAGGGCTAAGGGGTAGAAGTGCTGGTTATACTGGCAAGGTTTGACTTAAGTGTGGAACAGCAGGTGTTATGTTAGGCATATACTAAGAGTTTTCACTGGCATGTCCAGAACAAAGTAAGATAAATGTTACTATGTGTAAATTACTTACATGAAAAAAAAAGTATTTCTTTTTTCCCCTGTGGTATTGTCTGTTCACTATTTTTCAGCTATAAGGAAGACCTGCAACACTAGCTGTCTCTGGAAAGTGACTGTTGGGTGAGTACTGTTACTGATGTGGAAAATGTAGGTTTTATTTGGAGTGTGTCATGCACAATGTTTGCTAAGGATAGTGTGGGTGACAGTTCAATAAATCAAGTGTACATGCTGCCACGTGAGTTTGATGCTGCGTTGTTATGATGACAGGATATACTGGATATGTGGGAACCTTTTGACATTGACCTAACCATGCTGTGGGACCAAGACCTTGACTGATAGGTTCTACTATATGCCTTATTCTTGGGAGAATCCACAAGACTGCACGCACTTTCTTGTGGTATCTGGTTTACTCATCTACCACACATGCAAACAGTTCCTTGGCTACATCCACCTGTGTTCCCAATGTGTGTCTTGTAAGTCTTTATGAGTGTGGACATGAATGCTATGTATGTAACCATACTGTGTGTGATAATCATCATGGCAATGTTCCTGGCCTCCATCATTACCATGGACTGAGGAAGTCCCTCATGTATATATATATATATATATATATATATATATATATATATATATATATATATATATATACACACACACACACACACACACACACACACACACACAGTACTTATGTTTATTTTTTATATTAAAGGTATATTTTCATGCCCTATGATTCTTTTGTCATCTTGCATCCTATTTCACCACTTAAGTCCCTCCACTTGGCTAGTCTTTCAAACTTATAAAAAGGGCACAAACTCTGTTGGAAATTATTACTCTAGTAGCATAAATTAATTTTGAACATCTGCTGTGTCATCTGTATTACTCTCAGTGTCATTAGCCTGGCTTTGATGCTGAGCTGCCTAGGCCTTGCTTGTCTGTGGCGCTAATTGTGAAATATCTCTTCACCTGGCACTGCTGTGTACAGGTGTGACAGTGAGTACTGCTACCTCTGATACCTCAAGGTATTCAGACTGTGGTGAAGAAGCAAGTGTTGAGCTACATGGTGCCACCCTCCCCTGCTGTAATGTAATTTCCTCATTCTGCTGAGTGTGCAGGCTTCTGTCACTGCCCATGGACTTATCCATCTGTGACTGCTTGCCACTGTCCTCAGGCTGTGTCATGAGTGTGAGAGTTATGGTAGCATCCTTGACAGTCATTCTGCTGTCAGCATCAGCCTGGTGTATGGTGGCTCAGGATGTGGTTGTTTAAGGTGCTGACACTGTGTAGAAATATGTAGAGACGTGGCTAATGTAACCTGCGATTGGTGAAATGATTTGTACATAAATGTAGGATGACAAGACTTGCCATGCATTGTTGAGACTTTGTGCTGCACTTGACATTGATGGCATGAAACATGTAAGGGCGATATGTACGCAGGTGTCATGCCAAATACATCTCAGATTAATGTATTGAAATCAGTTACACACTAACCTTCCGCATGGCCCCACTGTAATTGCTGCAAGGGTCTGAAAGTACTGATGTCTGCACCACTTCTGATGATTCCATCAACATCTTCATCTACATCAAGGTCATCACTCCTTACAGACAGAAGATAAGATGGAGTGTGGAAGGGCCACTACCAGTAAGGCTACATGGACTTGCATTCTGCCTAGCTTTGGTCTTGACATGCCCATGTTTTCCAGCATTGTGCTAGGGTAGCCACTACTTCATTCCATGCCTTAACTTTCCCTGTCTGTTTTGCCCCCCTTTTCCAAAAGACATTTTGTATATATCCTCAGAGTATCCATGAGGCTATGATTCTGATCAGGACTGGAGCTGTCACTCCTGTGTCTTGTTCCCTGCTGCTGTAGCATTTTGTAACCTGCAATCACATACTGGGGCAAATTTACACCTGCTTAAGTTATGTGATACTTTAATGAATTATAGATAATACATGCCATTGCATTATAAAAAGAAAAGAAAATATGTGATAAGCACATGGTGGTATTAATTTTGAGTTATGGGTTGAGTTTTCCTGCCAGTACTGCTTGTGTTATGTATTCCTCTGCTCTAATAGTAAAATATATGGCTGCCTGTGTTTGCTGTGAGGGTGTGGTACAGGGTATATTAAATAACAGCTAATGTATGACAATCCTTAATGTAGGGAAGGTGGCCTGCTGTGTAGTCAGGGAATTACCCATTGCCACAGACCATGGTCTGCAGTAAACCAGCTGACATATGTAGACAGCACTGAAAATGGCACCTTACACATTCCCAAGCATTTCATGAGTAGTCAGACTAATATTATAAAATTTCATGTTTTACTGGTAAATACTGGCTCATGTTGAGCAGGTCACACTACACTGGTTCATGGATACTTATTAAGATATTGTTCCATGAGGATCTTTAGATTCTTAGTCATTCATTCTCATTAAGTTTTTAGCACTTATATTTTGAGTATGAATAACTCAGAGATGAACAGAACATTTTTATGTTGCTGTTATCCATGATGGATAAGAGTGTTAAACCAGGGGTGAATTTGTGGTTAGCAGAGGACAGGGAGAAATGGAAACAGATAAGCAGCTGTGGTGACCCCTAACAGAAACAACTGAAAGATGAAGATGTTGATCAGACTAAGAAAAGTACTTTGCTTTATGTGGAGAGGAAGGCAATTACAAAGAAGTGGTGTTCCCTGTGATACATATCTATCCATCCCACAAGTCCTGTTTATGCTGCAAAAGAGATTTCGATATCTTGAACAGGTGTTTATGCCCCCAATAGACTTATGAATGTACAGCAGGTCTGACAGGAAAGGGTATGTTAAGTCTCTGCAGGCAAGGCAGAGATTGTCCCTCAGTGGTCTGTATGACACTAAGAAGAGGGACAAGGCTTTGAAACAGTCCACTTAATTTTCATGATTTATGCTCTTGATTTTCTTAGTAAGAAAGATTTTGGGCCTTTTGACGATGTGTCAGATATTTAGACGGGTGCATAGCAAAGGGGGCATAACACTTAATGATCAGCCTGATGAGTGCAGAATACAGTGGAATGATCACATCCCAGGACCTGCACAACACTCACTTAGTAATAAATTGTACAATAGAAAAGAATGATCGAGGGACAGTTTGTTGTCTACACAGGTGTCCCAGGTCCCTGACTACTGGATCAATTTTTATGGATGTCTTGACAATGCAATAATTACAAAGGACTTCTTGCTTGCTGAAGGATACTAGTACACATTTTTGGCATTTAATTTTAGTCCATGGTTTTGACACCAGCTGCTGGTTTGGGAATGGCCCTCTTGGAGGATCTTGGTGACCTCTGGGAAGTTTGTGATGGCAAGTTTACAGTCATCTGCAAAGGTAGCTAACCATAAACCTTCAACAGTAGTGCTGTCCTTCAAAAAGCAAATGCCAAAGAGGAGTGGCCCAAGGACTGAAACCTGGGGTTCACCACTAGAGACAAGTCTTCTGAAGGAGGTAGTGCAGCCCATCCTAATTTCCTGGATTCTATTTCTGAGCCAGTTTGCCATCAATGAATTACACAATGATTAACTTTTAACTGGGATCATTTATCTATGATATCTGAATGTGGGGTGGTATTGACTACCTTTCTGCATTCTAGATATACGGTGCGTAATGATTTGTCCTTACCCATTGTTAAAGTAACCTTTTCAAAAAAGTGAACCAGGTTAAGTAGGCAGGATCTACCCCTGACAAATCCAAAATGCCTTGGGTTGAGAGTTTTAGGTAATGTATGTCCTTATTTATTAATTCCATAATGCTCCCTTCCATAGCCTTACAGATGAGGCTCATCAGACTTATGGTTCTATAATTTCTCATGTCTGTTGACATCCCACCTTTGTGCAAGTGGATAATATTTGCTATCCTTCATTTGTCCAACACAAAGCCTGTTTGGAGGCTGACACTAAATAGCCTCTTTGGGGGGGTGGTCTGACAGGTCCTATTTCAGGATGGCCAGTAAGCAGCCCAGTATGTTATTTGGCCAAACAGAAGCAGTGCTCTTGACCTTGCATAGTGTCTTGAGGACTTGCTCATGGGAGATATGAGTGAGGGGTGTTGATGTGGGTAGGAGATCTCGGAATGTAGGAAGAGAGTGGGGGTGAAGTTAGACCTAAATTTATGTGCTAGTAAATTGACTATGTCCTTGGGGTCTGAGTATGTGATATAATTTCCTACAAGCTCTGTGCAGTGCTGGGCATTGTTTCTACGGTTTTGAAAATAGTTAAAGAAAGCTTTGTCATTATCCTTTCCCTGGGTGTCTATTTTTACTTCATATCTAGCTTTGATTGCTTTGATCAGGGTCTGGAGTTCCCTGTTAAGTTTTTGCATCTTGAGACTTACAATTATTTTTACATGCAATGATATTTTTTTTATTTTGCTATATAACCTGTTTATATTTAGGTTTCAGTACAGGGGTTTATTTTTGAATTGGAATTGTTTTTACTGTAGACAGGGACAGATGCATCTAAGCAGCTATTCAGATGTGCATATGATTTGGTGGCAAAGGATTCTGCATAAGCAGTGGGGTCATCAAGTTATAAACCAATTTGCTCTTCCTGCCCTAACTTATAGTTTTGGAGTGACTGACTGACCCCAAATACCCTGGATAGATTAGACAGAAAAACAAGAAGGATGCTTCATGCTCATCAAATGATTTATAAAAATCACTGCATACCAAGATTATATATTCCCCATTCAGAAGGAGGTATGGGCCTCCTTGAAATTGATTACATGTATAGATCTGCATTCATGGGACTGCATACATATCTGCTGACCTATTAGACCCAAACATAGTGAAAGTTTTGAAACATGAGGAGAATAAATCTAAGATGACTTCCCTTTTTAGTCTAGCAGAAGCATATCAGCGTCAAGTGGCAATGGAAATCAAACCAGACGTAGATAAAAATCAGGCAGCAACTGAATGTGCCAAAAAACAAAAGAAAGAATATAAGGTGAAGGATTGGATGAGAAGGCAAAAAATATGGAAAATGTATAAATATAGTTGCAAGTATAGAAAACTCCTGGAACAACCTCATGTTGATCAGGATCGAAAGCAGGAATTATTAAGGAGAGGCGAATTCAAACCAAAAGATGAAAGGTTAATATTGGTGGTCCAAGACAGTGGACTACGTATATGTTGGTTTACAAAGTCCATTGAACATGTGGGAGAAAAAGACAAATGTAGGTATTGTAAAACAGAACTGGAAACATTTGTTGACCTTGCTGCTGGTTGTGACATACTAATGGCAGAAGGACTGTATACTGAAAGGCATAATAATGTGGCAAAACTATTGCACTGGGGATTGTGCAAACATTATAATACTGAAGTAGCTATAAAAACACTGGAAAAATGAGCCACAAAGCATCATAGAAAATGATGAAGTCTACATCACATGGGATCACCCATTACCAACAGTTCAAATGATAGATGTGAGAAAAACATATATAGTGGTCCATGAAAATAAGTCAAAAGTAGCATTGATCATTGAAATCTCTACACCCAGTGACTACAGTGTCTTGCATACAGGGAAACACAAAGTCATAAAATATCAGGATTTGTAGATAGAAATGAGAACAATGTGGAAGAAAGATACCAGAGAGTTCCAACAGTAGTAGGAGCAACAGGTCTTATAATATATACGAATTTACAATAATATTTAGATATGTTACCGATACATGTAACTCCATACGAATTGCAGATGGAGTCATTACTGGGCACATTGTGGGTGCTGCAAAGAGCACTTCTGGCTGACATGAACGATTGAAACAATACTAATTTCATGAATTTTAATCATACTCTGACTTAGGAAAGGGATTCATTCCCATCATGGTATTAGAAACCCAAAAGATTTGGAGAAATAAGTTTTAGCCATGATATGATAAGCGGGTCTTTTTAATCTTAAGTTGTATATGGAGGAATTCTAGATTGTTATATTATCCAACTAGTTTGGAAGTGAAACTGTCATCAGCCTTTCCTTGACTTTTGTGGAAACACAGAAACCAGTGATGCTTAAAATGGAGGATTGAAGCAGGCTGGTATGAGCCGGGGCTGATTTGAGAAGTTCTCATGCAAATGAGGCTCAGACATGCTGAGATCTATGAAATGCATTTCAGCTTTAGTGCATATTCAGTCTTACAGGTGTAATTGTGTTTAGGTTGCTCTGGGTATGCAGCGCTCTACTCATGCAAGTGAATGAGTGCCATTTGTGCCTCAACTGAACTCTAGCAAGGTTTATCTTGCATATGATATGTATATACTGATAAAGTGGCCATACTTCCCCCTTTCATCGTTCTGTGATGACAGCTATCTAATTTTCTCCTGCACAGTCCCTAGCACACGGAAGGTGCATCATGCCACACAACTTTACATTGCGTGAGATTTTAATACAGAAATTGTTGCTGCTATTACTGCTACAGAGGACAATTTCAGTATATGTGAACACCCTTGAAAATATATAAAATAAAACTAGAATATCACATTCCAAAAGGTTAACATTTGTAAAAAAGAAAACAAAATCCCATCAGCAGTTCATTGCTTCATTTCCTGCTCTGTCCCTATTCTTCTTCCTTGGTTTCCCTTTGTGTTTATCCTCTCCTGTCTTTCTGGTATGATTTTTCACTCTTGCATTATTCAAGTACCTCTCCACATTACTTTTTTTTAAATCCCCCCCTTTCCTCATTCATGTCAATTTCTGACATTGTCTCCCCATGTTCAGGAACCTCTTGTGTAATGCTCCCATACTGTTTTGGTCTTCTTCCAGTTTTAAGTGCTAACAGTTTTAACTTAATTACTCAGCAATCTGATAAATTCCTTTTCTCTTTCTTTCTTGACGTTATCCTCTTACTTTATTCCCCATATATATATATATATATATATATATATATATATATGTATGCTGTGCTTCTTTTTGAAATATATTTCCCCAAATCTACTGTGCCTGCTTTCAGACTTCTTGTGCCCGCCATGCTCTCAGAACATGGGTATCATTCCGGCCTCTTTCACCTGACACCTCTACTTTCATAGGAGTTAGACACCACCTGCTCAGTATTCTCAGGCTTTGATCTCCTTCTCCATGTACTTTCTGCATGTGCCTGAATTGTCTTCTGCCAGTAACCTGCAACTCTCTTCCACCCTTCCTCCTCTTCTCAGTTCTTTCTTATTCAGATTCGGTTTTATTTAGCCTTGTCCCTTCTTTCCTTCAGCCTGCCATCGATTGGTTTGGCCCTTTGCTTCACTAACCTGTTCTATTTCCTGTAAAGTGCCATCCTGTTCCCTTCATTCTTGCCTGCTTTTTTCCCCCTATTGCCTTATCTGTTTTCTTTTTCCAGGTCTCACTGAGTATCAGGTAGTTCTACCATTGGCCCTCTGGTGTTCTGCATTTCTGTATTAACTCCTTCCTTGTTTTAAATCTTTCTCCACCATCCTTTTCTTTGCATACCAAGTCATCCTTTTGAGCTATACCACTTCACCAGATTTCTTCATTTTTTTCCCTCACTTTGCCCCCACACACTTCTGCTCCCCATGGTTTATTGAGGTTCCCTTCTCCACACTACATGCATCTCACTTACTTTGGTGCTGTTTGCTTTATGTCCTTTATAAGCTCTCCATGTCTCCCTCCACATTACTGTCTTTTATTTAGCCTCATTCTCTTCTTTTTCTATCCAGTGAATATTTCATGTTAATGCATGCATAGGAATACATGAGAGCCCCCACTCCCCCCTTTTGCTTTTCATTCTCATTTTTACCCTGCTCACCCATTCCTCCTTACCTTTACTGACCCATCCCTGTTTGCCTTTTTGCATTTGTTATAGCCTTTTGTCCCTGGGACCTACTTGTATGTTGTAGAGCAGGTGGGGAATTATTAGTCATAGCAACCAAATACAAGGTCCACCCCAACACACTCATACTAGGAGACTTTGACTACCCCTCCATCAACTGGGAAAACTACTCAAGCACCAATACACTGGCCCAACGCTTCCTGGAATTCATCATTTCCAATGCCCTGGACCAGCTCATTCTGACCTCCACAAGAAGAAGCATCCTTACCTGGTTATTACTATCATGGGCAACCATTTCTCTACACCAGTAGTCAATCTTCCCCGGTCAGATCCGACCATAAATATTTGCCATGGAAATCCATATCTCACCCACACCCCCCGCAAAGGTAACCACCTTGAAAAACTTCTCCAAAGCTGACTTTGGACTCCTAAAAACAGAGGTGGCTAACTTCATGGCACCCATGCCAATGGAAAATAGCTCCATGACTGCTGAATCATACACCAATGCACTGTATGAACATGTACATAAATGCATGGAAATAGCCATACCTAGCAGAACCAAGATGCTATCCTCCAAAAAAAGGAAGCCAATCTGGTGGTCCCCTGCCATTAATAAACTCTACAACAGAAGGAAGAAACTGTTGCAGAAAAAGGTGAAGTCCCAAGACTGGAAAAACTCCCTTATTAGCCTCAACAAAAAGTTGAGATTCCTCATCAAATCCTCTAAACTCAGCTATGAAGGCAGAATTGTGGCAGACACTGAAAACAATCACAAAGCCTTTTCGAGTTATATCAAAAACCTCCATGGCAATACCCACATGTGCCCTAAGTTATTGCACAATGGTACGTCCTATACTGAGCCAGCAGATATTGCTAACATACTGGCCGACAGATTCAGTGCCAACTTCACCCCTCCTAAAGGACCAATCACAATACCGGAAGAATGCCAGGCACCCAGCATTACTGCAGCCCAAGTTAAAGCTGCATTGTCCAAGGCTAAGAATCCAGCTTCCATGGGACCCAATAATATCCCTGGCTGTGTTCTACCTGAACTACAAAGTGAACTGGCACCACATCTGTGTGCCCTGTTCAGTCACAGCTCACCTTAGGCTTTGTCCCTACTGAATGGTGCACTGCTACAGTCATCCCTCTTCATAAAGGGGGAGTGACTACAGACCCTGGAAGTTATCACCCCATTAGCCTGGTGAGACTGATATGTAAAGCTATGGAGCACATCATCATGGACCTGATTAACAAAGATATAGGAAATCTCCAAACTCTGGACCCCACGCAGTTTGGCTTTGTGAAAGGGAGATCATGCTGCTCAACCTGGTTGACTTCTTTGAGTCAGTCACCAGGGCTGTGGATGAAGGTAAGGCAGTGCATACAGTCTACCTCGATCTGGCCAAGGCCTTTGATACCATTCCTCACTTGGAAATTATTGATAAACTAACCAAGCTAGGCATCAACCCCTATATCACTAGGTGGGTTGCAAATTGGCTCACAGATAGAACACACAATGTGAAAGTAGCAAACTCCAAGTCAGACTGCCAACCAGTCACGAGTGGAGTCCCACAGGAATCGGTCCTGGGTCCTCTCCTGTTCAGCATCTACTTCTCAGAAGTCCAGGCCAACACAAAGGGACTCTGGCTGACTAAGTTCACAGATGACTGCAAGCTCGGAGCCATTATTAACTCCCCAAGAGATGCAGACATCCTACAGAAAGGCCTCACTGAGACCAATGACTAGTGTCGAAATGATTGCCTTAAGCTTAATGCAAAAAAAGTGTCATCATCCCCTTTGCTAAAAACTCAGTTCCCACTAACTACCACATCAATGTGAGCCCACTGAACACTGAAGGTGTTATAAGAGATCTGGGGATGCAGGTTGACAGCAACCTCTCCTTTGGCCACCACATTGCCACTGTGGTCAGAAAATCCTTCTATGTGGCACATCTCATTACCAAGGGTTTTGCATCCAGGAAGAAAGAGGTCACCATCTCTCTCTACTCTTCCATCATTAGACCAATCATTGAGTATAATGCCCCATTTGGCATGTACCTGCAACAGCTGGAGAGGCCACAGAAGTACCTTACGAAGAGGATCCTAGGCATTAAGCACATGTCCTACATGGACAGACTCAAAAGACTCCAGCTATTTCCTGTCTCATATTGCCTACTTAGAGGTGATCTGTGCTTGACTTACAAAGCCATGTCTGACCCAGATCTGTCAGAAATGCTACATCTGGGGGGGCGTGGCTAAGATGTAGACTGATTGGCAGCATCTTTTCTCAGCTCTGCACTCAAAAGATATTTCTGACAGGAAATTTTAAAAACTAGATATTGTAGAAAAACCTATTTTGCTGAATTACTTCTACTAATATCACTAGAAGTCTGCATTGCAAAATTTTTTGGCTTTAATCATTATTTTTCCTGTCAAAAAACAAGAAGGAAGGTATCTGAATCTACTGGAAATGAGCTTTTCTAAGAATACCACAAAGGACCAGACAATGAGAAAGGAGATACAGTCTTTATTAAATACTATACAAGACTTATCAGTGAAATTTGACAAAATGAATACCAAACTGAACACTTTTGAAGAGAGATCTACAAAACAAATACAGCAACTACAAGAAATAATGACCCAACAGAAGTCTAAAATAGCTGACATAGAGAGATCCCTAAATGATACTGAGGGCAGACTCTCAGAACAAGATCTTCAGCTACATTTTTTATCAAAACAAAATGCTTCATTACAAAAGAAAACAGAGGATCTAGAGAACAGGTCCAGATTAAATAACCTTCACATCTATGGGCTGCCAGAGAAAACAGAGGGAGATAACATGGTGACTTTCCTTACTACCTGGTTACCAGTAGTTTTAAAATTGCCTGAAGCTCTTTCTTATGGAATTGAAAGAGCCCATAGATCCTTAAGAGCTCCTTCATCAACCATCAAATCAAAAAATCTCCCAAGATCAATAATAGTAAAGTTTTTTTCATCACAGGATAAGGAACTTATTTTAAAGACAGCATGGTCAACTTCTCCAGTTAAATACAAAGACAACATAATCAGATTTGATAATGATTATTCTGCTGGAGTTATAACTGCAAGACAAGAATGTCTCCCTCTGATAAAGGAATTGAAAAAAAGGCAACTTAAAGTGCACCTGCTGTTTCCTGCAAGAATAAAAATCTTTTTTACTGAAGGTCCTAAAACTTTTGACACTCTACAAGCAGCAGGCTCTTATCTTTCAGCTAATAAAACCTTGGATAAAGTGGAAGAAATGGATTGGAGCTCCTTTGGGGTAAAGAGACATGCAGAAAAGAATGAATGGAGCACTGCTGACAAGAAAAAGAAGAAACTCAGAGACACATGAAAAGGGCAAACATTATTGTTTTCTATTTGCTCTGTAAGGTAAAAAAGTTCTTCTTTAAAAGCATTCATGCTTTACATATGTGTCAGTCTTTGAAGCAATATAAATACAGGATAAACAGGACATTTTATAACTAAAGGAAACAACCCAGCGATATTGTAGTTGAGGGCCTCACCAGTTCCTTTCGTGCAGAAGTGGGCATGTCACAAATTGACTGACAACCCGGTCTGCATATTACTTGGGGTTTTCGACAAACTGGCAATAGATTCTATATATTATTATTTTTTTTTTTTTTTACATTTTAGGTCGATTAAAACTTGCCGTTATACACAATATGTGCATATCAAAGTACAGTCATGCTGCAACACACTGTAATACTTAAAGACTTAACCCCACAACTGAGTGAAAAAAGAAGAAGCGGTTACACTTCCGTTATGATTGCGTGCTGTACTGACAGCACATAACCGTTCAAAGTGTCAATATGAGATTTTGGTGACTGTTTGACTATTAAAAGCACTGTGACAACGGAAACACTTTAGTTTAAATAGAAGCTATAACACGTTGTAGCAAATCCATAATTTTAGCAGTTGGCAGTCCTCTTAAGAAACTGAAATACCCCAAGGTCAAGAAAGTTTTTTTTTTTTTTGTTTAAATGTCGGTTCACGCCATAATGGTAATTTACTTTCAGTTTACTGTTATATTTACTATCCTATTACAACGTCAAGTGCATTTTTTTTTTCTTCGGTTGTACATTGGGAGGGAATGCATATTCATGAATGACATATCACGGGGGTGAGTTTTGGACGTGGCTTGCTACTGCACATGTGGTGAGGCCTTGAACTACAGTATTGTCAACAACCCTAAAGAAAGCAAGGTATCATATCTTTCTTTATTACAGTGTAATTACTTACAGTCATGATTTCTCTAACTCTAAATGATATTTCGATAATTCATTTATAAATTACCTGCCTTTTACTGCTAGTATAGAATATGATGCATTTACACTAACATATTAATGTGGTGTGCTTAAATGAACATGCTTCGTTTTATTTTATTTACACTGAGCTGCATGAAATATCTAAATTGTTGCATTTAATTCACATAATAATATATAAAAGCTGATAGTAATAACTGTCCAAAAAGTGCCTTGAAAAGTAGTTATCTATTTCTTTGATGCTAAATGTGCATTTTTGACTAACAAACAACTGTTTGGCTTGTATATCTGCCCCTTAATGTTAAGAAATCTAATAGCAGTTTAATGAGCTCGTGATCAGTTTAAAAAGCTCTAAAAGCTTAACTTACTTTGTTTTTGGCTTCCCGCCATGGCCACGAGCTGGGAACTCTTATTTTACCATTCCTAGAGTGGAGGTTCTTCAGTTTGAATCCACTAGTGTGTGTTAAATCCTCCACAAATGTACGAACGGCACAAAACGAAAGTAAACAGTCTGAGTGATGTCAGCAATGAAACAAGGCAGTATGGGTGTGGTTTAAGCTCTTAAGCTACTTAAAGTGACAAGCACACTATTTATGAGATGGCAAAGTGCTTTTACAGTTTAACAAATATTAAAAGTAAACTGAAATACCTAACAAATTTAGAAGGTATCAACACATGCATGATGTTTTATTATATTGTAACATTTGTTATTCATTTTGAATTGTACACATAAACAGCACACAAGGCTTAAAAAGAAGTATTTCACTTGAAAGAAACTGTATGAACAGTTAACACATACAGACTTTACTACAATCATTTCTGATAACATCACCCAAGTAAATTACTATAATTTAACTTAATTTTATGAAAATTTAATATATTTAAGTCCTTGACTGTAACTATATAATATATTTGTAAACTCATTGCAGCTAGTGTACTCAACTTAAGGACAGTAAGACAATTATGGTTCATGAATGTAGCTATTTGTTATTAGGCATTTTTAAAGGTAAAAAAGGAGTTGCTGTTTAATTATTAAGATACTCTGCAAATATTAAATTGGTCGAGTAGCACAGTCATTAAGCAGTAATGAGCAAGAAAAAATTTCATAGACTTGCTTGTGATATTGTTATATACACATAGAAAAAAACTGATGAATTATAAGTATGATTTTATTAAAGGCAAGTTATACTAATATTGAACATCCTCACTGAAAATGAATGGTTGTGTAGAGAGACAGTAACTCCCATTATATGACCAAGGCTAAAGAGATTGTCTTGTATGTCTAAATTGATCAGCCTTGAACCTTAGATTACAAATAGACATGCAATGTACTTTTACTTATAATACTGAATATATGTTATGTTTCATCACAAATGCTAAAGCCATTGTCAGCTATATCTCATATTAATCACTTTTATAGTATCTATATATGTCATGTTTTTTAAAATATGACAAGTATTAAAATATGAATTGAATAGCATGGGCATTTACTAATATATTGCTGTTGGTACATGATATGCATATAAATAAAAGGTCTAATTTCCGTCTATGAAAGTAAATACCAGGCTATATGAATTTGTTAATTATGAATGAAGAGCTTGCTATCTATTCTTTTTAATATCCTATAGGTATGTACTTGTTAGAGACACACAGATGCTGTAAAGCTGATGGTTATTGCTTATTCATTAGTATATTTCTGACTGCAATGTTATAAATATATGGAGTGGACCACATGAGTTGACAATATGTCTCTATATCGGGCATGCTCTCGGTTTGAATGTTCTATATTATCTATAATATGATATTGAGTGACCTCACTAAATTCAAAGAAGCCACAATAGAAATAAATGCTTATTAAAAAATGGAGAATAGAAGGATGAAGAGAAACAAGAAGGAAAATGGTCGTTGGTCATATAAGGTTATCCTTTCCCATGTATGTAGAAAGGTTGGGTCGGAGGTCATATAAGGTTATCCTTTCCAGTGTATGTAGATGGGTTGGGTCGGTGGTCATATAAGGTTATCCTTTCCCGTGTATGTAGAAGGGTTGACAGTAATAAGTACCAAACAATTGTGTTATAGCATGTTTAAAGTTTACTGTGCTTGTTATATTTTCCAACCTTACAGTTATAACACTGTAGATAAATCCTGTAATATCATAAGGATTATGAGTTGCTATTTGACATATGACATATGTGGTATACTAGTGGTGAAATGTGCCAGTGGTACTAAGAATATATAGGAACTGCCTGGAAATATAGTCTTAAACTATATAATACCATTGACAAAAACAAATTAGTAACATTTATGCCACTAAAATATGACATTTTGAATTAAATGAAAACTATAAGATTATTGATATATGACAATAAAAGTGTAATATTATATTAATTATTACGGACACTTCATGATTTAATTAAGTTGTAGTATAGTTAACAACTGATGCATATAATGCTTACATTTTTTATAGACCATTACAAAAGTTTGATACCTATGAATGCCACTCACACTATAAGGGAGATAACAGCAAGCATATTACTTTTAAGATGCATAACCGTTATTGCTATACAAAAGATATATTAAAATAAGAGATTTTTCTTTACAATTTAAACAAAGCCAAATAGTTAAGTATTAAATCTAGGTATAGTTGTGTTGCCTTAGTGTTTTATAAAAAAAATAAAAATAGATAAAGACTGTATTTAAGTAATATGTAAATACAAATACATGTATACTTAAAAGATATATAAGATACTTTTCATTATAAAACTACCATTTGGCGGGGCTGGGGGAGGATGATGAAATGCAGATCTAGAGGGATCGCTTGAATGGTTAGATCATTCAAGGATGAGATGTTTTTTCTCATGGAGGGTTTGGTGGTTGTTTATCTTATAATGTTTTCAGTTATGATCTTCTAATGTACTTTTATTGGGTGTCTATAATCTATTGTAATACTGTTGGAAGAAGAAAGAACAAGTCATTCACTTCATGTACACACATCTACACATTGTTACGAGTATATGAATATGGATAAAAGCAAAGCTAATATAAATCCAATTGCAAAATGTATATCTATTAATGTAAATGGTTTAAATAATAGCTGCAAAAGGGGAAGTCTTTACAGATATTTAAAGCTATGTGAAGCACAAATAGTATTTTTACAGTAATCATACCTTACACAGGAAGACATAAATAAAATAAATAATAAAAATTATACAGTACTAGTAAGTTCCACCTATAGTCAAAAACGAAGGGGAGTAGCAATTTTGTGGAAAAACACTACTTTAATGCCTAAAATCATAAACACGTTTCATGACAACTCAAGAATGTTTTGTCTAGTGACAATATCTATCAATGAAATGGTATATACATTAGTGAATATTTATTGGATACCAGGACTAGGAGTTAGAGTGGCCAAACAACACTTAGATGACATTGTACAATATGCCAAAGGCAATTTAATCATAGCTGGAGATTTCAATTGCATTATAAAAGAAACTGACACAAGTACTAAAACTATATGTAAGAGATCACCTTTAACAAAGTTGTTATCTGAGTTTGTCGAAACTTTTAATATAGTTGACATAAATGAGTATGCTGTCCCAGATTCACTATTCTTTACACATTTTTCCCATAGACATAATACATACTCGAGAATAGATAGAGTGTACATAACAAAAGATTTAACCACTAAAGTAAATAAAGTCAAGACAATTTCATGTCCATTTTTGGACCATAACACCATAACGTTTGAGATAGACTTGTGTTTCAAGAGAAGGATATCAATAACAAGAATACTATCCTACATAACAAATCTCAAAGATTTTAAGGAATTTTATATTAAAGAGACACAAACATTCTTAGATATGAATCTTACGAAAGATGTATCTAAAATATATATACCTGGTTCAAAGCTCCAGAGAGCACCCCTGCATTACCAGGCTATAATTCATACCACACCTTTCGGCCACCAAACCCGGACCGAAACACTAAAGATGGAGGCGTGTCCCTATTCATTAAGGATATCCACACCTCCAAGCTAGTTGCTCAGCATAATGTTCAGCATAATGCATCTGAGATTATCCAAGTTCAACTAACTCTGGGCAAAACCGCAATCCAGATTGTAGCTTGCTACAGACCCCCCACCATGCCCCAGGATTCCCACTCCTCTTTTCTTGATACACTGGAAAATATTAAGGTACAACCCAACACTCTAATAATGGGTGATTTCAACTACCCTACCATTAACTGGGAAAACTACTCATGTACCAACTCTTTTGCTCAACGTTTTCTGGAAATCATCAATTCCAATGCCTTGGATCAACTTATCCACACCCCCACCAGGGGCAGCAATATCCTAGACCTGGTCATCACCAAGATGGGTGACCGGTGTTCCAGACCAGAGGTCAGCTCCTCATTGGTCAGATCTGACCACAAGCTAATCACCCTAGACATCCACATCCCGGTCCCATGCCCCATTAGGAAAACAACCGTAAAAAATTTCTCTAAAGCCAACTTCACGCTTCTTAAGACAGAAGTGGCAAACTTCACGACACCCATGCAGATGGACAGTAGAGGTACGACTGCTGAATCCTACACAAATGCACTTTATAAGCACTTGCACAAGTGCATGGATCATGCTATCCCTAACAGAACCAAGATGCTATCCTCCAAAAAAAGGAAGCCAATCTGGTGGTCTTCTGCCATAAATAAACTCTACAACAGAAGAAAGAAACTGTTGCAAAAAAGAGTAAAATCCCATGATTGGAGGAACTCCCTGGTCAGCCTCAGTAAGAAGCTGAGATCCCTCATAAAATCCTCCAAAGCTAGTTATGTAAACAAAATTGCCACTTATTCTAAAGACAACCACAAAGCATTCTATAGCTATGTCAAAAATCTCAATGGCAACACTCAGATCTGCTCTGAGTTACAGCACAATGACGCTAAATATACAGAACCAACTGATATTGCCAACATCCTGGCAGATAGGTTCAGTGCTAACTTTACCCCCCTCTCACCCCCTAAAGAGCCCATCTTTATACCGGAAGAATGCAAAGTTCCTGTAATCACGGCTGCACAGGTAAAAACCTCACTCTCCAAAGACAAGAATACAGCATCCATGGGACCTGACAACATCACAGACTGCCTTCTACATGAACTACAGAATGAAATGGCACCCCACCTAAGTACCATGTTCAATCATAGCCTCACCTCAGGCTTTATGCCCATTGAATGGTGCACTGTGACAGATATCCCACTCCACAAAGTAGGGGGGCCACAACAGACCCCGGGAACTACCACCCCATTAGCCTGACGAGCCTCGTCTGCAAGGCCATGTAACGTATCATCATGGAACTCATAAACAAAGACATTGGAGATCTCCAAACTCTGTACCCCACACAGTTTGGGTTTGTAAGAGGCAGATCATGTCTTCTTTGAAGTAGTCACCAAAGCCATAGATGAGGGTAAAGTGGTTCACACAGCCTATCTAGATCTTGCCAAGGCGTTCAACACCATCCCCCACTCTGGAATTATAGATAAACTCACTAAACTAGGTATAAATCCCTATGTTACAAGATGGGTTGCCAACTGTGAAAGTAGCAGCCTCCAAATCAGACTTCAGACCAGTGACAAGTGGAGTACCACATGGTTCAGTCCTGGGTCCTCTCCTGTTTGGTATCTACTTCTCTGAAGTACAGGCTAACAGAGAAGGTCTTTGGCTATTTAAATTTGCAGATGACTGCAAACTACGAGCCATAATTGAAACTCCTAACGATGTGGACATCCTACAAAAGGGCCTCACTGAGACAGATGCCTGGTGTCAAAGACATGGTCTCAAGCTCAATGCCAAAAAGTGCATTGTCATCCCCTTTGGTAAAAACTCTGTACCCATGAACTACTACATAGGTGGTAGTCTACTTAACACTGAAAGTGTGATAAGAGACCTTGGGACACAGGTGGACAGTAGTCTCTCCTTTGATAATTACATCGCCACAGTAGTCAGGAAATTCTTCTACGTGGCACACCTCATCACAAAAGGTTTCTCATCCAGAAAAAAAGAGGTCATTGTTCCCCTCTACTCATCACTCATTAGACCCATTATAGAGTACAACAGCCCTTTTGGTATGCACCTCACAAGACATCTACAACAACTGGAATGGCCGCAAAAATACCTCACAAAGAGGATTACTGCCTTCAAACAGATGCCTTACACAGACCGTCTCAAAAAACTCCAGCTTTACTCCATCGCATATCGCTACTCAGAGGCGATCTCTGCCTAACATACAAAGCTATGTCAAACCCAGAGCTGTTGGACATGCTCCACTTAAAGAAATCCCAATCCCTCTGAGCTACACGCTCTAGGGACCTAAACCTTGTCACCACAATAAACAGAACATGCTGGAGGGATAGATTCCTGTCCCAGAGACTGCCCATACTCTGGAAAAGACTACCTATCTATGTCAAACAGAGCTCCTCATTAGCACTCTTCAAGAAAAATCTTGATGATTGGATGGATAATAGGAAATTCACCCCGGGAATCACTTCTGTGGTTCTGCTTGACAGGGGCACAGGAAAATAATTTTCTTGGGTGGCAAAAGCCAGGGTACCTTTTTGGCTAGGCTTGTATAGGCCCTAGGGCCAATAGCCTAGTACCTACCTATGAACCTATGAACCTATGAACCTATGGGATGCATTGAAGGCATACCTATATGGAAGAGTGGTGGGATGGTATAAAAATAAACAAAAACAGTGGAATAAGGAATTAATGGAATTACAGTCAAAAGTGGATAATTTAAAGCTTGATATTCAAAATGGAAACACCAACTTAATAAAAGAACTGGAAGATACTAATAAAAAATATTCAGAGACGCTACACCACAAAACAATGATCAACTTAGAAAAAATTAAACTATGTTATTATTCAATGAAGCCTAAAAACCAATGAAGAATAGCAAATAGGACTAAAAAGATGATTAAAACAAATCAAATCAAGGAAATACATAATATAGAAACCAAAAAGAAAGCGTCTGATTTATAAGGAATACTAGAAGCATTTAGGCTATTCTTTCATTAACTTAATAATCAAAATGAGAAACACATTCAGTATTGAAAGCTTTTCTTAAAAAACAATGTTAAAGTTAGGTTGTTAGAGGAGCAGGTACAACTAATAGATAAGCAAATAACAATGACAGAACTTAAAGCTGAAGTAAATAAGCTAAAATTAAACAAAGCTCCAGGTATAGATAATATCACCCCAGAAATGTTTAAATTACTATCTAATGAGGCTTTGCTGTTGTTATTGAATGTCTTTACATCAGTTAAAAATGGTAAAGACATCCCTCCTTCTTGGAAGTACACATTAATATCACCAATTCTGAAACAAAGTAAAAATCCCAGTGAATGTTCATCATACAGACCCATTTCACTACTTAATATAAATTATAAAATTTTTATGGCAATACATGCTGCTCGAATAAAACAATTACTACCATTTCTGATAGAGGAGGATCAAACAGGTTTTTATAAAAGATAGGAACACTTATGACAACATCAAAAGAATTCTTTCCTTAATTGATTATATAAATGTCACAAAAAACAAAATGAATGTTATTAGTTTAGACATAAATATCGCATTTGATTCCGTGAACTGGGATTATTTATGGTTAGTTTTAGAAGAATATGGCTTCTCAAACAACTTTACCTTGTTAATAAAATCATTATATGAAGAATCATTGGCTTATATAAAACTGGGATCTTGTCTGTCTAAATCTATTAAAATAAAGGGCACAAAACAAGGCTGCCCTCTTTCTCCGTTATTGTTTGCACTAGTCATTGAACCCTTAGCAAATAATATACATATGGATAAAAATATTGAAGGAATACAATTAGACAACAGCCTAGAGCTTAAAATTCAACTTTTTGCTGATGATATTTTAATTCCCTTAAAGAATAATAATAGCTCTTTAAAAGCATTATGGGACTCCATTCAAAACTTTCAAAACTTTTCGAGTCTTAAATTTAATGAGAACAAAACAAATGTATTGCTTATAAATACTAATAAAAAAGATCTAAATAAAAAATACCATAAATATATCCCCACCGATAATACAATTAAATACTTGGGAATTATAATAACTAACAATCTAGATACTACAATTGAAACAAATTATAAAGAGATCTTAAATAATATTAAAAATGTAATACAAAGATGGAATAAGTTCTTCTTTTCAATGGAAGAAAGGCTCTCTATAATTAAAATTATCATATTTCCAAAAATTCTTTATGTTATACAAGCTTGTTCTTTGCCACCAGCTAAATCGCACCTAAAACAATTAAATGATTTAATGATAAGATTCCTATGGTATCCAAAAAAAACAAGGATAGCTATGAAATATCATCTAGATGATTGGGATATGGGTGGCATAGGTTTACCAGACATAGAAGTATATTTGCATTCATCTGTTATTAAAATAATATCATTATGGCTAAATACAAAATATACATCGAAATGAAAGCTAGTTCATGAGAGAATCTGGTTAAAATCAGGATTTGTAGTAACAAATAAGTATTCCAAACAATTTTCTATGACTGATGAAGGAATATATGATGATACATAAGCATAAAAATATAAGTTCCAAATACATTACTTATACATTAAAAATTTTCAAAAATCTTATTAATAGCAATCCTGATATTAAAGCATGGTCATTTTTATTATATCCAGTAGCGTACACACAAGGTAATATACTAACATTTGATATAGAAGTAGTCAACATGGTTAAAGAAAATGGATTAATATATTGGCATCAATTGGTAAACTCTGGAAAAATAGTTCATGGCTACATGTACAAGAATTAAGACAGTATATATATTAAGCAAACAAGAAACAATGCAACCATCAATAAGACAGAATGTTTCTAATCTTATAGAACATATAATATTACTAATGAATCAACCCATTACTGGAAAGGGATACTTATCATTTATTTATAAAACAAACAAGAAAATAAAAACGTATAATAAAGACAAAATACGGAACTATTATAGATCAATTAATGGACATGTGCCAAATGACAGAGACAAAAAATTAATTCTCTCTCCAAAGCAGGTATCACTTTCATTACATTGGAGACTCTTTACATGGCAATTCATATACAGATTTTACGTAACCCCTCATAAAATGGAACTTATGTTTAAGAAAAATATTGGCTGCTGGAGATGTGATTTATCAATAAAAGCAGACTGGCAACATATGTTCTACGAATGCCATTTGATAAAACCATATTGGGAAAAAATAAATTATTTTCTGCAAATGGTATTCAATGACAAATTCCAGATTTCCAAATCTATTATTTTGTTTAATGCACCTGTACCTGACTGCGTACCAAGAACAAAATATGTAATCTTGTGGACTCTCCTAGCCATTGCGAGGAAGAACATTACATCAAACTGGAAATCCAAAGTTTCTCCAACTTTTAAGCAATTCATGAATATGGTGTCAGCAGTATTGCAATTGGAAATGAACACTATTAAAGAAAGAACTGAAAGAACTACATCATTATATATAGCATGGCAAAAAGTAACTGAATTACTGGAGAGTAATGACTGTAGCAGATTATAATCAGGAAACAATTGTATAGAAAGTCAATTATATGCCAACAATAGACACCCTTGTAAATACTTTATTTTGGTTTTAATGTTTGATATCTGTTTAGAGGTTTTAGCCAACCTTTTTAAATAATTTGTAAATACTTCACTGTCATAAATAACCTGCATTCATGTTTTCTTGTTTTTGGAAATGAATAAAAATATTTACAAAAAAAAAAAAAAAAAGAAATGCTACATCTAAAGAAATCCCAATCCCTCTGCACCACATGCTCCAGAGACCTCAACCTCATTACCACAATCAACAGAACATGCTGGAGGGACAGGTTCCTCACCCAGAGACTGCCCATGCTCTGGAATAGACTTCCCATACATGTCAAGCAGAGCACCTCACTGTCCCTCTTCAAGAGAAATCTTAATGAGTGGCTAGGTAATAGAAAGTTCACCCTGGAGATCACTGCAGTGGATCTACTTGATAGAGGCACTGGGAACTAACGTCAGGTGGCATGATACCAGGGCACTTCTATGGGATAGGCTTGTAAAGGCTCCAGGGCCATTAACCTAGTACACACATATGAACCTATGAACATCCTTGCTGCATTAATTAAACAAGCAATGTTTATGTCTTTTCCTCACTTCTCTGGAGAATAGCCCTTACTCTTTTGCTAATTTCCTCTAGATTTTTTATCAATTGTCTGTCTACACTAGGTTTCCAACATAGAGCCCTAGGTACTTGAGGAATTCTGCCTCTTATCTCACCTATTCCCTTTTTCCACTTCCCTTTTCTTAATCTCACTGCCACTGTCTTTCTGTTGTTGCACCTTAGTCCCACCATTTCCCTAAAGTTCTTGAATGTTGGTCATCTAGTTCCTATTACTATATCAATATTCTCTGACATCAACATGTAACATAAACTGAGATATTATCTCATGTTTTTCTTCAATCATTGCTAAATTGTGCCTGTTTTCTTTTGCCAGTTTCTCTATCACAAGCATGAAGAGGTCTGGAGATAGTGGGTAATCCTGCCTGCTTCCTCCATCCATCCTTAAATTTTCAGATATTCCTGTGGCCTGTGTCCAGTCTCTGAACCTTTCCCTACCTGCCTTTGCTGGAGTGTCTTCCAAAGGAATTCCCACCTCACCATATCAAAGGTCATCTTCAAGTCAAAGAACACAATCTCACCTTTCTTTCCTGCTTCTGTTCCTCCCTGTGTGTAAATTCCAGCAGGTCCCACCAGTTTTTCCCTGCCTTCCTGTCCTTCTCAAAGTCATTTGCCTTGCCTCTATTATTTTTAGAAATACTTCATCTGGTCTTCCTGTCAGTATTAATCATAGATAGGCATATAATTTCCCATTTCTTTCCTTTCTCTTCCCTCTTTAGGTATCATGGTTATCTTCACCCTCCTCATACTTTTAGATATCTGCCCAAGTCCCTTATTCTCTTGTATTCCTCCTATAGGACTTTCTACAATTCCTCACCACTTCTCCCCTCCCCATTTCCATTTATAGCTAGCCCACCTCCACCCCCTTCTCATTGTTTTCTATTCCTGCACCCTTACCATAAGCCTTAGACCGCTGCATTATCTCATATAAGAGTTTCTTGTATTTGAATCGCTTCCATTATTTCCACTAGGATTTCCTTCCCTAAGAACCTGTATAGCCTGTTTGCCTGTACCAAAATATTTTTTGTGCAAGTGTATTCCCTCTTGGTTGGATATCATTCCTTCCATATCACCAGCAACACTCCCTCCTTCATTACTCAGGCTAATTCTTGTCTCATAGGTTTATAGGTAAGTACTAAGCTTGCTGTCCCTGTAGGCCATTTTGAGCCTAGTCGATCTCCTCTTGAAAGGTGTGAATCAAACCCTGTAATTTGTGTCTGTGAGGTGACCACCTTAACCACTATACCAACCCCCAATCCTCATATTTTTGTTACATTTTCTCCTTTCATACTACCTGTCTTTTTTGGTTCTATGGTGACATTGCAGTATCCATTACTAACAATTTTCCAACTCTTCTTCTCTGTGCCTAATTAGCAAAAAAGTTCCTATATAAGCCTCATTCATATCTGTTTGGTGCACATGTTTCGTATTGTCCAGTGTGCATCTTCCACCCTTCCCTGCCAGATGATCCATCTGCCTATCCTACTTTATATCACTTTCTACATGGTGGATTGAAATCTTCTACGAAAAACAGTTGCTACAACCATCTTTCCTCCCAAAGCCTTGTTGTCCACTTCTCCCTTTGGGTAGTTATAACACAATATCTTCTCCCCATCTCTGATTTTCAGTTTTGCTTTTGCAGTAGAACAATGTATGTCCAACCTTTTAACTTTTTTCTGTATTTCCATTGATGCACCCCTGCACATAAGTATCTGTATTTTTCTTTGTGTTTTTGTGTCCCCCCCCCCCCCACCAACTGCTGCCTTCCGGCGCAACTCTTCCACCAGGCCAAAGCTTGGACCTCTCCTCCTCATTCCCAGCCTCTAGATTGCTGCCTTTTGGCTTCTAAACATGCAACATTATGCCATGATATGGGTCTCTTAAGACTTGCTTTTGTTCCTTTCCAGTGCGTCAGTCACATTAATACACAGCAAAGAAGCCCGGTACTGATGTTGCAGTTTTTTTCACATTACAGCATTCCCATTCACTGGTTTCTCCAAAGTTGCTTATCAGAATGTTGCACCAACTTCACTTGTGTGGTAGTTTGAGATTATTTTTCTTTGCAGTTTTACAGCTCTTTACTGTGGTACTTATCCACCACCGTTTCCTTATTTTGCATTTATCTGTGAGATGTTCTTTGCCTTTTACTTTTATCCCTGTTCCATCCATGCATTCCTTTCCATGCCCCATAGTAATTACATAAGCAATGTATTACTTAGATATTAAGCATGTTTACATCAATTTATTGTATGCCATTAAGAAATTATGAAAAATATACCCCTTACCTTGCAGGCTTGCCCTTATGCCCCCTTGACTGCATTACATATCATTGCCCTGGGGAATAACTCAGTTCCAAACATTGTTTGTAAAGACCGATGCAGTGTTCCCAGGGGTGTGTTGTGTAAGGTGAGGCTCTGTTTTATTTAATTCATCCTTTGTGTTCTGACCACAGTCACTTGCCTGTCTGTGTCCATTCTTTCCACTTATTTATTGCTTCTCTCTTGCTGTGGTCACTTAAAATCCTTTTGTAGTCCTGCTTTCTACCTCTTTGACTCTGCCTTCCATTACAAATTATTGTATTCAGCTTGTTTAGTCCATCATTTGTCCAGAAGTTCACTTGCGAGACACCTGAAACATCCATTGCACAATCCACCCATCTCCTTAGTGCTAGCCCTTGGCCGTCCCTGCTTCTGCTTCTTTCTATGTTTTGTGCCTAAATCTTTCTTTGGGAGTTTTTTTTTCATATCAGCCCCTTTGATATAACTCTTTCACCAGCATTCTTTGCACCTTTTCTTTTTTTCTCATCTCCTTGTGGTTGTCTTTGTGATTTATTTACTTCTTGCTCATCTCTGTTACCTGCATGCCACCCCTCTGTACTTACTCGTCTTGTCATCTTTCCTGCAGGGGGTTTTGATATTGCACATCCCCCCCAGTGTTTTTGTGTCACTTCTATGTCTAAGATTGCTCTCCCTTGCCATGTCTTGTAGATGATACAGATTTTTACTGCTTGGGTTGTTTATCTGTCTCTGATATCTTTATTTAAACTTTTGAACATCCTCTATTTTGTGCAGTCTGAACCATTCACCTTCCTGATGTCCTTCCAGAAATGCAGGTTATTTCAACTATGCAGCTGTTCCATTCATCCTTAGTTCATTTAATACTTCTAGCATAGATTTTCTTCTGCTGTAGAGAGTTTCTAAGAATTTCTTGGTCAGCTTTATTAACATCACTGCAAATAGGATAAGCATATGTATTTTTGTCTGCCTTTTTATTTCATTTTTTACAGTAAAGGAATAGGAACATGTCAAAACATGCCTGGGCCTGCCCTCTGCTGCTTGCCACCATTCCACCGTGTGTATCCTCGCTACTAGTGTTACTTGAATTTCTGGTATCACAAATCTGTCATTTAACAACCACATCACAAACGGCTCAAGCTGACTGTTGCCTACTTTCTCTGTATTCCAATTATCTTGGTGTTAGCCTTCTTGAGCTATTTTATGTCTGTCCTTTTATTACGTTTGTTAGATCACATATTATGTGATTCTCTTCTTGCAGCCCAGATTTGATTGCTGCTTTATCTTTCTCCACATCTTGCAGCCTTGATCGTAGTTTCCACTTATGTTTGTTGTTCTATTGTCTGTTTCAAGGAGCCCACATTCCAGTCTACTGTGATTACCTTTTCAAACAAAATGCCTAATTGCTCCTCATTATTTGCAGCTTTAAAAGTTGCAATCTGTTCCTTCTTTTGTTCTTGTTCACTCATCTTTCTTTTTAGTTTGTTTTTCTCCCTAGGAACATAATGTTTATTGAAATTTCTGCAGGCCCTGTCCTGAGCTTTGGGCTTAGGCAGTCATCTTGGTTAGGCTCTCTCGCTCACCCTTAATTTTATAACTTTATTTTTGTTTATATGTATTTGTAAACATCCTCATGTCATATTCATTGATAATCCCGTGTCAACTGACATTTTTTTTAAATACATATGTTCATCACATTCACTGCAACTCCTAATGGTTTGTTCATAGTTTATAGTCATGGTATATATTTGTGTGCTTATTATTTTCTTCTTGACATTCAGTCCTGTTTTCATGTTGATTTATTATATAAGGAAATGAGAATAATATTTGTGTTCCATGTGTGCCTTGTTTATAATATATTGGCTGTACTTCTGTTTTGTTAAAGTTTTTCCTTCTTCTGTTCTACCTCTATACATACATTACTGAAACCTGAGGCACTTTTAATCACCAATTAATTTGTACTTAGCTGGTTTTGTTATGACTAATAACCAACAGACTTATTAGGGATGAGATTAGTCTAAAATTAAATGCACGGTACACCCACAGTCTCTGCTATAATATGGCCTTGGCCCAACTGGGCCCACCCAGTTAATGTGATGCAGTAAATAAACATAGCTAGTAGAAAACCATGTGCATTCAATAGTATTGTTCAGTATTACTTCAGTTGGAAAATTATATACAAGTATTATATGCATTATAATATCTAAAAATTACAAAATGTTTTATATATAGTGTGACGATTGGGGAGAGATGGGCGAAGGCTACCAGCCTAGTCAAATAGAATTTGATATCTAATTCTGGCATTTGTAAATAAATGTAAAATACAGGCATGTTTTCTTGATAATAAATGTAAAATACAAGCATGTTTCTTGAGTGTAAAGAAAACAATGGAAAATGTGAACTTCAAGATGTTACAACATTGCCCCCTTGCTGTAAAGAAAAACTAAGTCAAGCCTTTCAAATTTGTGTTTTGAAATTGAAATGATTTTATGACATTCTTTGATCTTTAAAGTTGGTTCCGGTCAGGCTGGCTGAAGACATTCTGTCTATTGTGTTAACTAAGGACTAATTGCTAGAGTGTATATGTGAAATGCCTTTTAGTGTTGCATTCTCCTGTGCAGGTATTAGCTTGCTAAATAATGTAAATGGAGTTTCTATTAGCCTGGGAACTGAGAGCAGGTGTCAAGATGATACAATATGAATACTGGAAAAACCTAAGTGTCAAAAATGATGTAATCTGGGGAGGACCCAGAGACAAGTTTGTTAGTAATGTTTTATAAACTGTCTCAGAGAGAGATATGGAAAGCATTTTGATCTTGATATCCAACTTACCAGCACTCTGCTTATGTTCACATGTAAGTTTCTAGCACTGTGATTTCTTGCAGGAATAGTAAAGATTAATTAGGTATTTTCTTTGAAATCAGACCTGTATTTTCTTTGAAATCAGACCTGTCTTACTGTATTATTTTAAGTTTTGGTGTGATCTCTGAACTCTTAGATATCTCTGTGGTATAGTAGTTTTGTCTTGTGTTTTAATTATTTATTATTAAATATTTTTAAAACCTTCTAGCTGTGGCTGGTTTATTTAGAGATAAATTATGCTTTAGAGTACATTATATATTTATAGAGTTTACTGTCTAAGCCCTTCCAATAAGGCTTAGACTGAATAGTCACATTACCATTTGATATTAATATTGCACAGTAATAATTGGACACCCTTTTAAGGGCCTTTTAGTAGCTAATATTATTAACTGGGTGGTGTCAGTAATTACTACCGTATAGTCTGGGTAAAGGGGCACAGTTGGAGAATCTGTGTCAGCCTTTCCCAGGAGTGTGTGTGAAGTTGTATAAATACTTATTTCAAAGTGTGTATGTGTTGTGTCAGCTACTTGGCAGGGACACGAAGCACTGGTTGGATAGAGAGGGTACTGGAGGTTTTAGCTTGCCCAGTTAGGCTGAGACCTGGACCCTATAGCTGTGCCAGTGGGGAGTCTTACTGGGGACCTGGTGAGCAAGGGAGCAACCAGCCCCAGACTGACTATGACCTCTGTGTGCACTTAAGGGAAATTGTACTTTACTGTGTGTATTAGTTATTCTTTCCTCTTTTAAGAGACGACCTCCCTGGTGTTAGTGGTGAGGATTGAGGCTCCTTGATTGCTGGGCCAGGGCACGGTCATCACACATAGTAAAAATAAGGTTAAAGACAGACATTTTCTAGTAAGGTAATCTCTGTACTATAGCACTGATGTCATGAAAGTCAGTCTTTTGTGAGGTGGGGGTGTTGAGGGGGTCTGAGTAAGTTATATTTAAGTACCATGTTAGCAAATGTATTACTAGATGGAGCTGCTGTAGGAAATATCAGCTCTGTTATTTACATGGTTCTTCTTCTTTGCAATTTTTTTTGCAAAATTAAAAGATAATAAAAGCAGTACTTTACATATGGTCGATTTGAAGCAAGAGGGACAGTCTTCATTGTGTAATGTCAAAGTGAGGCACAGTTTGGACTATTAGTTATGAGCTGTAATTATGCGAGTTTGATCCAGATGTGCAATAATAAACATTGTGTGTTTTTGTTTCAGCATTTTAAGACAAAATGTAAAAGCCCGTTTGTTGAGTGTGGGCAGCACAGTGGTGCATTGGTTACTTAAGGCAAGAGTTTACCATTTTTATTCTCTGCTGAGGTGCCTTTTGTAAGGAGTCTGTGTGACTTCCCTGTGTTTATGTTGGTTTTCTTTGGATGCCTCAGTTTCCTGCCACATTCCAAAGAACTGCAGTAGGTGGATTGGACGCTCTAAGTTGACCATACGTGTGACTGTGTATGTATATGTATGGTATGAAAGAACAACCATGGCAGGGCTAACCAGCCAATTGTGTAAACACTGTCTCTAGAGATGATTGTCACTACATAAAAAAGGAAAAGGGGTTGTAGATGTATGCAGTGTGTGTGTGTGTGTGTGTGTGTGTGTGTGTGTGTGTGTGTGTGTGTGTGTGTGTGTGTGTGTTTGTGTATTTATAAATATATATATATATATATATATATATATATATATATATATATATATATATATATATATATATATATATATATATATAAAATGTATGTGTGTATATTTATAAATATATATATATATATATAGATATATATATAAAATGTGTGTGTGTGTGTGTGTGTGTGTGGGTCTCCTGAATTTGGTTGACACAGCAAAATGTTAACAGCTGCTTGATCGACCACAGTTGATCAACATATGCAGATGGTTGAGAGGTGTGCTAGATTGGCAATCTTAGTTTTGGAGAATATTCCCTTTCTCTGGGGATTGCGTGATCTCAGAGTTAGTATATATAATTAACAGGGGGTGTGGGGACTGCAGCCTCCCACATGGGGTGGAGCAATGGGGCTTGCTTCCTGCAAAAAAAAAGATTTTTTTTTTTGTTTGTATGCCTCAAGAATTTTCCTTGAACCTGTGCAGTTGACTGTTGAAGTTTACTCTGCTGACTTTTTGTGGTCGAGGTTGATCTTCTTGCTGTCGACATTTTGCTGTGTTGATCAAGATAAGTAATCCCATATCAATATATATAATATATATTATAACTTAGAATGTGCATTAAACAATTTTATCAATATTTGCCTGGATAAAATATCTAAACTTTTGACTCTTATCCAACAAATGTAAAAATATTCCAACATGTTCTTATAATACCTACACATGCAAATATTTCAGGCACCAACAATAATGCCCTTTAAGACTGCCAGTATACCAGACAATTATTCCCATAATAAGTGTCCAAGTTGTTCTTAAAAATATCCACAATAGTGTATACTTTAATATAATTTGGTTGGCGTTTCCATGCATCAGCTACTCTCTCACAAAACCAGTTGGTACATCTCTCCTTCCTATATAATTTCCTACACAGGTGGTCTGTGGCTAGGCCTCTAATGGACTTTGTGATCTGAGAAGAAGGGTGACCTATCTCTAGCCAGGAAGGTGAAACAGCACAAGATGTGGGGTACCCAGCACAGAAACCCATAGGGGGGGGGGCAGTCTAAAATTTTACAACAGATGTTCTAAGTGTCCCAGGTAAACGTGGAAACAATTGGATTGAGTACAAAACAGACACTTGGAGTAAAGTGTAACCAAATGGTGCATGTATACCCCTAATGTCTATAGTGACAGGTTAGGACACCAACGCCTTATCAGGACACTAACAATGATTGTGCCACAGCGATAGATTCATAGGTTCATAAATAATCACTAGGTATGAGCTAGAGAGAGTTCACCTTCTTTTCCCATTTTCTCAGCAGTGTTACATTCCTGACCTGTTAACTAGATTATTACATCCTCTGGTAAAGTAGTATGCATCTTTCTCCTTTTCGTATTGTCTCCTAACATTTCACAAGTTTGTAACTTGACAGCCATTTACCCACCCTTGAATGTCAAGTGCTTATGGTAGCAATTAAATCATCAGCACTGTTCTCTGCCTTCCTCTTATATTTTCTAAATGTTTGGCTGACTTGAAACTGCAGCTGCACCAGACTATCATGAGGGCCTCTACCCTAACCTGGTAGATGGTAAAAGATATTTCTGAAAAGGATACTGCATCAGGCATAACTACTGCTAAACCTGCAGTCATTAGAGAGAAACATTATTTGCTTTAAGAGTTCAATTTAGTTAAGGTCATGAGATGGACACCTTTTCATATGCCATTGGCTAGCATTTATTTGGAGTGGAAAGGGGTAGGTGACAAATAGGTGACAGAGTTTGGTGATATCCCAGTAGGTGTCCTAATAGGTAATAACATCAGTAATACAGTACTTTGTATACATGCAGTTACATGGAGTCAGGCATGATGACAAGAATACTGGAAAGGTAGCAGTGGATAGACGGAACCAAAATCCACACCTCAAACCAAATGCTGAAAATGTGGCTACTTCAGAAAAGGAGCTATAAAGTATCAAAATGTATGACCCTGAGTCACAACTGTCAGAAGGTAATGGACGTCCTCCGGAAGGGGCTACTAAAGGAAATTGTATGGTTGGTAACAAGTCTAAGCTTAACCTACAATTGTCAAAAATACCAGACTTGCATTAGAAGGGAAGGTGGAAGGAAACACAAAGAGACAGCGGAAACCAAGATAGTTATCAGATCCTACTTTACAAAACGTCAAGGAGATAGCCAAGGGGATTATAATCCTTATAGGCAAGGGGAATCTGTAGAGGAGCATGGCATTTTTGTACAGAGTGTAGACTCCTATAAGGTGAAGAGTGATGCAGTTGCTGGAAGTCTCAATGTACCAACAGGCAGTTCTAGCCAGAGCCAATAGCCAATATTATTCGCTTTTCTGGTCATATGGGCATAGAGTGCACATAAACAGTTTATGCAGCATTTTTATTGGCCAGGCATTGCAAAAAATGTGAGCATTTACTGCAAAACTTGTGAGCAGTGTCAAAGGGTTGGTAAGGCAGAAATGAAGTCACATTTCCCCAACAGGTAGATTGCCATATATAGTTCCAGGAACCCAATGAGCAATCAACGAGGGGAGGTTTATCTACCAGGAGAAAAGAGATACCAGGAGGCAATAGAAAGAAACACTCTAATCTGTTATAAAATATGCATATAGTCTTTCAAAACAAGAAATGTGGCACATCTTGTAGTGTGTCTTTATTTCAAGCTTTTGTTTCTTCAATGTCTCCCAAGAAAGCTCATCTGAGTGACTGAGTCTGAAAAAGGTGTGTTGGGTTAATGTACATGTGGCTATTTTTTTCCATAGGAGACTGTTTTTTTTTTTCTGAAACTTGCAGTGCATAAAATGTATAATGTATAGAATGGAAAATTGTGAAAACTATTATTGTGACTGCTTTCAGTGAAAATTCAGTAAATTGAAACAAATCTGGCTTCACAAATAAGTGTCTTCAGCTATAAAAATGTATTACATTATTTTGACCCAAACCAATTGTTATCTACCCTCCCACAGAGTTAAGACAATATAGAAACAAGAAATGTATCATCCAAGGTTTAAACAAAACAGGCAGGATTACCTTGGACTCAGAGACAGAAAGCAACAGTCCAGAGATGTAGTGCCTTACTTCTGGACTGTGCAGATGGATTGCATTTCTAGATAGCTCTCAAATTATATTTAATTTGTTTGTGGAATTGTGCATCTACTTTTGGACTTATAAATTAGATGTGGATAGACATCCACTATATCTCTACAATTACTGTTAGAACCAGGATCAGATAAGTTGCTAGTCAGGATTCTTGTTCATCACATTTGTCTGTTTAAATGCATCTATTTTGTATTTTCTTTCTGCAAGATTAAAATTGCTTGTATATTTTTATTTTACAAAATACATTGCTTAATTATATTTATTTCAAGCAAAGAGCATTACTAAATGAGTTAAAGGCTTGTGGCTCATGATTTATTTGCTATTAGCTTAAGGGTATGTTTAATAGAATGGTCCGCCAATTACTGTTGGCTTCAGCCTTTCAATTAGTTAGTGGTTAGACTATTGCCATTGTACATACATTTAAAAGCTGGCTTATTTTACGGGTAAATGGTAATTTTTTTTTTTTGCGTTTTGCTATACTAATGACAGGGAGAAGAATATTTGTTCTGGAGAAATACTATTAATCCTTTCTGGAAAGTATTGTGTGTGTGTGTGTGTGTGTGTGTGTGTGTGTGTGTGTGTGTGTGTGTGTGTGTGTGTGTGTGTGTGTGTGTGTGTGCGTGCAAAATAGTCTTGGCCAAGTTTCAAGTACAGTTGGTAAAATTGCACTTGAATGCACTGGACTCAGAGGAGAATAAAATCATGCAGAGCAGATGATTAGAACTATGGTATGTAGTTTCACAGTTTAAAGCTTATTTGGGTGTGGTTGGTGTTGTTTATTACCCAAGAAAGCAGTGTGTATTTACCATATGCTTTTAGGGCGAATCAACCCTTGGATGACAGTTCATTCAATCTTTCATCCATTAATTTTCAGTGTATCTCTGTATCCTGTTCAAACACACAGAGGACATTGAGTCTACACAAGGAAGCAGGCTATCAGATATGATTTGGGTGATATTAGGGGTATGTTGTCCCTAAAATGATTTTGTTATTATCACATTTAGTGTGCTTCATTGCTTTTTTAAATGACAGTCATGGGAGCAGTACAGTGTATTATGTTTCCTATAAGTGTAGTGCAGAATTTCACAGAAGAGAGTTTAAATGTTCTTTTTGTTGATATCTTAGTGTGCAGGAATTTGTTTGATTCATATGCAATGATTTCTTTATGGAACACATAACTTGAAGAGGGAGAAGGTGATATTTATGTTTATTTTATATGAGTTAGTATATTTAGTATATTTAGAGATTGTGGGTCATACAGGGAATACCGCCCTGCAAAAATGATTGTTTCGCAATATATATTGCAATATGGCATTTTTAGCACTTGTTTGTGAGTTCAGTTTCATAGAGGACTAGATATTGGGTCTATATTAGAACACCGAACTTTCAAAATTTTGAGTGTTATAATATCGAACCCTATTAATTGAAAATTTAAAACAACGAACATACAGAACAGCAATTTTTTTCAAAGGGAAAAAAAATGCTGTTCCAAAAACATACACACAACACAAGCACACAAAACAAACAGCAATCCACACACATACACCTAAACTCTTACACCTAACCCTACACTAAACTATACATACACCACTAACTATCCACTTACCTTAACCCAAACCCTACCCCTAAGGTCCGTCACTATCGCACAGTCACCTCACCCACGCCCTAACCCTAACTCACCTAGCCTGCCCTAACCCTCACGTCCACACAATCGCACACTTACCTGAACACGACCCGTAACTTTCCACCTCAGCGCTGAAAATACCGAAGCAACAGAAACAGACAACTGAATTCTTTCCCTAGGAAAACATTTGGTTTTCTGTTTCTTCGATATTTTCAGCGTTAGCCGAAAACAGGTTGATATTAGAACACTCGAAATTTTGAAAGTTCGGTGTTCTAATATAGACCCTAGATTTTTTAGTTTTGATTATCCATATCTCTGTTAAGCAAGATAACATGAAGTATAGTAACGGCTATATGTTTAAGTAAGACTACAACAGCTGTGCCCACGGACACTGATTTTCTGTTTGAAAATCCCAAATTCGAACAGCTTCATGTTGAAAAAAAAAACAAGATTTATACATAGTTTAACATTTTATGCCTGAGTACTTTTGCTCGATTGTTTGTATTTATTGTTTACTAATTTCAAGGCTGTCAGTTTTTTGCTTCCTTCAGTGTTCTTTACTTAGAATCTGTTTTAATTTGGTACATTCACACACACACACACACACACACACACACACACACACACACACACACACACACACACACACACACACACACACACTCACACTTGAAGGAAACCATTAAAGTAAATTTGAAAGAGGTAATTATGAAAAATCTTTCAAAATCACTTTTGATCCCAAAAATGGGGGACTGCATGTCACCTCCACCAACTTAAATATGCTAAATCCTGGAATGTACAATACTAGGAAGAAGTGAAAATATCTTACTCAAGTATTGTCCAAGCTCAACTGTGACAGCACTCTCCCAACTCCTTCTCTCTTTTATGTTATTCAGTCACTTGAATTTGAATGCTGTGCACTCAGTAAGAGTGGAAATCAATGACATGCCATATTCCCATGTATGCATACATGTTTGTGTGTGTGTGAGTCTATCTTTATCTGTCAGTTCAAACACAGATGATCGATGCCAGTACATTGAAAACATACTTACATAGGAGTCAAAATGAGAAATGTTCTCAGAATGAAACATACTTTATTATTTATCCTTTGTTGACAAGTTAGTCCCACTAAACTAGTAGCCTCTTTTCAGGAGAGACACAAGTTGGTATTTCTTAGCCTGGGCATCTGAGAGCATCCGCAACTCTTTTCGATAGGTGCCATAGGACTGTTTATATTTCCCAGAGATACCCCTAACTGAAGCAGCTGGATCGTTGGTTTAGAGTCTCATCTGAAGGATGGCACTCTCAGGAGTGCAACACCTCTTTTATGCTGCACTGCCATGTCGGCTATCAATCTAACGGGTGTGGGATATCACCAGCAGCCTCCTGCACCGAAAGCAAATGTACTACTTGTTGTGCTACTAACACTGCTTTGAGAGGTATGCCCCTGCCCCTAAACCCCACCTTATACCCCACTTTAGGGAAAACCCTTTCTGTAACTCTACCATTACTAAAGACACTCAGACACACATCACATACTGCAACAGTAGTCTTCTCTTCAAATTTTCCCTTAAAACTACCTTCCTCGAACTATACTACTGATCAAATCAGCATATCCTATAACTAAAAAGATCATCTCTACTTGACTCCAAGTAGACTATTCTCTATCTATTAAACCTAGCACTTGCTCCTACAGTACTTATTACCTTGATACGGCACTCTTGTCATAGATAGTACCCCAAAAAGGCAACCCCCCATTTCTCGGTCACTCACGTCCCCCGGAATCTTTTTTTAAAGTTTTTCGTCTACCTTTCTAGCATGTCGAGGGATCAGTTGCTAGTGTCCTCTCCTGCTCAGCTGGTGAACCTGGGAATATTGAGGCAATGTTTCAATTGCCTCATGTACACAGACAACCCTCTCCTCCTCCCACAAAACACAAATACATGCGAGAGATGCAACTATATGGCCAAACTGGAGGCTGAGCTCTCTCAACATAGGACTGGCAAGACCAGTCAGGAGGAGAAGGTTACCACACACACTATAGACCCAGTCTCACATAGTACCATTACAACCTCAAATCATACACATAAACACACAAAGACATACTCGGAGGCTCTGATCAAAAATCTACCAAAACAGCAGAGGCCACCAAAGCAGACACCCAAACAACCACCACCTCAGAACACAACACCCGCAACACATAGACCTTACAGTCAGAGTGTCAAACAGTCACAGCCCTTAAGGCCAAACACAATGCCAGACACACTAGTCATTGGTGACTCCATAGTCAGACACACTGATGTCCCGCTCACCAGACTGAGTAAGGAGAAGGTCACAGTAAGCTGCCTGTCGGGCGCTAGAATCCGCCACATAACGCAAGCACTCAGGTCTCTCAACAGCAGGTACAAATATGACTCAGTCATTGTCCACGCTGGTGTAAACGACCTGAGACGTACCTCCTTGGACTACATGAAAAGAGACATTGAGGAGCTCTCTGATTATGTAGCCCAGGCAGGTATGACCCTGACCTTGAGCAGTATCCTACCTTCACCAAGAATGATGCCACAATACAGAGATAAGATGATCAGCTTTAACAATTGGCTTAAACACTGGTGTCATTCAAAGGGGATCCAGTATCTGTCTGCCTGGGATGACATGCTGGACAAGCCACGCTGCTTCGCAAGGGACGGCTTGCACCTGTCACCCCTGGGATTCAGGATATTGGCAAAGGCTCTTGCCACCCCCATAGTGCCTTTTTTAGGCAAGGCTCAAATTCTAAACCTACCACCCTAGAACACAAAAAAGGAAAAAACTAAGGGTAATGCTGCTCAATGCCAGAAGTCTAAATCTCAAAATGCACGCACTCGAGGCCCTTCTCAGTATGGAGAACATCGATGTCTGTGCTGTGACAGAAACCTGGTTCAAGGCTCCTGAGAGCACCCCAGCGCTATCAGGTTTTACCTCATATCATGCGTTCCGGCCCCAAAATCAGGACAATACCAAGAAAGGAGGGGGGGGTATCCATATTCATCAAGGACACCCACACCTCAAGACTGGTGGCAATGCACGATGCATCGGAGACCATCCAGGTGCAATTAACCATAGGCAAGACTGCTCTGCAAATTGTAGCATGTTACAGGCCACCCTCACAAACTCAGGAAACTCACATGGCCTTCCTGAAAACACTAGAGGGGATAAATGTATCACCAAACACCATCATACTAGGTGACTTCAATTACCCTAATATAGACTGGGAACACTACTCAAGCCCAAACACCCTAGCCCAAAAGTTCCTGGAATTCATAAACTCAAATGCCATGGAACAACTAGTCACCATCCCCACAAGAGGAGATAACATACTTGATCTCATCATCACGAACATGGGAGCATAATGTTCAACACCGGAAGTATACCCCTCACTGGTGAGATCAGATCACAAACTAATCTCGCTGGAGGTCCTCATCCCACCCCCACCTGAAATAAAAAAGACCACAGTAAAGAACTTCTCAAAAGCCGACTTCACACTTCTAAAGACTAGTGTGGTCTCCTTTCAGGCCCCCGAGCCGGCGGAAAACAATACTCAAGCAGCTGAATCACTTACAAACGCCTTCTACCAGCACCTGCAGGACTGCATGGATAAGGCAATCCCAAGCAAAACAAAGACTCTTTGTACCAAAGGCAAGCGTCCGGTCTGGTGGACCCCAGCCATAAACAAACTCTACAACAAAAGGAGGAAGCTACTACAAGATAGAGCAAAATCCTTAAAAGGTAAGACACCCTTGATCACTATAAGTAAAAAACTAAGAGCTCTCATAAAATCATCCAAAGCAAATTTCGAGAGAAAAATAGCTAAAGACTCAAAAGACAATCATAAGGCCTTCTTTAGCTATGTTAGAAACCTAGGAGGAAACTCCCAGATATGCTCAGAACTAGTTCAAAATGATGTGAAGATTACTGATCCTACAGACATTGCCAACATACTGGCTGACAGGTTCAGTGCAAACTCCCCAAAAGGAGAGATATCTATACCAAATGAGTGCAGCCCCCAAACATCTCCAACGCCCAAGTGAGAACTGCTCTCTCCAAAGCAAAAAACACAGCATCCATGGGACCCGATGGTATCCCCGGCTGTGTGCTCCACGAACTCAATGAGGAATTAAACCCACAGCTACGACAGCTGTTTAATCAAAGTCTTACCTCTGGATACGCACCCAGGAGTGGCGCACTGCAACTGTGGTCCCACTTCACAAAGGCGGTGCCTCCACAGACCCTGGAAATTACCCCCCCCTTAGCTTGACAAGCCTTATCTGCAAAGCCATGGAGAGGATCATAATGGACCTCATAAATAAAGACATAGGGAATTTGCAGACTTTGGATTCAACCCAGTTTGGCTTTGTCAAAGGCAGATCATGCCTTTTAAACTTGGTTGACTTTTGAAACAGTCACCAAAGCCATTGATGAGGGAAAGGCAGTCCATACAGCCTACCTCGATCTGGCTAAGGCCTTCGATACAATACCCCACTCGGGTATCATTGAAAAACTCATCAGCTTAAATGTTAACCCATACATCACAAGATGGGTTGCAAACTGGCTGAGTGACAGAACCCACAGGGTCAGAGTTGCTGGCGCCATGTCAGACTCAAAGCCTGTCACAAGTGGTGTCCCACAGGGCTCAGTCCTGGGCCCACTCTTGTTTGGCATCTACTTTTCCAAGTACAAGCAAACACAGGAGGGTTATGGCTGACAAAGTTTGCAGATGACTGCAAACTGGGCGCCATAGTAGAAAACACATCTGACACAGATATCCTTCAGAAGGGTCTCACAGAAATGGATAACTGGTGCCAGAGCCACGGCCTAAAGTTAAATGCCAAAAATGCATAGTCATACCCTTCGGGAAAAACAAGGTTACCCCTAGCTACCAAATAGGTGGCAATCCACTGAGCACAGAAGAAGTTATCAGGGACCTGGGGACCCAGGTTGATAGTAGTCTGTCATTCGACACCCATGTAGCTAAAGTAGTTAGGAAGTCCTTCTACATTGCCCACCTTATCATGAAGGGATTCTCATCTAGATCAAGGGAGGTCATAGTCTCCATTTACTCATCACTCATCAGACCAATGATTGAGTACAATGCCCCATTCGAATGTATCTGACCCGACACTTGCAGCAGCTGGAGAGGACACAAAAGTTCCTCACCAAAAGGATAAAGGGTCTCAAAATCTGTCCTATGCTGCCCGACTGAAAGAACTCCAGCTCTATTCAGTCGCCACCGCTTGCTCAGAGGTGACCTTTGCCTAACATACAAGGCCATGTCAAACCCAGATTTGATGAATATGCTTCACCTCAAAAATCTAGATCCATCAGAGCCACAAGGGCGGGAGACTTAAACCTCGACACGGCTATTAATAGGACGTGCTGGAGGGATAGATTCATCACCCAAAGACTCCCTATGCTGTGGAACAAAATCCCGGTACATGTGAGGCAGAGCACCTCGCTGGCCTTGTTCAAGAGAAATCTTGACCAATGGATGGGAGATCGCAGATATACCCCAGGAATTACCTCAGTGTCACTGCTCGACAGAGGCACAGCAAAATAATGGGTATAGTTCCCCATACTAAAGGGGTGGCGTAAGACACAAAACGATGGGCTAGGCTTATAAATGCCCTCGGGCAGATAGCCTAGTATGAACCTATGAACCTATGAACCTATGAACCTATGAACAGATATGCACAACAGTAACTCTACCTATCCCCTTCACTACCCCTTACTCTAACCCTAACAATATGCAACAGAGTGATGTGCTTATATATATTATGTGTGTGTATGTGTGTGTGTATATATATATATATATATATATATCTTAAATGTAATGGAATAATGGTAAAGACCAGCAAGAAAAAGACATAAGCATAATTACCAGAATTCATCTCAAAAAATAGAATATCAATTTTTACTAACATAAGTAAACATCCTTACCTGTATCTGATAATAAACTTGTTACATTCTTTATTGTTCTCATTCTGAATTAAGCTTATCCCTGCTGTAGAAGAAAAATATGGTGTAAAGTACTTTGCCTTTAAATTCAGACTGCATAGACTTATTTAATGTAGCTAACCTTTTATTGTTACTTATCACAGACACTGTCTTATTTCTATTTCTTCTTCCTAATAACCTGTAAAAACTAAATGAAATTCTACTTTGTAGGCTTTTTACCTTTAGCATCCGACTCTTTTACTTCATTGCTCAGTTTTTAGATTGTGCTTGTTCAACAATTTATACTATTTAGTGCATGAATAGCAAATAAATGCTTAAGTGACAGTTTATAGATTAATCTGAAATGATCTAAGTATTGCTAATGTAGAACAAGGCATCTCTTTTCCCAGCATGGCTATTAGATAGCTTTCATTTCTTGCCCTTAGTCAGCCAGTTTGCTCCTCCCAGTGAGGGGTGAAAAACAAACCTGTTTGCTTCTCAGCTAGATCTAGAACCTTATAGCCCATTCATTGCCAGCTAGGGCAGCAGCCCTGTTGGCCCATTTGTTACCCTTGGAAGCCAGATTCAGTGGCTTTGGTGTTGGCTGATTTTTGTCATGTTGAACCTACTCCCTGCCCTGGTCTGATCCCGTCTGCATGGTGACTATGATGTTCAACCTGGCTGCTTAGGAGAGCCCTCTGTGTGTTCCTATACAGAAACAATTCTTCCTATCTCTCTGTGCCCTGGTGTCTCCAGCCTATAGCTGCTACCTGCAATGCTTTAGCACTCCTGTAGAGGTCAGTAAAATTTACATTTCTCCATATCCAATGTTTATATATATATATATATATATATATATATATATATATATATATATATATATATATATATATATATATATATATATAGAGACACACACACACACACACACTACTCTCTTCAAGTGTAATTTAATTCTAAATATCAAATTTAATGTAGTAGAATTTATTCAGTTTAGCAAACTGTACACATATGTAAGATGTGTGATGTGCAGAGCCCAGTCCAGCAAGAAGTGATTAAGGCAGCTGCAGAGGGCCCAGTGCTGGGGTCATACAACATTATTAAAAAGAGTTGGTACCTCATTTCCTGCTGGGCATTAAAAAATAATATATATATATATATATATATATATATATATATATATATATATATATATATATATATATATATTTCCTGCTCAACTGCTGAATTTTTCCACTGGGCTCTTAAAGAAATATTTCTTGCTACTCAGCCTGTAGTCTCTTTTATTGGTATTGCCCCCTCATTGGATGCAGAGCTGGAATTGGCATGATTCTTTAATTCAAGTAGGGCAGCAAACTGGAGCATTGTTGGTTTTGCTTTGCAGCAATAACATGAAATATGAGTAAGATAGTCCATTTCGGGATCAATAGGAAATATGGTGTGTGCCTTAACAGGTACAATGCTTACTTCTTTTACAGCAGCAGGATGTTGGTTTTGCTTTACAGCATTAAGAAGTGAGTCAGTCCAGGCATACTACAGCATGTACTTTAACAGGAAATACAAGTCACTCTAGCATTAATGGGAAATACTGTGTGGGTGGTTTGTTTTTGTTTATATGTATGTGTTTGATGCTCCAGTTAGAGAGGGTCTGTCTAGTTGAATAACTTGCTGAGAGTTAAACCATGTACCTGAAATATTGGAGAGAAGAGCCTTAAACCTCCACACCAACTGCCAAACTTCCATTATTTTTCTTTTTTTTGCTTTCCTTGGTAAATCACTTAGGATTGCAGTAAGTCAATTAGAGTTTCATAGCTTTTGAGGTTCACAGAATACATATTGATGCAAATCTTGTTGTTTTGTTAATTTTTTAAGTGATTTATAGTAGACTGCTCTTATCTGTCTCCATTTTTGCAGAACATCTCTGATTCTGCCTCATATATATGCCCGGTCCTCAAGTAGATCACTTAACCAACTTAACCAGACAGTGTTTTAGGGAAATGGAAGTCTGGGCTAGGCTCCTCAACAGACTTTGGAGTGCAAGCCTAGTAACAACTATGAACCAGACTAGTAAGGAAGTAAAGGAAGGAATTTGATTGTAGTAAACAGGAATGTCATTGTATGAACAGTGTTCTTTGGGTGTGACTTTTGATTTCCTTGTTCTGTTGAATGTTTATAGTGTTTTTATCATTTTAGCAGTGAATAAATTGCACAGCAAGAAGTCTATAAGTTTAATGTTAAATATTTTAACTATGAATATGCTGCTAATTTAGCTTGTTTTTTGCAGGCACACAGATATGAAATGCACTGTGGTTGGATTACAACACTATGTCTTGTACTAGTGCAGATGTGTAAGGCTATGACTTTGTAAATAGCTGTTTCCTATGGTACAATGATTGATTCTGTCAGCCTTCATTTGTCTTGTATGTGACAATGCCAAATTACTTCACCAGATGGTATTGTTGAATTGCTCCTGAAAAGGGGAACTTGTGTTCAGTGGGCTGCCTCAGGCTCTTAACAAATGCATTTTTGAATTCCTGCTGCACCCTCCACATAGGTGCTGACTTCGCTATATGCTGCTTGAGTATAAATTCCAGCATGTCTCTTGTAGTTTTAACAGGTTGCCAGATACAGTTTCACTAAATGTGAGTTTCAAGAGAAGAGACATTTACTGTTTGTCATGTTAAGTTTGGTTTCAATGTGAGAGTGTTTTATTTTATTTAAAAATTGGTTGTCCATATTTTTTTTTGTAAAATTTGAAATAAGTTTTAAATGAAATCCAAATGCCTGTGATAATTGTACAAGTAAAGAAGGAACTAGTATGTACACTAACAGGTTTGAACAGTGTTTATGTTAACTGGGGAAAGACAGTCAAGTAATGGGATATTGGTATGGCTATCTGGGGCCTGATCTATTACCCTGTGTAGGGCGCCATTTGTCCATGATATGGCTGTGCTGACTCTGGAGGTGTATGCTGCAACAATACAGCATTATTAGCCATTCAAGAAGGTCAGATCTGCAATGAGTGATGGCAGGGGGGAATACTACTGTTAATGACAAAGAAGAAATAGGGAGGTCAAAAATGAGATGTAGGTGTCCTGAAAGTATGTAAGCCCCCCACCAAAAAAAAAACAATATGTTTACATGCATTAGTCTAAGATTGCTGTACCTTGGAGAAGATGGGATAGTTTGAAATAAAGGTATTTTAATGTTAGTATGTATTCCTCTGTAATCTCTTTTAAATTTTCACTGTTCTGAATATCGCAATTACGACCCTTCAACTTGCATCAGGAATCCAATGGAACACTACTTAAAATACAGATAGCATCATTTTTTGTAATACTTCATCCTAGGCTACTAAAAGAGCTAGACTATTAAAAAAGAAATCCCTTTTTAAGTTTATAATAAAATGAATACCTATTTTTCCAGTGATTGTAAAAACACGGTATATATGTAGCGTGTCAGTAAGATCTATCATTCAGAGTTGTTTGACTCTGGGTGCAGAAGAGAAGCAAAATAAATAAATAAATAATCGGTTCACATTATTTTGTGTAGAGAGCATTTCATTTCTTATATTATAAATGCTTAAAATCAGATTAAATAAGCAAAACAAACAATAACAAAATCTATAATATATTTTATAGCAACAAAAATATAGGCAGCAATACTTTTGTTAATAAGAGTAGTATAATAATGCGCTGGCATAAGGGCAGGCTTTCTCTTATGCCACTGGTCATTCCATAAGTAGTAGTGAATTGGAGTTAAGTAGTGAGTAGCTGATGGCCAGCTTACCATTTCAGCAAAAAGGGGTGAGGCATTCCTTGTTCTAGCTACAACAACAATAGTGTTCATGGTCCATGATCAACAAAGTGGATTCAAAGGGTGGTCAGTGAGTGGTGAGAACATCTGCAAGCTGGGAGTCAGTGCTCACTCCTTCTCTACAGCCATCTTCCCATAATCACCTCAACGCTGACTATACATGAGCAGAGGAAATGGTCAAGGTCAGGAAACCTAAAAAGAATCCTATGTTTTGGTGTGGTAAAGAGTAAGACAGGTTGGAGCTGTGTAATCCTAATCAAATTTCTTATTTGTTGCATAATACCTGTTAATATTATATTTAAATATAAGTGTAATTATGTATATTTTTATATATGCAACCCAATGTCATATACTATGATATATATATATATATATAGATATATATATAGGTCTACTTTGATTCACTGTAAACTCGTTTCACTAAATTTCAAAACACTCACACCAAATCGCTGAAAGCTCAAGTCAGTGAAAACTTGTTTCACTGAATCACATTTCACTGAATGTAAGTACTGTTGGGCAAATAAAATGTATATGGCCTTTTTCCCACTGTAGTGCGATCCTGGAGTTAGTATATATAGTTGGAGGTGTGTGGGTGGCGTAGACCCCAACCTACTTTTGGTTTTATATTGTTAGCTTTCAGTGAAATGAGATTCATAAATATAAAAGCTAAGTAGGTGGGGGCAGCCCTCTAACTATATATACTAACTCCAGGATCACACTACAGTGGGGAAAAGGGCAAATATTTTTATTTGCCCAACAGTACTTACATTCAGTGAAATTTGATTCAGTGAAATAATTTTTCAGTGATTTGAGCTTTCAGTGATTTTTTTTGAGCATGAATTGAAATTCAGTGAAATGAGTTTTCAGTGAATCAAAGTAGACCCGGAGATATATATATATATATATATATATATATATATATATATATATATATATATATATATATATATGGTTCTAGGTCATAAGCTCGACAGCCACTCTCACCGACAACAAAAACATCGACACCACATTATCGACAAACCAGAAACACGACAACTCACATGCCCGACAAACAAGTAACCGACGGTCCACAAACACGAAACCCCACACACTGCACACACCAGAATAACAACAATCAACTAACAAAACACATCCCTTATCCAAAACCACACACAGAACACAAGCACATCAAAATCCTCACAAACCCACACTAAACCTCACACACACAACTACGTCCAACCCTAACCCAAACCCTTACCCTAAGGTCCGTCACTATCGCACACTCAGCTAACCCGCGCCCTAACCCTAACTCACTTAACCCACCCCTAACCCAAAAATACCACTACCGACACTTACATAACCCGCCCTAACCCTAACTCACTTAACCCGCCCTAACCCAAAATACCACTACCAAGACACTTACATAACCCGCCCTAACCCTAACTCACTTAACCCGCCTAACCCAAAACATACCACTACCGCACACTTACCCAACCCGGCCTAACCCTAACTCACTTAACCCACCCCTATCCCCACAGACTGTCACTATCCACACTTATCTTAGTCGCACCCTAACGTCCGTCACCACCGCATACTCACACAGCCTTCTTTCCAACTCACTATACCTGGCGTCGGAGTTTTCATCCGTAGCGTCGGTCTTCCGAGTGTCGATCATCTGGCGCCCGCTCATGCGTTGTCGGTAATCCCAGCTGTCGATCTTCTAACCTACACCCATATATATATATATATATATATATATATATATATATATATATATATATATATATATATCTATACATACATACACACACGCACACACAAACACATATATATATATATATATATATATATATATATATATATATATATATATATAAATAATTTCTTCAATAATAAATTTGAATTTCATTTCCAGGAATGAATAAATATTAGATTTTTATTTGAATTAGGTTACTTCTGATTGTTAGATATTCTGCTGAAAAATATTTTAGCAGATCACTTTATTCTGAGTGTAGCTACATTTTTTTTCAAATTTGACTCTGATTTACATAACACAAATGAGAATAGTTGTGTACCCTAACTTAGTAATCACTTTAAAATGTTGGAATACTTTTACATGCTATGTTGCTCGGGTAGATGTGTTGCTTATAGTCATAATGTAATGCTGCTATAAAGCCAAAATCCAGTGAGAGAGTGAACAATTAAAGGGGAATGGAACAGCAATAAATAAAAAATGATTATCTAAAGACATTGGGTCTATATTAACTGCATGAAAGACATAGTCATCAAATATGTCTTCAGTAAACACCAGTTGCCAAATTTCACTTCAGCGAACCATGGAATTTTTCCCATGGTTCACCAACACTCACTCACCAACCATCCAGAACACTCAATGGACTAAATCAAATCCACTCAAGTGTGTGTGGGGGGGGGGCTTTGCCCCCAACTATATATACCAACTCCGAGATCGCACTACAGTGGGGAAAAGGGGAAAGTTGAGGTGACGGCCAAGTGTTTGCAAACTGTGGGAAAAATGTCATGGTTCGCTGAAGTGACTGCTGTGGCTGGTGTTCAATGAAGATATAGACCCAACGCATCAATTATGGGGGTGAAAATACTAGGATAGACAAGCAGAGGCATAATCAGTTGGAAACATAAAATATAGGATACCTAGAAAGAAGGGTAATCAGTTGAAAACAGGCAGGTACTAAAATAATGAATATTACAAGTTATAAATTTAACTGCTAAACTGCATATGTATTCCAGTCTAACTGAGAAACTACTGCCCACATCCACATTTGTATTTATAGATTACTGATTCATTTCTATTCTATAGATTGCTGACTCATTTCTTATCACCATAAGTCTGTCACCAGAGAGCTTGCACAGCTCATAGAGAGAACGTTGTTTTGTAAAGCTGAAGCTTGAACATGAGTACTTAGGTGTTGAAAACCTTGTGCACATACAGTAGTTAGACATGGCAGTATACTTCAAAGCTCAGACTCAGGAAGAGATCATGGTTACTGCAAATTCCTATTGTGCTACAATGTTGAACCATTTTCACATGTTTAATTGTTACTATCATCTTCCAGCCGAAGTATAACTAAGAACTGCGGAAAATGAATGACACAGACAGTCCGGGATCTTTCTTCAGGCCAGCATCTTTGTCATACTGGTTAGTGACTGTGAATGGCAAAGATCCAAACATCACTGAAACCTGCAACTTTTTAACATTGACCAGAATGTGGTCAAATGGCCATGGAAGCAACTTACTTAATCTGTACTAAATGAATTAGTGTGATGGTGAAGGGGGGTTGAATTACCTCAAGGAGATGAACAGAGTCTTGGAACATCATTTTTGGTTGCAACAACTGTAGCATCAAATGTTTTATATTGATAACTGGATTGCACTAAGGTAGCCAACGCAAGTGTTTTTTTTTTTTGTTTTTTTTGTGGAATCAGTTGTGTTTTGGGGAATTGAAGCTGATTGTTGTGTGATTGTGTTTGTGGGTGCTTTGGTGACTGATTCTCCTTGTACAACTGCCACGTTTCAACTTGTGATCTCAACATAGAAATGTTTACATTTGGGGAATGGAGGATATACCTCTGGATGCTGTTGTGTTATATTTTTCGGCCATTGGGAGCTCCTATATTGCTGGGTACTATTTTGATTGTCAACTATTCATTCTATCTACTGCTGTTGCTTGCTGCTGTATGTGAGAGCAAAAAGAAAACACTGCATATTAAAACTTGAAAAGAGACCACAGCTCTGTCTCGTGAGTCAGGCAGAAATGTTTTTCTTCACCCTCCCACCAGGTTACTGTAGTGTACTTAAACACCACTGTATTTCTAGTTGCCTTCCTCTTATGTTAATTTGACCATATATCTAATTTCTTCTCTGTTTTTACTGGCTTGTGTGAGTAAGCACAAAATTATGATTTTGTCAAATCACTCCCCTTCAACTGTTTAAATGTATTGGCCATCCTAGTGTATTCCATAGTACCAGAATACAAAAGTGACCACCCCTTTCAATCTATCTTGCTGTTTTAAAAATAGTGACTCTTCACTAAAACAACTTTTTAGACAGGTAAAACTTAAGTTACCTACTTTCACATCTAACTTCTCTAGTGCACACTGCAGTGTTTAGGATAAACCATTTTTTCTTCATCTTGCCTTTAAGCATCCTTGTGACTAGCAATGCTTTAAAACCTGCTGGAAAGCACTTGGGAGTCTTAAACTGATACAAGCACTCAACTGTCCTTGTTAATAAGGAGAAATTAATCGTAGGCACTAAACAGCCTATAATTGCAAAGTACCTTGCTAAGGTAAGGGAAGGGAAAACAGCGCTTGTATTTTACAAAAAAAAAAAAAAAAAAAAAAGCACCAAACCAGGGATGTCCAAGGATCAGCTTCCGGTGATTTCTCCTGTCCACCTGGTGAATCTGGGCATACCGGGGCAATGTAGCAATTGCCTCATGTACACAGACAACCCTTTCCTCCTACCACCCAACACTACAACCTGTGAGAGATGCACTTACATAACCAAACTGGAAGCAAACCTCTCTCCACCCAAGATTGTGCTAGACAGTCAAGAGGAGAAGGTTAACACCTGAACTACAACTCAAGCAACACATAGCCCTTCTAAACCCACACAACCAACATCTACACATAGCAACACTAAACACACATATGTAACATTAAACTGCCCAAGCAACAAGGACCTCCGAAGCTGAAACACAAACAAACACCAATCACAACCAAAGTGTCACATAGCTCACAACACCAGTGTGCTACCCAACAACAGCCCCTAAGGCAAGACAACGTACCCAACACTTTAGTCATAGGTGACGCTATAGACAGGCACAACTGATGTCCCACTCACCAGGCTGAACAAGGAGAAAATTACAGTCAGCTGCCTTCGGGTGCCAGGATCCACCACCTAACGCATGCACTCAAGTCACTCCAAAACAGGTACAAATATGACTCTGTCATTGTCCATGTTGGAGTGAATGACTTGAGACGTACCTCCCTGGACTACATGAAAAGAGACATGGAAGAGCTCTCGGATCATGTGGTCCAGGCAGGTATGACGCTAGCCCTGAGTAGCATCCTGCCTTCGCCCAAAATGATACCACAGTATAAGGACAAAATGATTGACTTCAACAATTGGATAAGCTTCTGGTATCATTCAAAGGGGATCCAGTATCTGTCTGCCTGGGACGACATGATCGACAGACCATGATGCTTTACCAGAGATGGTCTGCACCTGTCACCCCTGGGATTCAGGTTACTGGCTAAGGCTCTTGCCCCCCTATAGTGCCTTTTTTAGGCAAAGTTCAAAGGACAAAACCACCACCGTAACAGATACAAGCATGCAAAATCTGAAGGTAATGCTACTCAATGCTAGATGTCTAAACCTCAAAATGCACTCTCTCGAGGCACTCCTAAAAATGGAGATCATTGATATCTGTGCAGTAACTGAGACCTGGTTCAAGGCTCCAGAGAGCACCCCTGCAATACCAGGCTACAACTCTTACCACACTTTTCGGCCACCAAACCAGGACCGAAACCCTAAAGGTGGAGTAGCGTCCATATTCACCAAGGATATTCACAGCACCAGGCTAGTTGCCCAACACAATGTGTCTGAAATTCTTCAGGTGCAACTAACACTAGGTAAGACTACAATCCAAACTGTAGCTTGCTACAGATCCCCCACCATGCCCCAAGATTCTCACTACACCTTTCTAAACATACTGGAAAATATTAAGATACAGCCAAACACCCTAATACTGGGTGATTTCAACTGCCCTTCCATTAGCTGGGAAAACTACTCGTGTACCAACACATTTGCCCAACGGTTCTTGGAATTCATAAATTCCAATGCCCTGGATCAACTAATCCTTAGTCCCACCAGGGGCTCTAATATCCTAGACCTGGTCATTACCAACATGGGAAATCAATGCTCCACTCCTATGGTCACCCCCTCGTTGGTCAGGTCTGACCATAAGCTAATCACTCTTGACATCCACATCCCACCCCCACCCCCCAGTAAGGAAACCTCCATAAAAAAACTAAGCCAACTTCATGCTACTCAAGTCAGAAGTGACAAACTTCATGACACCCATACAGACGGGAACTGAAAGTTTGACTGATGAATCCTACATTAAGGCACTGTACGAGCACATCCACTCGTGCATGAATCATGCCATCTCCAACAGAACCAAGATGCTCCCCTCCAAAAAAGGAAGCCAATCTGCTGGTCCCTTGCCATAAACAAACTTTACAACAAAAGGAAGAAACTGTTGCAGAAAAGAGAAAAATCCCAGGATGCAAAAAACTCCCTCACCAGCCTCAGTAAGAAGCTGAGATCACTCATAAAATCCTCCAAAGTTAGGTACGAAAATAAAATTCCCAAAGATTCCAAAGACAACCACAAGGCATTCTATAGCTATGTCAAGAATCTAAATGGCAATGCTCAGATCTTCTCTGAGCTACAACAGAATGGCATTAAATATACTGATCCCAAGGATATTGCCAATATCCTGGCAGATCGATTCAGTGCAAACATCACCCCCCTCTCACCCCCTAAAGGCCTCATCTCAATACTGAAAGATTGCCAAATTCCGGTAATAACGGCCACACAGGTAAAAAATGCACTCTCCAAAGCTAAAAATACAGCATCCATGGGATCAGATGACATCCCAGGCTGTGTACTACATGAACTACAAAATGAACTGGCACACACCTAAGTGTCATGTTTAATCATAGCTTCACCTCAGGCTTCATGCCCACTGAGTGGTGCACAGCTGCAGTTATCCCACTCCACAAGGGGGGATCCACCTTGGATCCCAGGAACTACCACCCCATCAGTCTCATGAGCCTGATCTGCAAGGCCATGGAATGTATTATCATGGAACTTATAAACAAAGATATTGGCTACCTTCAAACACTGGACTCCATGCCATTTGGTTTCGTGAAGGGACGATCTTGATCCCTGAACCTGAATGACTTCTTCAAATCAGTCTCCAGAGCCGTGGACAAGGGTAAGCTGGACCACACAGCCTATCTGGACCTCGCCAAGGCTTTTGATACCATCCCCCACTCTGGAATCATAGATAAACTTACTAAGATGGGCATTAATCCCTACATCACTCAATGGGTTGCTAACTGGCTTACTGACAGAACCCACTCTGTAAAAGTAGTCGACTCCAAATCCAGCTCCAGACAAGTGACAAGTGGAGTACCTCAGGGTTCAGTCCTGGGATCGCTCTTGTTTGGCATCTACTTCTCTGAAGTATAGGCCAATACTAAGGGACTCTGGCTAACAAAGTTCGCAGATGACTGCAAACTGGGAGCCATTACTGAATCCCCAAATGATGTGGATATTCTACAAAAGGGCTTTACAGAAACAGATGCTTGGTGCCAGAACCATAGGCTCAAGCTCAATGCCAAGAAATGTATAGTTATCCCCTTTGGGAAAAAGCATGTACCCGTGAATTACCACATAGGTGGCAGTACACTAAACACCAAAAGTGTGATAAGAGACTTAGGGATACAGATGGACAGTGGTTTCACCTTCGATAACCACTTTGCCACAACAGTCAGGAAATCCTTCTATGTGGCACACCTCATCACTAAGGGCTTTTCATCCAGAAAGAAGGAGGTTATTGTCCCACTGTACTCATCCCTCATTAAACCCATTATAGAACACAATGCCCCATTTGGTATGTACCTCTCAAGACATCTGCAACAACTGGAAAGGGTACAGAAATACCTCACTAAAAGAATCACAGGCCTAAAGTAGATGCCCTATGCTGACTGTCTAAAAATACTCCACCTATACTCTGTCACATATCGTCTACTCAGAGGTGATCTCTGCTTAACATACAAGGTCATGTCAAACCCAGAGCTGTTGGACATGCTTCACTTAAAGAAATGCCAATCCCTCAGAGACACAGTCTCCAGGGATCTAAACGTTGTCATCACAATGGACAAAACATGCTGGAGGAATAGGTTCCTGACCCAGAGACTCCCCAGACTCTGGAATAGACTGCCATACATGTCAAGCACAGTGTCTCTTTGGCCCTCTTCAAAAGGAACCTTGATGATTGGATGGGAGATAGGAACTTCATCCCAGGGATCACCTCAGCCACCCTGCTAGACAGGGGGCCAGGGAAGTAAATGTTGTGGGAAGAAATAGCCAGGGAATTGTTATGGCTAGGCTTGTATAGGCCCTAGGGCCGATAGCCTAGTACCAACCTATGAACCTATGGAAGAAAAGAGGACCCAATTTTTTCATACATGTGGTGGCGGATAACTGCAATAATATTGCTAGGATAATTATATAGTTAAAACAAATGGGATTAACATAAGGCAATTCTTAAAGAGGTGGAAACAGTTACAATGTAAAACAATTAGGACTCTGACCTTTTTCAGTAAGTGAAACAAAATAATGGGCAGATTATATGGTCCGTTCAGCTATTATTTGCTGTCAAAGTATACATTTTTAAGTTTTCATTTATCACACTGACTACTTAACCAACAAACCACAATTCTGAGTTTTTAAAATGCCTTAAAACCAAAGTATTTATCAGCGAGATAGTTTGAAAGAGACACAGTGATGCTGTGATAAAACCATGTGGTGCTTAATGGCCTAGACTGCTATTTTCTCAGGATTCTTTTCTAATCAGGAAATATGCTTCAAATTCTTATGTGTTAAATAATTAAATTTTATGCAACCAGTGGTATTGGAGGTACCATCGCAGGCACCATTGGGACTATACAAATGGAGAAAATAATTTTGTAAGGAACAGGAATGATATATATATATATATATATATATATATATATAAATATATATATATATATATATATATATATATATATATATATATATATATATATATATATATATATGGGTGTTTTTTCTTTTACACTGACAGGGGCTGCAGGGTTGTATACATTGTGTTAGTATATTTTGTTGACTTGTAAAACGCAGACAAAATCTTAATATTACTATAGGTGAATGCCTGATATTTGGAATGTGCAGCCAAAGTGTCTCAAAAGCAGTAACATACCTAACAACGTGACTGCCCTCTGGTACTAACAATTAGTATAACTACTGTATCATCATGTAACAATGTTCCTACTTGGAATAATGAAGTTTGCTTTTGATACTAAAATACTCTTTGGGCTGAAACATGTTCCTTCTTGCAATGACCGCACATTAACTTGCTCTTTTGTTGATCTCTTATGAACTTGATTGGTTTTGAGGGACATTTTATTATTGAAGAATTTTGTTTTTTTCTTGATGAATAGTGTAGTTGATTTAATGCAAACATTCAAGGGTTTTAACCTATGAATTGCCCTATACTCAGTGTCCAACAGGTTAAAGCTGTTAGCTCGTATATGAATCTCAGAAATCTCACTTTTTGCACTGGTCTGCCTCCTCTCATATATAGTTACTTATCAGAAAACCCATATTCATCAGGCAAAGAATCTTGCATGTAGAGCATATTTTCGACTAACATACTGGAAAACTGCACATATTATTTAGTTTCAAGTTTTATTTAAACAATTTCTAATACATGTTACATTAATGAGATATAACAGTCTGACTGAGTAGTTGTTAAATGCTGATTCAGGCATAACATATGAGCACATGGGAACCTAATTTTAAGAACTAAAAATAACATTGACTTACTTTTCTATTCACATATTTAATATGTGCAAAAAACAGAATCATTAAAGACACTTCACAAATTATTGAAACCAAGCTGCATCACTATTATTTGTGATTTATCAGATGTATTAAAGACTTTTGTAGTGAACTTCTTTTAACTGTTAAACCAGCTAATTACTAATTTGATTGTAGCATGAAAGCTACCAGTGTTTATTTTGTCATCTTCTGATGACTATTCACTTTCCTGATTAAATTCATAAGATGCCCGATTTAAAAAAGGCTACAGTATTGTATGCTGGCATAAGTAGCCAGAACCATGCCCTGATAGTATCATAACTATTTTAATTATTCACGATCACTCTCTCAGTTAAAGAAAAAAACTTAAAGAAGTAAGGTGTTGGTCAACTAACAGAAAACACAAAGACACTGGAACACAGACATAATGTAATAACTTTTATTGGACCAACATATGTTTTGCAGTTACTCTTTTAAACGTTTGAGTTACTGATGTTAAATATAATGTTTACAAATCACTTGTGAATGGAAAGGGAGGTACATTGTTTGTTTCCAACTGGCTAAAAAAAAGACATACTGAAAAATGCTAGTATGGAAAAAATGCAGTTCATACTAATACTCTTCTGAGACAGACACTGTGTGTGCGTCCGCGTGTGTGTGTGTGTGTGTGTGTGTGTGTGTGTGTGTGTGTGTGTGTGTGTGTGTGTGTGTGTGTGTGTGTGTGTGTGTGTGTGCAAGAGAGAGACTGAGAGATAAAATTGTAGAAGACAGTCACAACATGCTATACAAATCAAAGTTTGGAATGTTATATTACAAATACTGTTCATTTAACATTGAAGGTAACAGAAAGACTGCTCTGACATTTAATGAGACAAAAAATCTCAAAACAAAAAATGTTTAGGAAGATCAGTTAAATCCAGAGTAGATAAACAAGAAATTATAATTTGTAGGTTGTTAGTCTGTCTAAACAAGTAATCTTTGTAAGATAGAGATTTTGGTTAACAGAAGATAAAAATTAATAATATCCAGCTCACAATTATGGGAAAGGCAGGGACTACCAAGAGAATAAGATACAGGGTTAGAAAGTTTGGGTACTGTATGCAGTTAATAGACAATACAGGCTGTGGTTTACTGATAGAGAGAGAGAATGGTACTGTTATTTCACCCTGCTGTTTAAACTGAGTGAACATGAGTCTCTCTCTCTCTCTCTCTCTCTCTCTGTCTCTCTCTTTGTCGCCCACACATGCACACACACTCTCACACACACACACACACACACACACACACACACACACACACACACACACGCACGCACACACACACACACACACACACACACACACACACACACACACACACAGTCCCACTTGTAGACACACATGCACGCACACAGACATACACACTCAGCACAGCATTATGCACACCCTGTCAGGTTCACAGTTAATACTACAATAGCTGCTAACATCCACACTATTACATGTGCTGTGGTAAACCTCTTTAGGTTTAATGCATGCACAACCAGTTTATCACTAGAATAAAAATTTATTTTTGAGGTAGCACATTATATACACATTTGCACTTTAAAAAATGCATTTGGTATGTACGTACTTTTCATTTGGAAAATAGCATTGCAACCTTAGTCATTATTATACAGCCATTTACATCTTCCACTAAGATAGAACATATTTAGGTACAGCCTTCAGACACACTTTTCAGGTAGAAGTCACTCATTATTTATTTATTTATTTATTTAGTTTATTTATTTATTTTATTTTTACTTCCATGCTCTGGATCCTTCACAGGTATCCGTACCTCACAGGAAGTCTTAATTCATACCCTAGTGAAGTATCTCTCGCACATTATTAACAGATATGGCTTGTTACTGGTGACAATTCACTGTTTATTCGCATTTCACTTTCCAGTATCAGGTGTGTCTTTACCAAAATGTCACTCCCGGATAATCTGTCACCATCAGATAATGTGTATCTTAGGTGCAGAACATGACAAGTCCAAGTATTAAAGTTTGAAGACTTTATGTTTCAAAGCCTTTGACATCTTCATATTCTTCTTACCATGATGTTTATCTGGTTATGACAGCTGACTACTTGGTTTATTCATCTCAGGAAAGTCCTGGATGTGTCTTTGATTTCTCCTTGATATACCTCAGTAATCAATTTGGATTACAAATATTACTGACCGAACCGCAGAAAATTAGCAAAATAAAATAAAACTCCAACCAAAAAAACACAGTTGCCACACTGGTGATGGAAAACAGCAACAACACTTTTTAGAGTCTAACACTTTTAATATGCTTTCGTCAGCAGACTTCTTCAGAAAACAATACTACAATGGAAAATACAAACTCTTTATAAATAAGCAGTAACCAAATCAGCTCAACAATTAACCTATCAACTTAGCAATTAATTACACTTTGATAAAACTATTACCTATGTATAACTTTAGAAACATACAAAAACAACAATAAAAATGTATGATATCAAATAATTAATACATTATTTTTAATCTTTTTTTGTCTTAAAAAGCATTTTACATTAATACCTTCATTTAATCCAGGAGGTTGGGCCACCCTCAACCTAATCTGCCATTTAGTTTCTATAATTTCTAACCTATTTTTATAATTTCCACCCCTCAGGCCAAGTGGAGCTTGCTCAGTTACTGAAAACATTTTTTTTTATATTTATCACATGTATTAGAATGTTTAAATAAAGAATTGTGTTGTCTTTAACTGTAATACTATATAAATGTTAACACAAAATGAAAAGAATAGGAGATACCAGACCATGGCTGATAAAATCATCAAACAATTTAATCCAAGTAAAAAGGTGAGCGCTTTCGCAGCCAAAGCTGCGATACCAGACCATGGTCTGGTATCTCCTATTCTTTTCATTTTGTGTTGCTGTTGTGTTGGGAGACCAGTTTACCTACACCACTTTACTTTTCTGCAGTACTATATAAATGTTCCTTGATCTGATTATCTGAACTACGCATTGTCATACCGATATAATATCCCTGACAACCAGAACATATAGCAATGTATATAATGCCAGTAGATTTACAATTGTATCTCTTTTTTAAATAAATAGTAAAATCAAGAGACTTGATATAAAATATATTTACTGACATATATATATATATATATATATATATATATATATATATTTACTGACATATATATATATATATATATATATATATATATATACACACACACACACACACATATATATATATATATATATATATATATATACCTACATATTTTCCACATTCCACAAGTATACATACCTAAATCTTTAACCATTTTAGGTAAGCTAATGTAAGTGTCCTGTTTCTCTAACATATTTTTGAAACATCTTTGATCCATCCATCAAGATTGGCTTGCAGAACTTTCCAGTTTTTCTTTAAAATTTTTTTAATAACAAAACTGTCTGTAGACATATCTAACATAAAAACCAAACCTTTGTTTTCTGCACCCACATTATTCCTTCCACTACTAGGATGATTGTTATCAAACCACCTTTAAAAACTGGATTAAATACAGTCTCCCTTTTGTTATTAATTTCAAATGCTACATTATATAAAAATCATTATTATAATATTTTTCTATAAACATATCTATAATGGTAACAACATCCCTATAAAATTCATCCTCTAAAGTTGTCATTCTGCACGCATGAATAAATTGTCCCCAGGAATGTTTTTTTTCATAAAATTTGGATGTCCACTTTTAAAATGTAAATAATTATTAGAAAACATCTCTTTTCTATAAACTTTACTGTCTATTTTTCTATTTAATCAATCCAATTCTAAAGTTACATCCACAAAATGTATTTTTAGACCAACCTCTCCTAAAGTGAACTTAGAAAAATCAGAAATTTTGTTTAACTGTTCAACAAAGGAGGTTGTCTACAAAATGCTTATACATAACAATTCTATGATAAAAATAACTCTTTGGTAATACCTCAAGCTACCACCATCCTAAAACTAGGCTGATAAATGGTGGAAGCAAAGAAGTCCCTGCAGCCACAACTGTGTTAATTTGGTTGTAATTTGGATTACATATGATCTTGATTCTGTTCATTTGCCAACAGACACACCTCTAGTCTCCCATCTTCTTTTCTAATCTAATTTAAAACAGTGTTTGACCTGGATCCAAGTTGGGCAAGGACGGAGCTGATTGTCCTCTACCACAGAATTATTTATATGCAGATTTAGCTTTTTTTGTCATTTGGTCTGACAGCATCAGATGCCATATTCTTAGGTAATGACTTTATCTGAATCATTGAGCTTATGGTTTGAGTTTGTCTGCCCAAACATCAACTGTGCTGTACTCATTTATGCTGTACTATGTGCCATTGCTCTTTTGGACACTGGAACTAAGGGTGGATCTGGGTAGTTAAGAACTGTCTTACTTGTTTATGCTGTACTGATCCATCTGAAGCATCTGCTTGTGGAAATGTGGATTTAATGTTGTATGGGCAATGCGTGCTTATACCAATTGCTGAAACTCAGAGGCCACTGAGTTCCGTTGTCTGTAGCAAGTCAGACATGAATTCTCCACGTGGAAAACATTTTGAATCAAGCCACAACTTATTGATTGATAGTTATGACTACTGCAATGTCTCCTGAGTTATAGCCTGCTACTGTCAGAGAATGTTCCTATTGTTTTTCCATCTGTTTGCTGCAATTCTTTGCTATGGCCCTTTTGAGTTTATATTATATTCTCAAAAGCCGATAATGTTGAATCTGACATTAAACCCGTTAGGGAACTTTTTTCTTTTTTTTTTTTTTTTCGTCTTTTTATAAGGTCTACGTTTGAAGACATTGACCATATGTTGTTCGATGTTTTCAACCATCGATCTTATAATATAGACCCGCCCTTTTGGCAATGGAGACATATTGAGGGACTCTCTTCTTTGCGTGCATAGGTCAGTGTTCAATACAGAATTAACAGTTAGACACAATCTTATTTATGTCAGCATTGATACTTACCGACTACACGGACATAATTTTACTCTGTATTTGCACTTGGCTAATCCTTGAGCCCTTTATGGATTTCTCTTAGGACTTCTGTTCATTGCAGTACTGGATCTTGGTACAACAAGACTCTTGTGGTCTAACAAATGAGCTCTTACAATACAGTATTTGCACAATGAATGAATGAATTGTCTCTGTCCACTTGCTTGGTTATCCATTGTGAACATAGCCAATTATAGTATGCAGGTTTGCGTCTTGATTAGTTGCCTGTGAGGATGTTTGTGTTTGGCTTGTACATACACTCTCACATCTTCTTCTTCTGTGTCTAATTGGAATATTTCAGTCACTTGATTTTTTGGGCGGGTACCTGCCACTATTAGTTGTTTCTTCTGCACATGGACTGCTTTTAGCAATGGTCAGAGACTCATCAAGAACCCTTGACATTTTGCAGGAATTTGTCCAAGTAATGCAAACTAAACAGAGTACTAAAGGCTTGTGATCTGTTTGTAGATGGGATGGTCTAGGCTCAAAAGGAAATGTGAAAATTGCTCACATGCCTGTATTCCTGTCAGACATTCCTTTTTAGTTTGAGAATATCTATTTTGGCCTTTGTTAATGTTCTGGAAAAGAAAGCTACAGGCCTTAGATTGTCATCTTTCTCTTGTGGTAAAGCTGCTCTCACATAAAGCTGCTTCTGTACTGTAACTGCTAGCATCTGCACTGGCCAGTGCTGGTTTACTGACATTTTAGTAAACAGGTAGTGGTGTAGACACTGTTATAGACTCAATGCTATTGGAAGCTGGAGCCTGGGTATTCCCCCATATCCATGGTATACATTTCTTTAGCAGTTCTGTTAGAGAATGAAACACTGTGGATGGGCCTGGCACAAATTTGTCCTGCTAGTTTAAATAAAAATTAAATAAATAAAAAATAAAATAAATTGTTTATCATATCAAGCATTTGTCAGAGTATAGTGACAACACCCGGACTGGGTAACTCAGTCACCATTTTTATTTTACTTGGATCTAGTCTTAGGCCATCCCCACTGATACAATGTCCAAAACTATGTATTTCAGTCTGGCCAAGGCAGCATTTTTCTCTATGGTTTGACTCCAACATTTCACTAGTGTGAAGCACTGATTTTAGCCTCTTGTCATTTGACTCTTTATCAGCTCAAAGCACTGAAATGCCATCTATCATGAGCACTGTGCCCTCATGGACTTTGAAGAGTGTACTCATTTCATGCCAAACCATTTCAGGTGCTATAGTAATGCCAAACAGCAACCTCTTAAATGATAATCTTTCTACTTGAGTAATAAAATAGTTTCTCTTTTTACTGGTTGGGTCAAGTGGAATTAGCCCAAACCCACTCAATTTATTTGATGTAGAAAACATCCTTTCCCAGTTAAATTGCTGCCAATGCATTCCACGTTAGTCAGAGTAACCCCCGACCCTGACCCTTCAATCTTGGTTTCTCTCTCTCTCATTATCTTGCCTGCATAATTTAACCATTTTAAGTCAATTCAACTTACAGCAGGCTAGTATGTAGATTCTGTAACCATTATAGTCATCCATGGGACTGCATTCATCTTAGCTCAGTGATACCTTATAGAAGATGGGGACACTGATCTTTGTGCTGTAGTGATGGTGTAAGAAAATGCATCAAGTCTGAAACAAAACTGTATTGGCTCCTGTTTAAGGAATCCAGTGTCATCAAACACTACCAAACACATCAGAATTTTTTTAAACATTTGTTAGTTAGATCCAACTTATATGTAGTGGTTGTACTTAGCAGATTATTCATATAAGGATCCAAAAACACATAGATCCAAAACTTACATGTGTGCCCTTTCCATGTAGTAACAGCTAGGAGTTTCCCCTGGGATCTGAGCTTCCCATCCCAGCTGCATACTTTTGTTTCTTCTTTGATTAACTGTAGCCATTTTGACATTACAGATATGACTGCCACAGTGACGATTGTGAAGTTCACTGGAATGCTGTGAATTGGAAGTCTGACATGTTATTCTTCTTCTGGGTCGAAATGATTCTCACAGATTAAAAAACAGTTTCATTTGCATTTTCTCATGTTAAACCTTAGTAGCTACTTTTTAACCACTTTAATCTTTCACACAACAGCAAAATGTACTTGTTACATTTTTGGTACCTTCTACTTTATGCCAAACTTGTCTCCGACTCATATACACTGGGTTGTGTCTAATAAAAAACATAATTTGTCTTGTACTGGCCTACTTACACTAGACTCTCTCATGCTTTCTATTTCGCTTGTTGCATGTTTTTGGGTAGCTTCACACCACCAGTCTCGTATCTGTATGCTGTTTCTTAATCCTTACAGACTGATCAGCAATTTATATGGCTTTCTCTAATGTTATAGCTGTCTCAAGTTGGACCTTTCAGGAAATGTCACAGTTTGCATCTACTATGACAGTTATTTGCTCAGGTAGAGGGCCTCCAAACTCACAGTATTCTACAGTATTCTACCAGTTCATACCAGTGTTGCACCAATGACTCCACAGACTCACCCTGCTTCTGAACACATTTATGGAAGCATAGCCTTTCAAATATTACAGTTTATTTAGGCACAAAATGCTCATAGGATCATAGGAGATTTCTAGTCTATAAACCCAAAGTTCATTTCAAGCCTAGCCATTTCATCCCAATGTAATGCCATAGAAGTGTTAGTTAATACCCAAGATTGCATTTAGTAATGACTGCCCATGTCCAAGAGGATTTTGGGTGCTATTCCTGGTAAGACTTTACAGTGCCCAATCCACTCATCCAGGTTCCTTTTGAACAGTAAAACAGTCACAGAAACCAGCACTAAGGTGCTCAGTGTCAAAGAGGTGCTCTGTTTTACATGAATAGGTAGCTTATTCCAAAGATGCAGCAGTCACTGGAAGATAAATCTGTCCCTCCAGCATGTCCTATTTAAGTCGCAGGCCCTATTTACATCCCTGGAATGGGTGGCCCTAGTCCAGTTTGATTTATGGGTACACAGCAAATTCATTAGGTTTCTGTCTCAGATTGCTCTGTAAGCCAGACATACGTCTTCCCTAAAGAGGCTATAGGATACAGAGTATAGTGACAGGGTCTTTTGTTGGCCATACAGTCCACACAGCATAATTTGACCTGCCCAAGACCTTCACCAATGCCCATGCTGGTATCATAGAAAAGCTAATTGCTTTAAAAATTAAACCATATATGGTAAGAAGGCTAGCTAACTGTCCGAAAGAATGCTCACAGTGCGAGCTGCGGGTGCCTCACTGGAAATTATGTAAGTGTTCAGGGGTGTCCCTTAGGGCTTGGTGCTAGGACATCTCCTTTTTGGCATTTACTTTTCAAATCTCCCAGCACTGAGCCAAGACCTTTGGCTAAAAAGTTTGGACGTAACTGCAAACTTAGGAGTTGTTGCTAAGTCACCCTACAATACCCAAATCCTCCTGAATGACCTCTTCTTAGTAAACCCTTATACTGAAAATGAACTGAAGCAAAATGATAAAAAAGTGTAGTATCATCACTTTTGGTAGACAACCCCTCCCCTCATCATACTATTTAGACAACACATCTCTACAAAATGGAAAGGTAGACAGGGACTTAGGTATATGGGATGATATAGCCTTCTCTTTTGACCAGCATGTGACAGCAATTATCTGGAAATTTTTTTTAAGTAGCCCAGATGGTTGTAAGTTCAATATCATTAAGAGCTAAAGAAGTAATCATTCCCTTATACTCAGCAGTGACTGAGTGCAATGTCCCCTTTGAGATGGATCATTGCAAGACCCCCAAAGGTTTTTAACCAAAAAAGAACAGAGGCCTAAAATTCTTCAGTTATCAAAGTAGGCTGGAAGCTTTGTTCTTTTATTCAGTGCCTTGTAGACTTTTCAGGGGAGTTCTCTGCCCCACTTACCATGTTATTGGAAACCCGATTGTCCTGTCCCTCCTGTCTCTAGCAGTACTAGAACCAGGGACCTACATTTTCACCAACAGTAAAATAAAACACAGTGGAAGGACAGGTTCATTACCCAGTACCTCAGAAACATCTGGAATAAACTACTCATACATATAAATCAATGCAACTCACTATGTCCTTTAAATATCAACTAGATGACCGGATGGGTATCCACAAATTTACTCTGGGTTTACTGCTATGGCCCTCCTGGAGAAAGAAGGTGCTGAATGGTCATAAGATTCAGTAGCCTTAGAAAATATCTGAATGTCTGATGATAACTTCTTCTTTTAACTAGCTGGTAGACCAATATAAATTTTTTTGTGTACCAAAAATAGATAAAAGTTTGGCTAACCCTCTGGGTCGTCCCATTGTATCTGCCTGTAACCATTTCACTTATAATACAGCATGTTTTTTACATCAGTTTCTCTTAAAGAACCCCGACTAGTGACCTCTCTATTTCTTAGGTGCCTTACCTTCAACTACTTCTAACTTTTTTCTACCACTCCATTTCAGGAAGGGTCAATGGTATAACTGCTGCTTAGTGTGTCTTAAACCTGAACGTAATGTTGTGTATGTTTAACTTTGAAAATAATGTTATATTTTGTAAAGTGTTTTATAATAAGTTAGTACTATATGTGCTAAATGCTGGTATTGCTTATGACAGTAATCTGCTTAAAACTAGCATTTACTAAACGTTCAATGTGTATTACTATCTTGGAGCTTTTCTCCCCTGGCCTCTGCTGAAAATGGACATGTATCCATCCAGTTGGACTATCCCGGTCAACAAATGTAAAATAAATAATAAATAATAAATAAATAAAGAAGGTGATACAACTACCCTCATACATTAAAGATAGTTTTGATTTTTTAGACAGAGTAAGAACGATACCATGGCCAAAGGGGATGTATTTCATAGTGATTGATGTAGTTAGTCTATACACCAGCATAAGAAATACAGATGGCATAGAAGCTACAGAGTTTTTTCTAGAAAATAGCCCAAGTACACAATGTATTGTGGAATTAACATTATTTTGTTTTGAGAACAATTTATTTTATTTATTTTTTATTTTTATAAATTAATATATTTGAATTCGATGTTTTTCTTTATCAGCAAAAATGTGGAACATCCATGGGGGCAGCCTTTGCCCCCATATATGCCAATTTATTTATGGGTCTGTATGAAAATGTGTATGTGTATAGAAATATATTTTTAGGGAGCATGTTATACACTATTATACATACATAGACAATCTGATCTTTATATGTAAAAGGGGGGTTTGAAAAAGTGGAGAAATTCATTCAAGAACTACAGACAAATAGGTTTGAGATCAAATTTGATGGGTTGCAGAAAGACAACATAGTGAAACTTTGGAAGGCAATATGAATGGTAAATTAAAAACTAAAATATATAGAAAAATGGGACAGCCTAGTCATATGTTGCATGGCACAAGTTGCCATCCCCCCACATACAATTACATCTATTCCTTATGGAGAGTAGTTAGGATCAGACGCTTATGTAGTGATTCTAGTGCTAGTGAAAGGGAGATTAATAGCACAGTAAACATGTTCATACAAAGAGGTTATGACCAAGAGACTGTATGGAAGGGGTATTTTAGAATGATGGCTAGACAAACAGGCAGAACATTGAGACAAGGAGATAAGAAGGGGACATCAAGGGAAGAAAAGAAAAAAATTATATTTTGTGTCCAAATATACAACTTTTTCAGATAAGTTGGAGAAATTAGTAAAATATTATTGGTCCTATATCCAAAAAGAAAAGACCTTTTTAAAAGGAGTTAAGTTTTTCATATAAAAGGGGTAGAAGCTTGAAAGATATTTTAGTACATGCAAAGTTCAGAAGACCAAGAGAAATAGGAGACAAAATATTTATTAATGAAGGGACCATTCCATGTAGTAATTGTACAATATGTCAGTATATGGTTAATAGTTTTCAAAATATTAATGGAAAAAGGTTTGACAAAAAAGGCAGTTTTAATTGCAATAGTGAAATAATTATTTATGGTTTGAAGCACCCATGTGGATTGTTCTATATCAGGGAACGTAAAAGAAGCTTTGCTGTTAGATTGAAAGAACATATAAGGGATATTAGAAAAGAAAAATTGCAAAGCCCCGTAGCTATGCACTTTAAGGAATATCATAATGGAGATCCCCAGAGCCTGCAGGCAACAATTTTGGAACAAATATATAATGAGTTTAATACTCCAGAAGGAATTAAGGAACATCTGAGAAAAAAGGAAGCATTATTTATTTTAAAATATGACACATTATATCACAGGGGACTCAATAGGGAGTTTTCCTGGAAGTATTTGGTCTGAAGTGCCTTTAAAAAATAATAATAATTAATTGTTTTAGAAAGTTTTAATTGATTGATTGTTTAATGAGTAGTGCAAGTGTATTTAAATGTTTGCAAACTGAGAACAAGATGTACTCTGAAAAGGCTTTTTGGAGCTGAGGCACGAGAGAATAGCAATTGTGTTCTTTGTATAAAACGGAATTTTTTATCATTTATGTGACTGAACGAATTCACTTGGCTTGATTTCTATTGTGTGGTTTACAATATAAATACTTGTTTGCTTTAGCCAATATTTTAGAGTCTGTGTATAAAAATACTATGAATAACAACATCAAAAGATGTTGACAGCTCAGGAATCAGACTTGTAGTAACTTCGCCTTTATTACGCTGAATGATGATAATGTGCTTAATCATTTCAACCAATGCTGTTTGGATAATATGACTTTTCTGTGCTTTTGTGGCTTTGCTGTCAGTGATGTACAACTATTTCAAATATTTTGGAAAGCAGATTAAGAATAGAAATGCATCTGTTGTTTTCTACTCTTTGCTTGTTTCCTCTTTTAAATAGCAGTATAATTTCTGATTCTTTTCTTGTAGTTGAAAAGCATCACTCATTGAGACTTAAGTTTATTCGTGCAAAGGGTATGAAATAATGTTTTAAATTTCTTTAGAAAGATTGGTGGTCAATTAATGGATGGCAATCTTCATTTTATGTGGTAGTTTACTGTGATAACACTGAATTTACAGTTTTAAATCATAGGAAGTTGATTGCTCAGCAGAATGTTTATTATAGATGTCTATCGGTTAATAAATGTATTTGTAAATGATTTGTGAAAGCATTAGCAGGATTGTGGTCATCTGAGAGGTTTAGAGGATTGTTTTGTGTTGTCTTTATTTTATCCATCAATCAATATTCTTCCCCAAAGCTGTGTGATGCTTTTTATTTTTGATTTGTAGATGAAGGATAATCTACCCCTATGATCCTGATCTCCAGAAGTTCCATCCCTAGCCAACCCTTGGTGTCACTTGCACTGGGAGTGTCCCCATGGGGCTGTCCTCTCTATGCACAGGCTCAATGGTTTAAAGGCATGCAATGGCAAGTGGAGGGAGACAAAGCAAGCAAGGACCATCGCACTGTGCCCCTCCTCTCCGTGTGATGACATCATTGTCAGGCTAGGTGGGCCATAAGGAAAATCTCTTGAGTTTGCTCCCCCCCCCCAATCTTTAATTCTAGCCACTGCCAGAACTCCACTAAAAAAAATCTCCCCCTAGGATGGGCACATCCATCCTGCATCAGACACATGATCAATTAAATGGACTCAAGTTGCCTTGTTGTAGCCAGGGCTTTATCATTATCTGCCACCAAGATGGCTATTTCCTAAATTTAAAAAATTCCAAGCAGTGTTTCTAAGGTACATTAATCTTATTATACTGTTAGAGTATATCTATCAATAAGTGTACTGTTAAAAAGTCAAACAGCTTTACCTATGATTTTGTATGAAAGAAAGTAGAACACTTTATTCTGTATTGCTCTTCTTCGTTAATTTTACTTTTGTTCCACTTTCTATAAACAATTGTTTTGGGTAGGGAAGACAGTGTAATGTCCTCATAATTCATAGATTAGTACTAGGCTAACTGCCCTTGTGGGGCCATTTTAAGTCAAATAGCCCATGTAAGAATCAAACACTGTACCTTGTGTCTGTACGGTAAACATCTTAACCATTATGCCAACCTCCCACCCAAAATTCAGTCTATGTAAAAATTGAGAATCAAACCCAGGACCTTCTGCACATTAGGCAGATGTAATTACCACTACACAACAGAACCTACAATTGGTAACATGAATCAGTCATATTTAAAATAAATGTAATGGTAGAACCCCATCAAACCCTAAAACCCTACAGAATTTTTCCAAGGCAAATTACCTTCCATTAAGTGATAGCACAGGTAATTGTAAAGCTCCCCCAACCCTGAAACTTTGGAGGCCTATGCAGAAGTATACATGAATGCCCTGTAAAACTATTTAAACAACTGCATAGAAATGGCAGTACCTGACTGAACTAAATCCAGTTCTAGCCGGAAAAACAAGTCACCCTGGTGGACTCCTGGTATAGACTATATGACAGAAAGAAGAAATTCCTGTCTAGAAGTAATTGGGGGGAGGAGAGGGGCGCACAACCGAGAAAAAATCCCTCATTAGTCTCAGTAGGCAAATCAGGAAACTAGTCAAGCTTTTAAAAGCTAAGTAAGAGACTAAAATAGCCTTCAAGCAAAGGATAATCACAAAGTATTTTTAGTTATGACCACAATCTTAAGAGAAACACTCAGCAATGTGAACTGACTGTACATGGCACTACCTATACTTAGCCAGAAGAAATAGCAAACCTGCTGGCTGATAAATTCAGCTCAAATTTCACCTCCTTATCACCTCTGGTTACTCCCCATGAAATACGCCATACCATTCCTTTGCCTGTTATCACAAACTAACAGGTCATCACTGCTCTCTCTAAAGCCAGAAACATGGCATTGATGAGTCCTGATGGAATCTCAGGGTGTATATTAAATATATTGCTTGAAATATGATTTAGCAGACGCACTCAGATCTCTATTTAACAACAGTCTCCAGACAGGCTTTTTCCCAGTAGAGTGGAGGACAGCAACCATCATCCCTGTGCACAAGGGGGGACCATTAAAAGACCTAGGAAACTACCAAGCCATAAGTCTGACTAGCCTCATATGCAAGGCTATGGAAAAGATAATTATGGACCTGATTAAGAATGACATAGCAGCTCTACAGACTCTAGACTCAACCGAGTTTGGCTTTGTCAAGGGCAGGTCCTGCCTGCTTAACATGGTGTACTTCTTTGAGAAGCTCACAGAGGCCATGGACTAGAGTAAGAAAGTGCATACTATCCACCTTGACCTGGCCAAGGTATTTGGCACAATACCCCCCCCCCCAGGGTATTAGACAGAAACTCATAAAATTGTGCATAGGTTCATAGGTTCATAGGTTCATACCAGGCTATCTGCCCTAGGGCATTTATAAGCCTAGCCAGAGTGTGTTAGGCTTTCGCCACCCATTTTAAATTTATTTTGCTATGCCCTTTTTCGAGGTTAGTATACTGTGCCTCTAACAGTGACACAGAAGTGATACCCGGGGTAAACCTACTATCTCCCATCCATTCATCAAGATTCCTCTTGAAAAGAGTCAATGAGGGACTCTGCCTAACCTGGACTGGGATTTTATTCCTGAGTGAAGGAAGCCTATGGGGTATGAATCTGTCCCTCCAGCATGTCCTATTTATTTCAGTGCTGAGGTTCAAATCTCTCGAGCGCGTAGCTCGATGGGATTTGGATTTTCTGAGGTGCAGCATGTGCATTAATTCCGGGTTGGACATGGCTTTATACGTCAGGCACAGATCGCCTCTGGGCAGGCGGTATGCCACTGAGTAGAGCTGGAGTTTCTTTAACCGGGCAGCATATGGCATCTGTTTGAGCCCTTTGATCCCCTTGGTGAGGTACTTTTGGGGTCTTTCCAGTTGCTGCAGGTGTCTGGTAAGGTACATCCCAAAAGGGGCATTGTACTCAATTATGGGCCTGATGAGGGATGAGTATAGAGGCACGATGACCTCCCCTGATCTAGATGTGAATCCATTCATGATTAGGTGGGCTATATAAAATGTTTTTCTAACCACTTTGGCCACGTGGTTGTCAAATGAGAGATTGCTATCAACTTGGGTCCCCAGGTCCCTAATTACTTCTTCCGTACTTAATGGATTACCACCTATGTGGTAATTTGTGGGCACTTTCTTTTTGCCAAAGGGGATGACTATACACTTTTTGGCGTTTAGCTTGAGGCCATGGCTCTGGCACCAGTTGTCTGTTTCTATGAGGCCCTTTTGTAGGATGCTTGTGTCGGCTGGAGAGTCGATTATGGTGCCCAGTTTATAGTCATCTGCAAACTTGGTCAGCCACAGTCCTTCCATGTTAGCCTGTACCTCCGAGAAATATATACTGAACAAGAGAGGTCCCAGGACTGAGCCTTGTGGGATGCCACTTGTAACTGGTTTGGAGTCTGACATGGCTCCAGCAATTCTAACCATGTGGGCTCTGTCCTTGAGCCAGTTTGCAACCCATCTAGTGACATAGGGGTTTATATTTAAGCTGGTGAGCTTATCTATAATGCCCGAGTGGGGTATTGTATCAAAGGCTTTTACAAGGTCCAGGTAGGCTGTGTGGACCACCTTCCCCTCGTCAATGGCCTTGGTGACTGTTTCAAAGAAATCAACCAGGTTTAAGAGGCAGGATCTGCCCTTAACAAAGCCAAACTGGGTAGGATCCAGTGTCTATAGGTCCCCAATATCTTTATTTATGAGGTCCATGATGATCCTTTCCATAGCTTTGCAGACCAAGCTAGTCAGGCTTATGGGGCGATAGTTTCCAGGATCTGTTGAGGCACCACCTTTGTGGAGAGGGACCACTGTTGCTGTACGCCACTCTTTGGGTACATATCCTGTAGTAAGGTTGAGATTGAACAGTAGTTTTATGTTTGGGTTTAGTTCTTCTTGGAGTTCATGTAGGATGCAGCCCGGGACACTGTCTGGTCCCATTGATGCTGTGTTTTTTGCTTTGGAGAGGGCAGCTCTTACCTGAGCATCTGAGATGTCAGGGGGGCAGCACTCTGCTGGGATAGATATTTGCCCTTTTGGTAGGGAAGGGGGGGGAGAAGTTTGCGCTGAACCTGTCAGCTAGGATGTTGGCAATGTATGTGGGTTCGGTGTATTTTTTGTCATTTTGGACTAATTCTGAGCATATCTGGGAATTCCCACCCAGGTTCCTAACATAACTAAAGAAAGCCTTGTGATTATCCTTAGTTTCCTGTGCAATTTGTCTCTCGAAGCTGGCCTTAGACGATTTTATGAGTGCCTGTAGTTTTTTGCTAATAGTGATCAGAGATGCCTTCCCTTTTTGGGATTTTGCTCTATCATGTAGTAGCTTCCTCCTTCTATTGTATAGTTTGTTTATGGCTAGGGTCCACCAGACAGGACGCCTAACTTTGGAGGATTGGGTCTTGGTTTTATTTGGGATTGCATGATCCATGCATTCCTGAAGGTGTTCATAGAATGCATTTATAAAGGATTCTGCAGTCTGGGCCGTATTTTCCACAGGCCCGGGGGCTTTGAAGGATTCCACCTCGGTTTTGATGAGTGTGAAATTTGCTTTAGAGAAGTTTTTCACTGTGGTTTTCTGGGCAGGGGCTGGGGTCGGGATGTGAATATCTAGTGAGATTAGTTTATGGTCTGATCTTACCAGTGAGGGATACACTTCTGGTCTGGAGCATAGAGTCCCCATGTTGGTGATGATCAGGTCCAGTATGTTTTCCTCTCTTGTGGGAGTGGCAACAAGTTGTTAAAACTCTACATCACTGGATGGATAGCCAAATGTCTCACAGATATGACATATGATGTTAGAGTGGGGTAATCCATATCTAGCAAGACCCAGTCACCAGTTGAGTAGCAAGGGGATCAGTGCTAGACCCCCTCCTGTTTAGGATATACTTCTTAGATGTCAAAGAAAATGTAGATGGCCTTTGGTTGACCAAGTTTACTGATAACTGCAAGTCGAGAGCAATCACTGACTCCTCAAATGATGTTGATATCCTACACAATGGTCTGGTGCAGGTTAATGGCTGGTGTCATAGCCATGGCCTCAAACTAAATGCAAAGAAGTGCATAATAATACCCTTTGGGAAATCAAATACCCCTGCAAATTGCAAAATTTATAGCACCCCCCCACAGTGGATGTAGTGATAAGACATGTAGGTACTCAGATGGATAGTAATCTGAACTTTGACGACCATGTGTCCATGGTGGTGTAGAAGTCCTTCTATGTGGCTCAGCTTTTAAGAAAGGACATGGAATCCACATCTAAGTATGTCATAATACCATTGTAGTCAGCCCTTATCACACCAGTAATAGAGTACAATGTACCCTTTGCATGTACCTTGCTAGGCACCTGCAACAGTTGGAGCAACCTCAGTGGTTTCTCATCAGAAAAATACAGGGTATAACCAACATGTCATATTCGGACGGATTAAAAGTCCCATCATTTTATTCAGTTTCCTACTGATTACTGAGGGATGATCTGTGCCTGACCTACAAGGCAGTCTCTGATCCAGTCCTGATAGAATCTTGTATATTCGCAAAACTAATGGCATGAGGGTTACCCACTCCAAAGAACTAAACCTGATCTCTGACATGAATAGATCATGCTGGAGAGATACATATGTGCCCCAGGGATTACCCTCCTCTGGAATAGGCTTCCTATTCACATGAAGCATAGTCCTTCCCTATCTTCAAATGCAATCTAGACCAATGGATGGGAAATCGCAAATTCACTCCTGGGGTGGTACCCATGTTCTCATGGACAGAGGCAGTCTGTAAAAATTATCAAAACCTCACTTGCTGACCCTTGTTATCTTTACCTTATGGATAGAAAATTGGGTAAAATCAGCGTAAAACTGGCTAGGCTTGTAAGGGCTCTTGAGCCGTTAGCCTAGTGATCTCCTATGAAGATACGGTTTTCCATATAGTGAAAAGGTTGTGGTCACTGGGCTAATTTAGCAGAACTTTACTTGTACTAAAGTTATTTGGATGTTTATATATAATCCCGTATGATATATTGCAGGAGATAGTTTTAGGATTGCTCTGTACTGACGATTCTTTTAGTTGATTTGGATGCATTGTTCAAGTTTTTGTTTAACGTTTTGACAAAGGAATACTGAAATCTCCAAGTAATATCAGTTCATCTATACAGTTATTCTGGAAACCATTTAATGGTAATGGAAACACCCTTTTTCTTTCAACCTGGGTGTGCATCCTGTATGCAGTTGTTTGACATGAGGAACTGCAGTAGTTACTTAATGTGATTCTTGTCAGAAATGTTGATAGGTTGGATGGCATGGAGTACAGAGGATGATGTCTGTACGATTATATAAGGACAGCTTCTGTACTTTTGTTTGTGTCGCCTCCTCTATAGATGATTCAGCCAAAAGTGTTTAATTCTGGGATTAGTATATGTGACTGCAGTCAGGTTAATGAGATTCTGGTATCTGGGGTTTATATTAATACAGTTAGGCTTGAAACAGTAATTCTACTGCACAGAATTCTTGGATTTAAGTGAATCCATTTTAATGCTTTAGAATCATAGGACAATACTGGGCTAATTACCCTAAAGGGTCTTTTTAAGCCTAGCTAGGCTTCTGAGAAGTACTGGACAGGTTTTGGTCCCTTAGGTTTATGTGTGGAGTATATATAACTTGAGCAGCACCTACAAGCTTCCTCTTTGTAATAGAGACATAGGTGCTAGACCAAGGGTAAATTTACTATACCCTTGCATATAAGTTGTGCAGTACAGAATGATTTCTTTAATACAGTAGAAACATGATGATCAAAGTTATATTCCCAAAATCCCTGACCACTGGGTCAACTCATAGGGGTGTATTTTCAGTGTAGTAATTTGTAGGCATGGCTATCATACCAAAATGGGTCTACTTCAAAGGATCAAAATTTCAGAACATCAAACCTCTGCTCATCGAAGTTCTGAAATATCAAACCTTACAAAAAAAAAAAACAACTAAAATATTACAAAACTTCTTCTTTCACATGTGGGGGGCTGTGCCCGCCACACCTCCTGCTACTTAAATATACCAACTCCGAGATCGCACTACAGTGAAGAGAACGGTAAAGTTCCTGTTCTGCACTGTGTGGCGATCTCCATTGACAAGGTTTGATATTTCAAAAACTCTGATCATCTGGTCTTCACAGACCAGTGATTCGATGTTTTGAAATTTCAATATTGTGAAGGGGACCCACCAAAATATACCGTTATGTACTTCTTGGCATTGAGTTTCAGACCGTGACTCTGGCACTAGTTATTAGTCTGTGTCAGGTCTTCCTGGAGTGTATTTGTGTCATGTGGAGGATTCAGTGAATAAAACTAATTTGCAATTGTCTGTGAACTTGGTCAGCCATAGCCTTTGATGCTAGCCTTGACTTCAGAGAAGTAGATGCCAGACAGGAGTGGCCCCTGTACTGAGCCCATAGGTACACCACTAGTGACCGACTTTTTTTGTAGAGGCTGACAACCCATCCTAACTTTTTGAGTCTCATTCTCTCAGCCAGCTAGCTATCCAGTGGGTGATGTTGGGTATTGTGTTGAATGCCTTGGTTAGGTAAAGGTAGGCAGTATATATCATTTTGCCCTTATCCATTGCTTTGGTGACCTTCTCGAAGAAGTTCACCATGCTGAGTATGCATGAGCTGCTTCATGAAACCAAAACTGAGGTGGACACAAATGGCAGTAATAGATTACAATTTATAGGTGAAGTATTTGTTGAAGAAAGGCCTTGATTTATTTCAATAACACCTGTATAACATAGTGATACTGTTGTTATAATAAGTAAATGTAGTGGCTTGCTTCAAGGATGTTTAAATGATGAAGGTAATGAGATAAGGCTGTCTTGTTTTTGTTGTTAAGTGCTGGTAGGTACTGGAACATTCTTAGACAATAGTTTGCAATGATTACGGTGCTTTTTGTATAAAGTGGATAGTAACTGTAGTTTTGTTCCTTGTTGTAGACAGACTTGGTCACAGTTATTTGGTCAGTAAAGGCTGTTAGTATAGATTTTGATATTGAGCCTATGAAGCAGGTTAATAGTAGTGTTGTGCGTGTGTGTGTGTGTGTGTGTGTGTGTGTGTGTGTGTGTGTGTGTGTGTGTGATTTTGCATGTATATTATGGTGGATTTCTGTGAGCTTCATTTGAATTTAGATATGAGTATGGAAAATGTTTTGATCGCAATGTCTATTTTATGTGTTATAGTAAGTTATGATGTGAGTGAAACACCTTATGTAAAGTGTTGCTAAATAAAAGAGAAGTAGTAGTTATGGTGATTTGCAGGAAAACAGGTGTGAGAAAAATTTTCAGTAAGTTAAAGATGAGGTCTTTACGATGTAGCTGTTTTGGTGGTTTGTTTAGGTAATGAGAAAATATAAGCATATTATTTGCTTCTGAAAAACCCAAGTATCAGAGTTTTGCTTTTGTTCTAAGTTATCAGTTGCATAATAGATAAAGTTCTTTAGTACAGTATTTGTAATTAAATGTAGAATGTTAATAGCCTTTTTGCTATAGTTATGGGTCCAATTCAGAAAGGATATCATAGTGTACAACTTTACAGCAACCATTTCTGATTCAGAGACAGCCCTATGATGGTGCTTTAGCTGGAATACTTGCAGAACCACAGCGGTCTGTCTCCATGGACATGATAAATGCTAAATGCTAATGAAACTTTCCATGGGAAAGGCAAATGCTACTGCGTCATGTGGTCTCCCTCAAAAATGTCTGCAGTAAGGCATTTATGCAGCTGTGTAAGTAACGCATCCGCTCAAGGTCACTCATGTTAATGATCATGGTGAAAGGCTCATGTTCACCCATCATGGCACAGATAAGGTTATTTAATGGAGCAATAGTGTTGGGGGGAATACATGTGTACAGGTGTATATGTGGATGGCTGCATGTTTGAGTGCAAGTTTGAGTGTGTGTCTGCCTGAAAGGTCACAGTAGGGACGTTATTAAGGAGGTAAATTAGCTTGGTGTGGGTGTTTGTGTGTGTGTGTGTGTGTGTATATATATATATATATATATATATATATATATATATATATATATATATTTAAATGTGTGAATGTTTTTGTGTGTGTGTGTGTGTGTGTGGGGGGTCATACCTGGACACTCCCTTAGGCTAATAAGCAAATCCTGCAAAATTGAGGGGGACACTAGACACTGACGATAACTCTTTAATATCATGTCTTAACATTACTTAGGGTCAAGGGAACACTAGCCTCTGGGGAAAACAGCACTTACACAAGACATGGGTCAGGGGGAACACTAGCCACCAGATAGAACTTTCTTTACATCATGCCTTAATGGAACTTACACAAGATGTGGCTCATGGTCGAAACACTAGACATCAAGGATAACTCTTTGCATCATGCCGTAAGGTGCTTAGACAAGACATGGGATGGGGGAGCACTAGACAATAGGGATATTCCATATAATGTGCCTTAAAGACACTTACAAAATCATATTTTGCAGTGCAAAAGATGTGGGAGAAGACACTATACAGCAAAAATACTCTTCATAGTGTGCCATAAAGGCACTAAAAAGCATTCAAACCTTGCAGTTTCCTAGCTCAGACAGAGGATATTAGTCCTGTGGGCTACTACCAAATCCCAGAGGTCAATTAAGCAATAACCGACGATGTGGTGTGGTATATTGAAGATTTACCCATGGCTGGCATGGTTTAATCATGAGAGCGAAGCCCGAGTGATTAAATAAAGCTAACTGTGGGTAAATTTCAATATACCACAACCACAGAGTCAGTTATTGCTATTATACAATGACGTTATTTAAGAAAAAAAAAAACTTACTTTTCTTAAATAATGTCTTTGTATAATGCCACATTACTGTTCTTCCGCCGGTGGTGGTATACTGCTTCCTTGTGTTGATGTACTGCGCATGCATATGGGACTTACGTTCCTATGCATACCCAGTACATCAATGCTTTGAAACGGATGAAACAGAGAAAACAAAGTCTGTGTTGCTCCGTTTTTTTCTTTTTTCTTTTTATTTATTAAAAAAAAAGGTTTTGGACACTTTATACCAACGGAAAAAAGTCTGGGCGACCGGACCGTTTTCCATTGCTATATTCTGGGATTTACAATGGGCACGCTGGCCAATCAGCATGCACATTTTGGAATATTAATGGGGGATCATTGTATAATGAAAAATATTGCTTAAGTATAATTAAAAAAATATATATATATGCAAAGTGAAGGGGCAGGGCTTAATGTTTAAAACCTTGCACCCACTATACCAATCCATTAACATAGCTAGGGTTTTTTACATACTAAAAACTATAAAGCTCTAATGTTTGTCATGATCCAATGTTAACAGGTGTATGAGGGTCACAAAGGAAGATAGGGGAAGGTTTCGATCCAAAGCCAGTAGGATTACTTGACAACACCAAGGCATTATTTAAACTGTTACCAGAACTCACTTAGAATTTTAATGCAGTAACAGTTCTGGCATCAATAAGCAATCTACAAACAGTAATGAGAAAAAAAAATCTAATGACTAGTATTATCGACTGACTGTAAGGACCTGCAATTTACAAAGGCAGGCAAAAATACATAAGCAGAAACATCAGGGCTGTTCTAATAACTAATGGACAGGTAAGATGTATTTGGAATTTGTGTGTGTGTGTGTGTGTGTGTGTGTGTGTGTGTGTGTGTGTGTGTGTGTGTGTGTGTGTGTGTGTGTGTGTGTGTGTGTGTGTGTGTGTGTGTGTGTGTGTGTGTGTGTGTGTGTGTGTGTGTGTATCACAGACCTCCATATGCTGTTGATGGAAATATATTTCAGGTAGTTGATCATTTTATGAACCTAAATATAACTATTGTATCTACCCTGTCTTTCAGTGCAAGTGTAGGTTTTTGCAAGAAGGCATATTCAGTTATTCTTTTAATACAGAGATCATTGTTATCTAAGTTATGCAAAGTACTTATTTCTATATATAAATTCCTACTTTAGTCATTGAATATGGAGACATTTTCTGTATTTACTCAACTACAGATGTAAAGAATCTGGAACATATCCAGGGGACTTTTTCATGCATATTTCCTGAGATTAGGAAATTTAAGTATACTTGCTGCTTAGAACAATTACAGTTGTATTCTGTGAGTTATCATTTGTTGAGGGGTACCTTATAAAAGCTTATAAATCATTCCATAGAGACATAAGTAGGGAAAATTTTAATTTACCGACAATATTTTACTTGAAGACCTCACTTTACGTTTTGCGCAGAAGTGGGCGTGTCGTGAATTTATTTTTGACCAGGTCTGCATATGTAATGAGTCATGATCGACATGGCATGCTAATCTACTGTTGAGATCATCATGCGCGCGCTAACGCAATAAAAGTATGCATCAAACACACCACCCCAAAAAATGAAATCCCAGAAGTGGAAGCATATCAGTAACAGCATAATCCTGTACGCGTGCTAACGCAATAAAAGTATGCATCAAACATACCACACCAAAAAATGAAATATGTGTTAACAGCAATCAAGCATGGAGATCTTCTACTTAAGAAACAAATTAATTAATCCACCGACTTCACTTAATAGTGGTGGAGTGTTATTATTTTGTTTTTACTTTGAAATAGAATTAAGAAAGTCTACACATCATACTGGGTAAAAAACTTAAGGTCTGATTTTTCAAAGATCGCTTTCATATATTGCTTTTTTTCATCATATAAAATGTTGTAAACGTCTTACAGGTGGCTTTTTTAGATATATATGAAATATGCAGCAATCGACAAATAGGGATTATTTTTTGTGTGTCCGTACGTTTTTAGACTGAAGTTTTGTAATTGTAATCACATGGGCTGCCTCAACAGATATCACCGATGTTCGGACGTTTGATAAGGTAAGTAGAAAATTACTGATTATTGTAATAGATTTATTTCCTGCCCGTAAGTGTGTAGAGTGCAGGGTTTCAGTTTTAATTACCGAATTATTATTTTTTTATATGTTATATTTATTACTGATGTGGGTAACATTTTATTGTTTTATTACATGTTAATCAGTGTCTTTAGTGAAGGGCTTCATTTTTAATAATGAATTGTAGTGGTTGTCAGTGAGCTTGTTTTATTTTTTTACACTACATTCTAAATTTGTAGGGAATGCATATTCATCAATGAAATATCACAGGGGTAGGTTTTGGGCGGGGCTTGCTACTGCGCATCTGGTGAGGCCTTCAAGTAAAATATCGCCAATTTACCTGCCCTATGTTTTGTATGGTGTGATCAATATAACAAAGGTTTATTGTTGCACAGGTAATGCCAACTGCAGATTGAAAAGCAATGTTTTGTTTAGAACTGCCAAACTGTGAAATATGCTGTCATCATCATTTAGGACTGTGGGGTCAGTGATTATCTTTAAAATAAACTTGATGATTGCTTTGCCAATTTTATATTTAATTCAAATTCCAACTGGTTACAGACTATATAATGGCCATTTGTGTAGTCTGTTGATGACCTATGACTTTATGATAATACAGTTTTATTAAGCTAATAAAGTCATTTGATCTAGTAAATCCTCATATCAGATGTCATCAGTGTTAAAGCAACTAACTGGTTTAAAGGTTATCTCACTAGCAGATAGTTCCACATCAAACTCACCAGTATCAGAACCCCCTGTGAAGACATCCCCTTCTCCGGAATCCTCTTCAGAAGATCCCACTGGAGAGCCACCCTGGAAGAAATGGTGCAAGAGGAAGCACCTTGACCCCCTGGAGGAATTTATCACAGAAGACACTGATTGTGATGAAGAGAAAGGGTCCCCTTGTTCTCTCCCAGATGAAATTTTATTCAGAGACATTCTTGAAATCCTCAAACAGCGGGGGGAATGGAAGTCCTCTAACCCTTCTTCTGAGGAATCAGTGTTTCTGCAGGCCTTCCGTACCTGGCCATCTACTTTCTGGGTGACCCCACCAGCAGATGATCTAGTTAAACTAATTGTGCAGCATGCCTGGAAAGTCCTGGACAATGTAGAACCTGTCCCTCCGAGGCTGGACAAAATTTTATCTACACCTGAAGACCAGCCCTACTGGTCCAAGCAGCTAACAGTTGACTCTGTGGTCGTGGCGGTGGCCACCAAGAGGGAATTGGCAGAAGATAGTTCCACTGTTAATCCTCCAAATAGGGAATCCCAGATCATGGACAGACTGGGGAAATGGACTTATGCTTCAGCGACCTTTGTCATTCGGTCGTTGAATTATCTGGTGCACTTTACTCGCCTCCAAAGAGACTAAATTTCTGAAAAGGCTTCCTGTTTGGTGGGGGTACTGCCTGATGAGGTGCGTGACACTGTCGCCTCACAGCTAGCTACCCTTGAATCCATCTCAAACTCCTTGGTGCAATTGATATCTCACACCACCGAGGGGGCAGCCTGAGCGATCACATCTGGTGTTGTCATAAGACGTAATGCTTGGATGCAGTTGTGTGATTTCGCAGACCCTTCGTTTTTATTTGCACAGGACTAAATTTTTCAGGAAAACAGACCAATTGTTCGTGGCCTTTGCAGGACACAGATTGGGTAAACCTGTTTCCAAAGTGACCTTATCCTCTTGACTTAGAAATGCCATTACCTTTATCTACCAACAGAATAAGCTACCCTTACCTTCCAGAATAAAAGCTCATTCTACCAGATCTATGGCTACCTCTGTAGCTTTTCATTCCAGAGCCTCTATGGATGATATATGAGCAGCAGCCACGTGAGCAAGACCTCATACCTTCATATCTCATTATAAATTGGATTTGGCCTCCAGGGGACGAGCATCTTTTGGTTTTATGGTGCTCAGGAATATCATTCCTTAGGGCCACCCAGGACTCAAGTAGCTGGGGACTCGGTCCTATCTGTAAAGTATGAATAAATATTTACAACTTCAGATAAAGAAGTTATGGCTTACCATAACATTCCATCTGAGTTGTAGATCTTTATTCATTCTTTACTTCCCACCCTCCTTCCCCCTGCCTGGACTCCTGGTGGATCTCAGGTACTCCTGGTTAGGATATCTGCTCAGACAGAGCCTCCTACTTTTTCTATTACTACATCTTTACCTAGGGTGGGCAAACTCGATCTGGAGTATCTAGGAGAGGAGCATTGTGGGTAGGTTCTTAGCTGAGAGTTTTTGGCTTGCACGAGCTGGGAAACATCCATTTCAGTTCCGAGGATGGAACTGAGGTCCTATCTGTAAAGAATGAATAAAGATCTACAATTCAATTGGAATGTTATGGTAAGACATAACTTCTTTTTTTCCTTTGCAGCTTCATGCAAAAAGTATTCTGCTCGGTTACATTCAAGCTGCAGTAGAAAACACTGTCTTCAATGTATTTTGACAGCCATCACAGTAACATTTACAGCACAGAAGAAGAAACAATCAACTGATTACTTCCATCATCTTCCATTACACCTCTTAATGTAATTACTCTTGTAAACAGTGCATCCTAAAAAAGTTGGATTTTGTTACCCAGATAAAACGAAAGTTTGAAGGCCTGCCGGAAAAGATAACAACAGTCACTCAGCTGGAATGTGGTTGCAATAATACGTAAGTACCTAAAGTACTTGTTATCCAATCACATTCAGTACTGAACCCTCCTCATCTTTAGGGAGGGTTTAATTGGGATCACACTATTAATATCAGGAGGTCTGTCAGGACCCAATTCAATAATCCACTTGGTCTCACGGTATTCTGTTATATTGCACAAATCTCCCCCTCGTCTGGACAAAAACAAAAAGAAAAATTTAAAAGTGAAAATGGAAATGTAATTTTTATGTACTGATGAAGGGTGGTTAGCCCGAAAGCTTTGCATTAAATTTTAATTTTTATTTTTGGCGTAGTTTGTGTATTTGGATTTTGTTTCACACAGTACTGTTTATTGGTTTTTGAGTAGTTACAATATCCTTCAGCCTATCATCAGTTCATAAAATGCCCTAATTCTGTCTAATAATGTTACAGATGCCCCCTGTATTATTGCTACATTTGAAACTAACCCGTAATGGTTGCCTGTTGCTTGTTTCTGTCTGCAAAGTGTCCCTATTGTTACCCCTGGAAAACCATGGTTGTGCTTTAGTGGCCCTTTCCTCTTCACATTGGTAGAATGCTCATTGTACAGTTCCTCTATGGTACCCTCTTCTACTGAAATTATCCATTATTTCCAATGATTTCTGCCTAAAGCATTCATCAACTGTGCATAATCTGGATGTTCTATAAAACTGACTCTTCACAATATTATCAAACAGATGTCTAGGGTACATGCTGTCCTGGGCTAGAAGACTATTCTTCTAGCACTCCTTTCTGTATAGCTTAGTCTCTATTTTTCTTTCCTGGTTCCTAAACAAATGAACGTCCAGAAAATATATGCACATATCAGAACTCACTATACTAAATCTTAAAAATCTGCTGTTTCCAAATAAGCTATGAAATCAAATAGCTCCTGTCGAGTACCCCCCCTCCACACACACACACACACACACACACACACACACACACACACACACACACACACACACACACACACACACACACAATAAAAACATGTCATCTACAAAACGGGCATAGTATTTTAAACTTGCCTTCCACTTATGTGTCAAATTAAATATGGCTTGGTCCTCCCAAAATGCTAACACCAGGTTTGCATATGGATTTGTGCAGGGCTTGCCCATGGCTATGCCCCAGTTTTGACGATAGCAACTATTTCCAAACATAAAAATGTTGTTACTCAGAACACAATTTAAAAACATGCAAACCCTGTCCACATCACTGGGTGTCCAGATCATCCCTTGATTCAAATACAATTCTTCTGCTGTTAAGCCACAATCCTTCAGAATAACAGTAAATAGACTATTTATGTCTAAAGTCACAAACAAACAATTCACACAGTTGTCATCTGATTCTAAATAATCATGCAGAGATTGTAAAAAATGTGCCGTATCCCTCAGCACTCTTGGTACACTATTTAGACACATCCTTAATTTAGACTCAATCCATATGGAGAGATTTTCTGTTACCCAATCCCTGCTCGAGACAATCAGGCGAAGGGGAGGGTTTACAGGATCTTTATGTATTTTTGGGAGAGCTTTAAATAAAGGAATAGTTGGGTGTTCAACCCATACAAACCTAAAAATATTTTCTGAAATCCGATTGCTTAATTTACAGTTGAACAGATCACATTTCACTTTATTTTCAATCATTTTTACCTTAATAGCAGATATCCGCTGATAAGTGTTGTTATCGCAAAGCATTTCATGCACCTTATTATTGTAGTATTCAATATTCTTTACTACAATTGCTCCCCCCCTTATCTGCAGGCTTTATAGCAATATGTTTATTGCCTATAAATGATCTTAATGCCCGACATTGACCCACAGTTAAATTGTGAAAAACATTCTGCTGTTTATGAGTCAAATACTCTGCTATGTCATTTCACATGCTTTTAAAAAAATTTCTATTGCTGGACTTAGTGGAGGATTAAAGGTGCTGGGTTCTCTGGGACCAGTATCATAAATCAACTCATTGCTGCCAAACATCTTCCTTCATTCCAAGTTTCTACCAAATAACCTTAATTCTACAGTAAGCTCACTAAAATTACAACCTGGTACTAGGAATAAATGTAAATCCCTTGTTCAGTACATAATGCTCATTATCAGATAAAGCAAAATCAGAAATATTGTAAATGATAGAATCACCAAGTTCAGTCACACAGACGTCTTGCGCCATTTCACACTCCGGTATTGCATCTGATTCGTCTGAACAAGTAAAGCAGGAAAATGAGCCTTCAGTCTTGCTCCCAACAAGTTTGCTTCCCTAGTAAGCATTAAAGCGGTGTTCACATTACCAAATGCCATAAAGAGACATTAATTACCCTCATTTTCTCCTATATCCAACGCAGATGTGATGCTGATAGAGTCAGAGCCTCGAGGTACTGTCATAAGTGACATCATGACACTGTTACCAACCCTACAGCCTTCATTCTCAGAGTTTAAAGTGGTGCACTCATTTCCTGTAGTACTGGAATTTGGTAATGAACATGGGGATGCTGAGTTGGCTCTCGGCCAATTAAAAATGTGCCCTTTCATAAAATCATTGTAATCCCTTTGCATTTTCTTTATTTTCATTCTCTGTAATTTAGAATCATATGTGGTAACTGCACAGTACAAGTCACTGAGCTTTCTTTGAATAACTGTTTTAGAGAATTGCAAGTTGTCTGAAGAAGGGTTTATAACCTGAAAGCACTCACATTGTGTTTTAATAAATATCATTTATCTACAGCATGGTGGTTTGGATATTTTTCTTTTTGTTTTTTGTTGCTTGGATTTCTGAACCTTTGGTGTGGAGGCTCTTCTTGTGTTTTTTGGTATTGCCCTTGTTAACCTTAGATGTGACTCAGTATAGCCATCGTATTGCATAATAGTAATACTGGTGGTAAATGCTCAGAGCAGCAGGATTAAATGGAAAAAAGAGCTTCAGTGTATCAGGTATTATGGTTGCTGTCTGAGTTAATACTCTCACAGCTGTAGGATACAAACTGTTCCCGAATCTGATAGTCCTACAGCAGAAGATGGGGTACCTCCTTCCAGATGCAAGTTGTGAGAACCACTTGTGGGACAGATAGGTCGATTCAGTTAATATTTTGTATGTTCTCTTTCTTGCTTTTGTAAAGAAAAACTACTGAATAGAAGAGAGGTTTGTGCCCAAGATTTTCCAAGCCACCGTCACCACCCTCTGTAATTTCTTCTTCTCAGACACTGTGGAGTTGCGGAGCCATGATATGAAGTTGGTAGTGAGGATGCTCTTGATAGCTCCCCTGTAAAACAAGGTAAGGGCAGACAGTGGGAGCCTGGCCTTTTTGAGCTTTCTCAGGAGGTGAAGCCTCTGCTGAGTCTTCTTGATTATGTGGTTGGTATTAACAGTCAGGAGAGGTCATCTGAGATGTGAAGGCCCAGGAACCTGTTTGTTTTGACTTTCTCTACTACCTCCCCTTTGATAGTGAGTAGTTGGTGAACTGTTGTCTTTCTCCTGAAGTCCATAATCATTTCTTTGGTCTTATTAACATTCAAGTCCAGATTGTTCTTGCCACACCAGGCAATCAAAGTGTTCACCTCATCCCTGTAGTTATGTTCATCCCCACCACTAATGAGAGCCACGACTATGGTATCATCAGCAAATTTTATAATATAGTTTGAGGTATGTTTTGCAGTACAGTCATGGGTGAGGATGGTGAAGAGCAAGTGGCTGAGCACACAACCTTAGGGAATGCCAGTATTCAGGACTATGTGATGTTTCCAGCGCATGCCTTCTGGGGTCTACCAATCAGAAAGTCAAGAGTCCAGTTACATAGGTGCTTGTTTATCCTGGGTTTCATGAGCTTATCCACCAGTTGCATTGGTAGCACAGTGTTAAACACAGAACTGAAGTCAATGTACAGCAGCCTTACGTAGTTGTTCCTCCTTTCTAGGTGTTTTAGTGCAAGGTGTAGTGCAACTGATATTGCATCCGCAGTCAATCTATTTGGCTGGTATGCAAACTGGAGCAAATCAAAGAACATAGGCAGACCCACAGATAGATGTTTCTTCACAATCCTCTCAAAGTACTTCATGACATTTGAGGTTAAGGTGACCAGTCTGAAGTCAATGAGGCAGGTAGGGTTGGGTTTCTTCAGAAGTGGGACAATACTTGTTTCCTTTTAATGCGAAGGAACTTCCTCCATATCAAGGGATGAGTTGAAGATGTCTGTCAGTACCAGACACAACTGATCAACACACCCCTTCAGCACCTTGCCTTGTTTTCTGGTCCAGCAGCCTTCCTAGGATTCACCTTCTTAAGCTGAAGTCTCACCTCCTCAGAGTTTTAGGTGAGCACTATCTCCTCTTTGTCAGTGTTTGTTTTAAAAGGTACGGTGGTGTTCTTCTCCTGAAATCTGCCAAAAAAGGAGTTCAGTTCATTTAAGAATTCTAAGCTGTCATCACATTGGGGTGTTTTGGTCTTATAGTCTGTGAGCTGCTGTATCCCCTGTCATAGGCTTCTCGTGTCTCTCATGTCTTGGAAGCAGATCTGAATTTTCCTCTATGCTTCCTCTTTGCCTCTTTGATGCCCTTTTTCAGATTTGACCTGGGTGCCTTTAACCTTTCTTTGTCATTTCTCCTTGAAGGCTGTGTTTCTTTCCCTCAGTAGCTTGTAGACATTCCTGGTGAGCCAGGGTTTCTCATTAGCTTTTATAGTGATGGCGTTCATGGTGGTTACATCCTCAATGCATTTATTTATGTAGGCAAGAACTGATTCGGTATAGGTCTCTATGTCTAACTGGAAGTTGTGCGTAGCTGCTTCTTTGAAGATCCCCCAGCAGGTGGTATTGAAACAGTCCTGAAGGCCAGCCATGGAACCCTCCTGCCAGACTCTAATCTGTTTATTTCTCGTTTTTTCTCTGATCAATGCCATCTAATAGGTAGGCAGAAGCAGGATGGCAGTGTGATCAGAGCTGCCTATGTTGGGGTGCTTCAAAGCTTTAAAGGCTCCTTTAATATTGATGTAAGCTTTGTCTAAGGTATTCTCCCCTCTGGTGGGGAAATCCACATACTGACAAAAATGGGGTAGCATCTCCTTAAACTCAGCTCTGTTGAAGTCACCCGCTATCACGTCTGCAAATTCCATGTCTCTGCTTTGTAGCTCACAGATAATATTATGGAATTTATTTTGAGCTTCAGTGCTGTTAGCACTGAGGGGTGGGGATGGAGGATGTACACTGCTGTGACATATATCTCACTGATTTCACTTGGTACATAGAAAGGTCTGCATTTTCGTGTCAATATTTCCACATCTTCGGAGCAATATGATTGAACCAGCTTACAGTCTTTGCACCATCTGTTATTAACATAGATGCATACACCACCACCTTTAGCCTTTACCACTCTGTGCATTACATCCATCTGATCTAAAGAGAGTTAGCCCATCTAGGTTCACAGCATTGTCACTAATGTTACTATGCAGCCATGTTTCAGAGATAATGAACAAACAAGTGTCCCTCACCTTATTTTTTGTGAGCTCCATTCTCACATAGTCTGTCTTATTATCCAGTGAGCAGACATTTGCAAGTAATGCTGAAGGTAATGCAGGCCTGTGGGAGGCTTCTCTTCAGTTTAGCAGCAGCTCCACCTCTGCAGCCTCTCTTTCTAGTTCTTTTACATCTTTTTCTTTTGTAGCTGCTCCAGGGCATTCCAGAACCATCCATGTGAAATTTCAGAGCTCTGATGGCATTCCTGTTTAAAATGCAGAGATTCAGTATCTGCAAGTGAAGTAGGCCTCGAGTTCGCAACTGACAACAGAGATTCAAGCCAGCAGCTTGCTCTAGTAATCTGTTTAATTTCCAGTAATTTCCTTCTGGTATAAGTAGTTGTATCCACATAAGAACATCCGGAAAGTCATTTTTTTGTGTGTGTGCAAAAGACACAGGAATAAGCATTTCTCCCTAACGAGCTAACAAAGCTGCAGCCTCCCTGGATACTGCCATTTTTTTTGTTATGATATCAGCAAGGTGTTGGATACATTAATTGAGAAATGGCTCCTGACAAGCAGCAGGCCTATTACTGAACAATAGTGATGGAGAAAGTTAAGCATAGAATCTTAAAAGTCGAGTTGGTTGCTGCCTTCATCAGTTTCCAAGACAACAGGTAGCATGGCCTGAAGGAGCGGTCATTCACACCTTATCTGGTTTTATGGCTGGGTTTATTTCTTTTTCAGACCCATTCCAGGAGTTTACACTCATATTTAAAGCACAGAAAAACTAGACTATATAAATATATGATCTTCCATAAATAAAAATAAAGTGATTACAGTTAAGAGTTGAAACATTGTATGTACAGAAAGAACAAAAAGGGAACATCTAAGCAGAAGATATCAAACAGAAGATAATACTAGCATGTAGTCCAGAAATTAAAGGATACTCTGCATGAGAAAAGAAATGTGAATGAAAGGGGGAAAGGGGTGTATAAATATTACTGAGTATTGCTTTGAGCCCTTTGGATATGTAGACAGCAGAGTGTGAAGAAATAGATGAAGGGGAGAGGTACATGTTATAATTAAGTAGGGTGAGTATTCTGAAAAATTGACATTTTGCCTGTTGGTGAGGTGGTATTTCATGGTAGTTATTAGTATTTTTGATATTGTGAGGGAGGGAGAGACCACCATAGCTCATGAGAACGTTGGAGAAGTTGTGGTAATTTTAGAGGAATTTGTAAGGAGAAGACAAGGGTGAATGCAGATCTGGGTTTATAAGGAGCTTCTCTTGAAGTGAGTCTGCTAGTAGGGAATGGCATGAAGTACAGTTTAAGGAGCTTGAAGCGAAGTGAGCCAAGAAGCGTGCATCTCTATTACACAGGCAGCCAGTGCATCTCTATTACACAGACACCCAGTTAGCGTTTGGAAAAAACTGAGCAATGAGGATCCTTATTGGCATAGACAGTGTTACACAGGTGCACACAGGGGCATGTATCCCTGCTGTGAAACTGTGCGCCTCAGTTTATGGAAGAATAGTAGCACCAGGTAAGTGAAAAGGCAACAAGTAGTCTGCAATGGTTTTGGCAATGGTTGCCGATAGCTATTTTTTTTGTTTTATTTTTTTTTAAGTGACATGACAAATTCAAAAGCACCTTAAGCATGTACAGTGCATTTGGAAACTGTAGTCCCACTACACTGCTCTGAAACCTTAATGGCAGTAGCTACAGTGGGAAGCAGAATACACTTTCCCTGATGCATTGCACTTAGCGAAGATAGCCAGGAGTCAGCTGATCATGACCATTTGTTATGTAGCTCTTGTGAGGGTTATATGAAAACTTAAGTAGTGAGAAGACTGGAGCATTAGAGACTGACGGTTTGCTGCAGAGCAAGATTTACTTTTATTAGCATCAAAATTAGAGCAGTTCTTTGCTTAACCTGAAGATAATAGAGGTAGCCTGGCTGTTACTGCTGTGCTGATTGTCAAAAGTTGCTTGTTGTGGTACATCAGGGTTTGCTGTTTGCTAAGCCTTTGCAACTTGAGCAACAACAGACACAAGATTAATTGCTTCTGCATCTCCCTGCCCTGCAAAAATAGATGCTTATTTCCTATGCATAAATCTTTTGTTTACATCTAATTATTTCAGTCTGCAAATACTCTCAGTGGTGAGATGACTGTAATTAGTAATTACAATATTTTAGAGCCCTACCTAGTCATAGATCATAAAAAGTTACAAAAAATCTTTATGGTTCTGAAAATATGTTTTAAATCTTTTCACAAATGCTTTATGCTAGAATAAATGTTAGCTAAAATTGGTGGACAGGAACACAGAATGTGTTGCTTCACAAAGCTTTCATTTATTGCTTCCCATCCCACACTAATTTCTTTATGTAGCACAACATTCTGTACTTGGCTGTCATAAGGAAATGGAATGTTGACATCGCACCTTGCAATAGCAGGTTTTTTGACTGCTCATAATAATACAGTTAGTTAGCATTTGTCTTAATCAAAGTGCATTTAATACTGCTGCAGTACAAATTTAGATATGTTTTTTTTTCTTTTATCAGTAGACACACCAGTTTTTGACAGTGATCATCAAGCAAAACTCATCCATTGTATAGAACATATGTCTCTTACCACAGCATGAGTAATTCAGGCATACTTATGATTCCAGCACAGCGACTGAATGACATACACACCAGCCATGAGGGACTGGCTGTATAACTTATTCTGGAACATTCAGCAATCAAATGCGAGGAGACTTCTACTCTTCCTAAACTACTAAATAAATGTAGACTTCTCACTACAACAAAGTAGCTTAGTGTAATGCAGCCAATACAGATACAGGGCCAAGTGAGCAGGGAGAGAAGACCTCTGAAGAAAAAAGACAAAGTGTTTTTAAATAGAATAATGGTAACTAACCTCATTAGAATGAGTTATAGGTTCATAGGTAAGTACTAGGCTATCTGCCCAAGGGCATCTATAAGCCTAGCCAGAATGTGTTGGCTTTCGCCGCCCCCTTAGATTAGTTCCCTGTGCCTCTGTCCAGTAGAGCCATTAGTTCCCTGTGCCTCTGTCCAGCAGAGCCACTGCAGTGAACCCCAGGGTGAATTTTCTGTTTCCCATCCACTCGTCAAGTTTTCTCTTGAAGAGTGTTAGTGAGGGGCTCTGCCTAATGTGGATTGGAATCCTGTTCCAAAGCATGGGGAGTCTTTGGGACAGGAATCTATCCCTCCAGCACGTCCTATTTATCATTGTGGTGAGGTTTAGATCCCTAGAGAGTGTGGCTCTGGGGGATTTGTTTTTTTTTTTTTTAGGTGGAGCATGTCCATCAATTCTGGGTTGGACATGGCCTTGTATGTCAAGCAGAGATCACCTCTGAGTAAGCGGTATGCAACGGAGTACAGCTGGAGTTTCTTCAGTCAGGCTGCATAGGGCATCTGTCTGAGGCCAGAAATTCTCTTGATGAGGTACTTCTGTGGTCTTTTCAGCTGTTGCAGGTGTCTTGTAAGGTACATCCAAAATGGGGCATTGTACTCTATGATGGGTCTGATGAGTGATGAGTAAAGGGGCACAATAACCTCTTTTGTTCTATATGTGAACCCTTTTGTGATTAGGTGGGCCACATAGGATTTTCTAACCACCTTGGCAATATGATTATCAAAAGAGAGATTACTATCTGCTTGGGTCCCCAGATCCCTTATTACATTTTCTGTATTTAAGGGACTACCACGTATGTGGTAGTTCACGGGTACTTTGTTTTTTCCAAAGGGGATGACGATGCACTTTTTGGCATTTAGCTTGAGGCCATGATTTTGACACCAGGTAACCGTCTCAGTGAGACCCTTCTGGAGGATCAGCCGGAGAGTCATTTATGGCCCCCAATTTGCAGTCATCTGTGAACTTGGTCAGCCATGGTCCTCCTGTGCTTGCCTGTACCTCTGAGAAGTATATACCGAACAGGAGGGGTCCCAGGACTGTTCCCTGGGGGATGCCACTTGTAACCGGTTTAGAGTCGGACCTAGAGCCTGCAACACTCACCATGCGGGTTCTATCCATGAGCCAGTTGGCAACCCATCTCCTAACGTACGGGTTTATGTTCAGGCTGGTGAGCTTGTCTATAATACCAGAATGGGAAATGGTGTTGAAAGCCTTTGCGAGGTCTAGGTAGGCTGTGTGGACCTCCTTTCCCTCGTCTAAAGCCTTGGTAACTGTCTCAAAGGAGTCCACCAGGTTTTGGAGACATGATCTGCCCTTAACAAAGCCAAACTGGGTAGGGTCCAGTGTTTGGAAGTTCCAAATGTCTCTGTTAATGAGTTCCATGATGATGCACTCCATAGCCTTGCAGACAAGGCTAGTCAGGCTTATAGGGTGATACTCCACGGTGGTCCATTGTTGTTCCACCTTTGTGGAGCGGGATAACTGTTGCTGTGTGCCACTCTATGGGTATGTAGCCTGTAGACAGGCTGAGTTTGAACAGTGTGTTTAGGTGAGGGGTTAGTTCATTTTGGAGCTTGTGTAAGACACAGCCTGGGACACCGTCCGGTCCCATTGAAGCTGTGTTTTTGGCTTTAGATAGGGCTGTTTTAACCTGTGTGTCAGTGATTGCCGGGGCTCTTCATTCTTCTGGTATGGTTATGGGCCCTTTAGGGGGTGAGGGGGGGGGTGAAGTTTGCACTAAACCTGTCTGCCAGAATGTTGGCAATATCAGTTGGTTCAGTGTATTTTGTTCCATTCTGCATTAACTCAGAGCAGATCTGAGAGTTTCCCACTTTGGTTCTTGACAAAGCTAAAGAACGCTTTATGGTTATCTTTGGAGTCCTTGGCAATTTTTCTTTTGAAGCTAGCCTTGGATGATTTTATGAGGGATCGTAGTTTCTTGCTGATACTGATCAGGGATGTCTTTCCTTCTTGGGGTTTTACTCTTTTCTGTACTAGTTTCCTCCTTCAGTTATATAGCTTGTTTATGGCAGGGGTCCACCAGACTGGTTTCCTTTTCTTGGAGGAGTGGGTCTTGGTTTTGCTTGGGATAGCACGATCCATGCATTCTTGCAGGTGCTCATAGAGTGCCTTTGTAAGGGATTTAGCAGCTTGGACAGCATTGTCCTTTAGCATGGGGGGCTGTGAACCTTTCCACCTCGGTCTTAAGTAATGTGAAGTTTGCTTTTGAAAAGTTTTTCACGGTGATTTCCTTGATTGGGAGTGGGGGCGGAATGTGGATATCCAGAGTGATTAGTCTATGGTCTGATCTAACCAGCGAAGGGTTGACCTCCGGTGTAGAACATCGGTCGCCCATGTTGGTGATGATCAGGTCCAATATGTTGTCACCTCTGGTGGGGGTGTTGACCAGTTGACCAGGGTGTTCGAGATTATAAATTCTAGGAAGCATTGGGCAAGGGAGTTAGTACTTGAGTAGTTCTCCCAGTTAATGTTTGGGTAATTGAAATCACCCAATTTTAGGGCATTTGGTAGGACCTTCATATTTTCCAGTGTCTCCAGAAATACGGAATGGGGGTCCTGGGTCATGGTGGGTGATCTGTATCAAGCTACAATTTGAATTGCAGTTTTGCCTGTTGTTAGTTGCACATAGATGATCTCTGAAGCATTGTGCTGCACCAATAACCTGGAGGTGTGGGTATCCTTGATGAATATGGATACACCCCAGCCTTTTGTGTTTCTGTCTGGGTTCTGTGGTCGAAAAGTATGGTATGAGTTATAGCCTGGTAGTGCTGGGGTGCTCTCTGGAGCCTTAAACCAGGTTTCTTATAAGCAAGCCAAAGTATGCAATTTGCATGAAAGTGTATAAAATCAAAATTTGCTGATTCCCCGTTTATCACTTTATGCATCCCCTGCAATGTTAAAATGCTACAATCACATTATCTGTAAAACCAATACTTATGGAGGCACAGTCTGCATTGCAGAATTTATTGCAAATGTTTGTATGCTCATGATAATTTATTTATTAATTTATTTGCCTTTACTTACCAGAACAGTCTGTCTGCACAGAAACCTCTTTTCAGAGGAGACCTGAGGGAAAAAAGCTCCAAAGATTAGTATTACAATACAATAAGCAAAGATTAAATGTTGGAGTAAACAGAATAATTTTTGAGTAAAGTTACATTAGATGCCAATATAATGAACAGAGTTTTGCACAGGCAAACAAATTCTCTTACAGATGTAAGAAATAGTTTACTCATTATACAAATAATTTGATGCAATACCATTTATATACCTATTGCAAAAGGCAGTAGACCTCCATAGACAACCCAAAGATAAAAAAACTAAAGGTAATGCTACTCAATGCCAGAAGTCTAAACCTCAAGATGCACGCACTCGAGACTCTCCTCAGTATGGAGAAAATCAATGTCTGTGCAGTAACAGAAACCTGGTTCAAGGCTCCTGAGAGCACCCCAGCACTACCAGGTTATAACTCATACCATGCGTTTCAGCCCCATATCTCGAACCGAAGCACAAAAGGAGGGGGAGTATCTATATTCATCAAAGATACCTACACCTCCAGGTTAGTGGCACTGCATGAAGCATCGGAAACCATCCATGTGCAACTAACAGCGGGCAAAACTGCCTTTCAGTTTGTAGCCTGCTACAGAACACCCTCCCTATTACAGGAACCCCACTTGGCATTCCTGAGAACACTGGAGAATATGAAGGTCTCTCCAAACACTATGTTATTGGGTGACTTCAACTACCCAAACATTGACTAGGAAAACTACTCAAGCCCAAACACCCTCGCCCAACGGTTCCTTGAATTTATAAACTCTAACACAATGGAACAACTGGTCACCACTCCCACAAGAGGGAACAACATATTGGACCTGGTCATCACCAACATGGGAACTCTATGTTCCACACCAGAGGTAAACCCCTCATTGGTAAGATCAGACCATAAACAAATTTCCCTGGACATCCATATCCCGTCCCCACCCCCAGCCAAGGAAATCACTGTAACGAATTTCTCAAAAGCCAACTTTGCACTTCTCAAGACTGAGGTGGAATCCTTCAAAGCCCCTAGGCCAGAGAATAATGCAGCCCAATCCGCAGAATCCTTTACAAATGCATTCTATGAGCACCTGCAGGAATGCATGGATCATGCTATCCCAAATAAAACCAAGACTCACTCCTCCAAAAACAGGTCCCCGACCATAAATAAGCTACACAACAGAAGGAGGAAGCTACTACATGACAGAGCAAAATCCCAAAAAGGGAAGGCATCTCTGATCAGTATTAGCAAGAAACTTCGATCCCTCATAAAATCATCAAAGGCCAGTTTCGAAAGAAAAATTGCCCTAGACACTAAAGATAATCACAAGGCCTTCTTTAGTTATGTCAGAAACATGGGCGGAAACTCCCAGATATGCTCTGAACTGTTGCATAATGGTACAAAATATACCAAACCTACAGACATAGCCAACATCCTGGAAGACAGATTCAGCGCAAACTCCCCCCCTCCCCCCCCCAAAGGAGCAAACGCCTATCCCAACTGAATGTAACCTCCCTGACATCACAGATGCACAGGTGAAAGCTGCCCTCTCCAAAGCAAAAAACACAGCATCTATGGGACCGGACGGTGTCCCAGGCTGTGACTTACATTAGCTCCAAGAAAAATTGAACCCTCACATTAAATCACTGTTCAAACTTAGCCTTACTACAGGATATGTACCCAAAGAATGGCGTACAGCTACAGTGGTCCCACTCCACAAAGGTGGTGCCACAACAGACCCCGGAAACTATCGCCCCATAAGCCTGACTAGTCTGGTCTGTAAAGCTATGGAGTGTATTATCATGGAACCCATAAACAAAGAGATTAGGAGCCTCCAGACACTGGACCCTACCGAATTCGGCTTTGTTAAGGGCAGATCTTGCCTCTTAAACCTAGTTGATTTCTTTGAAACAGTTACCAAAGCCATAGATGAGGGCAAGGTAGTCCACACAGCCTACCTGGACCTCGCAAAAGCCTTCGACACAATACCCCACTCGGGCATCATAAATAAGCTTACCAGCTTAAATATCAACCCCTATATCACAAGATGGGTTGCAAACTGCCTCAGAGATAGAACCCACATGGTCAGAATCGCAGGTGCCATGTCCGAATCCAAACCAGTTACAAGTGGTGTCCCACAGGGCTCAGTTCTGGGACCTCTCTTGTTTGGTATATACTTCTCTGAGGTTCAGGCTAACACAGGGGGATTATGGCTGACAAAGTTCGCAGATGACTGCAAACTGGGGGCCATAATCGAATCTCCAGCTGACACAAGCATCCTCCAAAAGGGTCTCACAGAGATGGATGCTTGGTGCCAAATCCACGGCCTCAAGCTAAATGCTAAAAAGTGCATAGTCATCCCCTTTGGGAAAAACAAGGTGCCCACAAATTACCACATAGGTGGTAATCCATTAAGTACGGAAGAAGTAATTAGAGATTTGGGGACCAATGTAGATAGTAATCTCTCCTTTGATAATCACGCTGCCAAAGTGGTTAGAAAGACCTTCTATATAGCCCACCTTATCATGAAAGGGTTCGCATCTAGATCAAGAGAGGTCATTGTGCTCCTCTACTCGTCACTCATCAGGCCCATAATTGAATACAATGCCCCTTTTGGGATGTACCTTACCCGACACCTGCAAAAACTGGAGAGACCCTAAAAGTACCTCACCAAGAGGATCATGGGCTAAAAACAGATGTCCTATGCAGCTCGACTAAAGAAACTCTAGCTCTACTCAGTTGCTTACCGCCTACTCAGAGGCGATCTATGCCTGATGTACAAAGCCATGTCAAACCCAGAATTAATGGACATGCTCCACCTCAAAAAATCCAAGTCGCTTAGACCTACACACTCCAGGGACCTAAACCTCAGCACAAAAATAAATAGGACATGCTGGAGGAAAAGATTAATTTCCCAGAGGCTCCCCTCACTCTGGAATAGAATCCCAATTCATGTTAGACATAGGCCCTCGCTGACCCTCTTCAAGCAAAATTTGGACGCGTGGATGGGAAATCGCAAATTCACCCCTGGGATCTCTCCTGTGTCCCTGCTAGACAGAGGCACAGTAAATTAATCTTAAAAGGGTACCTTCTGTGACCTACTTTACAGAGGCCCAGTAGGCTAATCTAATAGGGAGGCGGAAGCGAAATACACTCTGGCTAGGCTTATAAATGCCCTAGGGCAGATAGCCTAGTATCTACCTATGAACCTATGAGTGAGGCCAAGGGGTGTTTATAGTGACCAGCAATGGTAAGTAAGAGAGGAGGTTTTGTGTGTCGGAAAAGAAGGAGGGAAGAAAAGTCCAACAAAGGTAATGTGGAAGAAAAAGGAAGCAGAGGAGGGAAGGTGAGAAAAGCTAAGACTAATGTGCCCCCTCCAAACTGGAAGTAGAATGATGCATGGTGCAACATTTGTGTAAGAAGACCAAGAGCAAGACAATGTGTCCATCCAAGATTGGCTGACGGAAGTGGTATTAGTTACTAGTTTTAGAGAAAGGGGAATGGAGTTCCACATTTTGGAGACATGAGAGGAGTAAAGAGCTGTACCTGATGAATTTTTAGAATTGGCTACTTGTAGTAGGCGTTTATGTCCAGAGCAGAGTGTTCTGTTTAGCTTATATTGCAGGGGGATGTGGGACAGGCTTGGACATTTTTCAGGACTATGTATCAGGGTATGTATCACAACTAGCTGTGAGGAGCAAGATAGTGATAGAGCTCCGTCCAGTGGAGGTGTTTTAAAGACAGACATTGGTGTGCTTTGTAAGAGAGGTGAGCTGCACATTTTGCCACCTGATTATAGCATTGCTCTAGCAGGTTGAACTAGTGGGCATAAAGATTAACAAATATTTAAGCAACATAGAGTAGAGATGGAAGTAGACAGGCAGATGTAATATGGCTTCTGGTATCATCTGTCAGGTAAGGTTTTATTCTGTAGAGGGTGTCGAGTTTTTGGTGGGTTCTGTTTACAGCTTACTATATATAGATATTGGATTTCATGTATTCATCTATCGAGACCCCCTAACAGCTTAGTATGTGAGTTATTTGTTGTACTGAGGTGCTGTATGAGGATAGTAAGGAGAATAGGATTTTTTGATCATTATATTGTTTTGTATGAATAGAATCACTTTGGATTTCTGCTCCATTTTCTTCCCACATCCCAAAGACATGCAGTAGGTGGATTGGACACTCTAAATTGGCCCTAGTTGTGAGTGTATGCATGTGTGTGCCTTCTGTGGAAGGTTGGGTGCCGGGATGGCAACTCGACACTGTAAAACTCCACTGCCAATCATGAGCGGACAGGTGATCCGCTGTGGTGACCCCTAACCGGGAAAAGCCGGAAGAAGAAGAAGAATCAGTTTGGATTTTTGTGGAGTTTAGAAGGAGATGAGAGTCATGTAACTAAGACTCAAAAGAAAGGAAGGATGATAAGTCATCTGTTATAGTTTGTTGAATTTTTTAGCAAGACAGAATAATGTGAAACCATCTACATAGTGAATGGTAGTGACATTTTACTAAATTTATGGAGATTGTTTATGGTGCTATTGAAAAGAACCTGGACCAGAAAAGAACCTTGGGGGACTCCATAGATAATGGAATGAAATAGTAGATGTCTGATTATCATTTCAGAGCATGTCGCCTTCCAGAATGGTATCTAAAAAAACAGGAGAGGGAGGCATGTGTCAAGACCCAGTAAGGAAAGCCTATTGAGAATCTTAGGGTGAGGACCTGAATTGAAGGCCATGGAGAGATCAAGAAAAACTTCACATAGCACACTGTAGCAACGCACATGACCAGTACCATTTCCACTAATATCTAACAGTGCACAGGGATGGAAATACCGCTCTCTGCAAATGATATAATGGCATCAGTTAATGTGTGAAGCTGAGTTTTTTTAAACAACCCCACCGAATAATAACAATATGCAGTGGCAGTCTTGCAGATAATTCATATAATTGCCCTCTCCTAGCTGTTATCTATAGCCACAGAATTCATGTGTGCCCAGGAGTGTGTTGTGAGGAGAGGAGGGATGGATTAATACATCTGTATCCCAGAGATGGCAAGGCAATGGTATGGGTGGCATATGAAGTTGTATGCACTGTAGGTACACTACTAAATTACAAGGGTCTAGCAGTTGAGGTTCTTTTGATATATTCTTCAGTTATAAATCAGGAGGTTATGATTTACGTGTCAAGTGAAGAAAATAACTTAAAAGTTTATCTGCTTCAGTTCTAAGTAAAACAACTGCAAAACGACAATACATGTAACTACTTTTAAATTCATTTGTTATAAGGTAGATTAAATACCAACCATCTGCTGAATGTGCAAATATTTATCATGTTATTTGATTTGTTGGAATCTGACTATATGAGAACTTTAAATATTTTCCACTTAAAACATACTGTCCAAAATATGTTATTAAATTAATCAGCAGTATCACAACATTGTTTACTTTGGTTGCTTTAGCATAGTAGGCACACATTCATTTGATTTTATAGTTGTGATATCTGGAACTGTTTATTAATCTGTAAAGAGTGAGATTCAAAATGGTCACAATGAAGGGTAGGCCCATTTTATCCCTTGTGGTATCTGTTTCCAATTCAGAGACAGCCCTACAGCAGTGCTGCAGCACAAACAGGTGTAGCCCACAGGGGACTGTCTCTGTGGCTGAGTGCAGATGCTAATGAAGCATTTCAGGGGAGTTGGCTATGCCAATTAGCCATGTGCTCTCTCCACAGAAATGCCTGTGCTAAGGCATTTACCCAGTCGAGCGATTCAGAGAATTACTTGACTGTAAATGTTGCCTCAGTCAGCCATGTTAATAAACACAAGCAAAAGATTCATTCAGCCATTACTTTCAGTAGGTGGTCATCCTTTTAAGACCAATTTCCATTCTAAGATAACAAACACACTGCTACTTGTCTTTCTCGCAACACAGTTGTGGTTTATTGCTGTTGGTTTGCCTATACTAGCTGTCATGTACATGAGAGAACATTCATGTACAGCTGAAAGGAAGGTAGAATAATTAAACTCCACACACCTCCCATATCCTAGCTGACCAGGTACTTCAACAGTAGCAACACATGTTAACATTATAGATAAAAAGACATATCCTGGAATAAGTGCCCTAAAGGAAATAATTGCAACAAATTAAGTTTAATATAATGTACCACAGTGTACGTGCAGGCAAAGTCTTGCATGTTTACTTTCCAGTAATTTCTAGCCTTCTAATTCTATTCACATTCCCTTATGAGCATCCACCCCCCCCCCCCCAGTAAATTGCAATACTAATACTGTTACAGTATAAATAGCAGCATTGAATGGCAACCATCCTCAGTCTGCAGAGTTACAACTCTTCTCTGTGTTAAGCAGTATTTTTGTAAGGAGTGTCCTTTTCTATTTTTAAATACATTTTAAAGTGGAAGAAATCCATAAAGCAGATACCTGTATGATAACTCACCACTTATGTCTTCTTCACACTGAGCATGCCCACACCAATTATCCCTTGCTGGTGTGGGGGCTGTTGCCCAATTCATTAACTTCTTTCCCCAAATTCCCCAGCCAATCCTCATACCATTACATTTATAGGAACTGTTCACCTCCCACTCCTCCAAATTGTCCCTACTCCTCTTAAAGGCATACACACTCCACATTCACTATAAAACACACACAACTTCTAAACTAGCACTTTTACATACATCCTCTTACCACCTTTCATTTATTGCCACATACTGTATTCAGACCTATATCTCTGTACCATGATACTTGATTTTTATTCTAACATTGCATAATAAGTGCTATTGTTTTGGAACTTACACTGTTGACTCTGCTGGAGACAACCCTCCATTGCCTTACCTTATGCACCTAAATTGAACTATTTCTTTACATGGCCAGCAGAAACCTTGCATGTTGTGGAAACACAAAGTACAAGACAGCTTTACTACTATAATTCATTTATTGACATCTGTTTACAGGGATAGTCTGACTGGGAAAGATCCCATTTTCAATGGCAGCCCAAGGAGAAAAGCTTGATCAGAAAGAGAAATATGTACAGTATGAACAAAACAAACAGAAATAACATAATATAATCAATGATGCAACATAACCCAGCCACTGGGGATGCACAAGCCAGTGCAATTCTTTGTGCCGCTCCCAAGCCCGGATAAATGGGGAGGGTTGCATCAGGAAGGGCATCCGGCGTAAAACTTCGCCAAATCATTTCATACAGACACCAGTAAATGTTTTCATACCTGATCAGTCGAGGCCCGGGTTAACAACGACCGCCACAAGTACTGTTAGCCAACAGGGTGCTGGCGGAAATTGGGCTACTGTTGGCCGAAGGAGGAGAAGAGGCAGAAGACATGACCAAAGGCAGGAAGAGAGGAGAAAGGCTAGGACTGTGGTGGTGAGGGTCGGAACTTTGAATGTTGGCAGTATGACTGGTATAGGGAGAGAGCTAACTGATATGATGGGCAGAAGGAATGTTGGTATATTGTGTGTGCAAGAGACCAGATGGAAGGAGAGTAAGGCTAGGTGTATCGGAGGTGAGTTCAAATTGTTTTATCATGGTGTGGATGGGAAGAGAAATGGTGTAGGAGTTATTCTGAAGGAACAGTATGCTAAGAGTGTTTTGGAGGTGAAAAGAGTGTCGGATAGAGTGATGTTTATGAAACTGGAAATTGATGGTGTAATGATGAATGTTGTTAGTGCATATGCTCCACAAGTTGGGTGTGCAATGGATGAGAAAGAAAAATTTTGGAGTGAATTGGATGAAGTGGTGATGACTGTACCCAAGGGTGAGAGAGTGGGGATTGGAGCAGATTTCAGTGGGCATGTTGGTGAAGGGAACAGAGGGGATGAGGAAGCAATGGGTAGGTATGGTGTTAAACAAAGGAATGCAGAATGTCAGATGGTAGTGGATGTTGCGAAAAGGGTGGACATGGCTGTGGTGAATATGTATTTTAACAAGAGGGAGGAGCATAGGGTGACATACAAGAGTGGAGAAAGATGCACACAGGTGGATTATATCTTATGTAGGATGGCCAGTTTGAAGGAGACTGGAGACTGTAAAGTGGTGACCGGAGCAAGTGTAGTTAGGCAGCATAGGATGGTGGTTTGTAGGATGATGTTGGTGATCAAGAAGAGGAGGAGGAGTGTGAGGGCAGCACCAAGGATCAAATGGTGGAAATTGAAAAAGGGTAATTGTGAGGTGGAGCTCAGGGATGAGTTAAGACAGGCACTGGGTGGCAGTGAAGAGTTACCAAATAGCTGGGTAACTACAGCAGAGCTAGTAAGGGAGACTGCTAGAAAGGTGCTTGGTATCACATCTGGACAGAGGAAGGACAACAAGGAGACATGGTGGTGGAATGAGGAAGTACTGGAGAGTATACAGAGAAAGAGGTTGGCAAAGAAGAAGTGGGATTGTCAGAGAGATGAAGAAAGTAGACAGGAGTATAAGGAGATGAGGTGCATGGCAAAGAGAGAGGTGGCAAAGGCTAAGGATAAGGCATATGAAGAGTTGTATGAAAGGTTGGACACTTAGGAGGGAGAAAAGGCCCTGTACTGATTGGCTAGACAGAGGGACCGAGCTAGGAAAGATGTGCAGCAGGTAAAGGTGATAAAGGATATTGAGGAAAACATACTCACAAGTGAGGAGGGTGTGTTGAGTAGATGGAAAGAGTACTTTGAGGGGTTGATGAATGAAGAGAATGAGAGGGAGAGAAGGTTGGATGATGTAGGGATAATGAATCATGAAGTACAATGGATTAGCAAGGAGGAAGTAAGGATAGCTATGAAGAGAATGAAGAATGGAAAGGCTGTTGGTCCAGATGACATACCTGTGGAAGCATGGAGGTGTTTAGGTGAAATGTGAGAGGAGTTTTTAACTAGATTGTTTAATGAACTCTTGGAAAGTGAGAGGATGCCTGAGGAATGGAGAAAAAGTGTTTTGGTACCGATTTTTAAGAATAAGGGTGATGTGCAGAGCTGTAGTAACTACAGAGGGATTAAATTGATCAGTCACAGCATGAAGTTATGGGAAAGAGTAGTGGAAGCAAAGTTAAGAAGGGACGTGATGATTAGTGATCAGCAGTATGGTTTCATGCCGGGAAAGAACACTACAGATGCGATGTTTGCTCTGAGAGTGTTGATGGAAAAGTACAGAGAATGTCAGAAGGAGTTGCATTGTGTTTTTGTAGACTTACAGAAAGCATATGACAGGGTGCCTAGAGAAGAGTTGTGATATTGTATGAGGAAGTCAGGAGTGTCAGAGAAGTATGTAAGAGTGGTACAGGATATGTACGAGGGTAGTGTGACAGCGGTGAGGTCTGCGGTGGGAGTGACGGATGCATTTAAGGTGGAGGTGGGGTTACATCAAGGATCAGTTCTGAGCCCTTTCTTATTTGCAATGGTGATGGACAGGTTGACAGATGAGATCAGACAGGAGTTTCCGTGGACTATGATGTTTGCAGATGACATTGTGATCTGTAGTGAGAGTAGGGAACAGGTGGAGGAGACCCTGGAGAGATGGAGATATGCTCTAGAGAGAAGAGGAATGAAGGTTAGCAGGACTAAGACAGAATATATGTGTGTGAATGAGAGGGAAGATAGAGGAATGGTGAGGATGCAAGGAGTAGAGGTGGCGAAGGTGGATGAGTTTAAATACTTGGGGTCAATAGTTCAGAGTAACGGTGAGTGTTGAAGAGAGGTGAAGAAGAGAGTACAGGCAGGATGGAGTGGATGGAGAAGACTGTCAGGAGTGATTTGTGACAGACGGGTACCTGTAAGAGTGAAATTGAAGGTCTACAAGAGGGTAGTGAGACCAGCTATGTTATATGGGTTGGAGACAGTGGCACTGACAAAAAGGCAGGAGTTTGAGCTGGATGTGGCAGAATTAAAGATGTTAAGATTTGCACTGTGTGTGACGTGGGTGGACAGGATTAAGAATAAGTATATTAGAGGGTCAGCCCAGGTTGGAACGTTTGGAGACAAAGCCAGAGAGGCACGATTATGTTGGTTTGGTCGTGTGCTGAGGAGGGATGCTGAGTATATTGGGAAAAAGATTTTAAGGATGAAGCTACCAGGTAACAGAAAAGATGAAGGCCTAAGATAAGGTTTATGGATGTGGTGAGAGAGGACATGCAGGTGGTTGGTGTGACAGAGAAAAATGCAGAGGACAGGAAGAAATGGAAACAGGTTATCTGCTGTGGCCACCCCTAACGGGAACAGCCGAAAGAAGATGATGAATCAATGATGCAACATACAGTCATGAATGATACAAAAAATTGATGAGGTACAAAAACATTCAGTTATGTTCAATAACCAAGAAGAATCTTTATATAAATATTGAGAATTTTTTTGTTTGTTTGGTTGTCTTTCTTGCACTTTCTAATAACAATTAATGTTTTAATATCTCATTTTCCAGTCACCATTAGCCTTATTAGGACCCTTCTCAGCAGTATTCACCTTTTTCACTGATTGATTCTGATTGCATATCTGAGTTGTGAGGGTTAGGACTCACTTCAATTGCCCTTGCCACACTTATGCTCATTCTGTTCCCCTGCCTTACCCTTATTTTCCATCCACCCGCCCCCTCATTCTCAATATTTCTACTTACTCCCTCTATCTATCTCTAACAATCATCACATTTCCTATACAAGAAACTAGCATCAAATATAGCCAATCCTGTGCATCTACAAACTATTTTACACCTCCCTAACACTACATGTAGACCATACTGAGCTGCTTCACACTTTTTAAAATCTTTTGCACCCTCATACTCTCTGCCAAAGTCCAGCTCTGTGCAGACCATTCCCCCCAACCCTGGACCATCCCCACAGACCAGATATGACTCGCCCCACTTCCCACCTCTCCACATCCTGCACAATGCATCCACTATCCATTCATAGCTGATGTTTCTCCTTATTAACATCAAACATTTTAAGGATCACTAACAAAATAAGTGTGCTACATGTGCACATTCTCACCATCTCTGAAAACTGATGGAAACCAGGCACCAAAAATGCAGAAATAATCCCCTTGGACTACAGCATCTACAGACTTGATTGTATAAAAAAGAAGGGAGGAAGCATTACCATAATAATCTGTAATACTCTTGAACTCTCTCTGTACCCTGGCAGTCTGCCAATTTTCAGAAATGCTAAAAATCCGCAGTTCCCTTCTCAACCTAAACATACACAAAAATTATGTACCATTGCTTTATACATCCCATAAGGAGAAAACATCTCTACAGATATTCTTTCCTGGAAAAAATAAGTAGTTATTCTTGGGGGTCCAAACATAGACTGGTTCTCCCTTGTTACTGACTCCCTTACCATATCATTAAATCTCTTTGGCTAGACTTACATTATTTAAACTCCAACTTGCTTCAACATGCCCAGCAATAAACAGTCCCTCCTGAACTGGATAGTGACCATCAATCAAAACAAAATATCATCCTCAAGAACCTTATCAGACACACTTAGCAATCCCCTCCCGACCTTCGCAATTAGAAGTACTACCCATGTACTCAGAAAACATCACTTTATTGAAGCACATAATCTAACCAACTTTAATCTTAACACAGTCATATCTACTCTAAAATCACTCACGTGGAATATATGCAGAGCCATCATTCTTGATGATGATGTTCCACTAGTTAATATAGCTTTCCTTTAGGTATTAAATAATCAGGTATACATTAGGAGAAAGAGAGTCAAGGATAACACTGCCCTCTAAAAAAGGTTAAAATGCTGCGTTTATGAGTAAAGGTCACCGTGACACCAAACTGATTCAGCAATAAAAAAGAGAAGCCCTGCGACCAACACGGCTGTAAATCCAAGAAATTTTAATAGTACAATGAAAACAATAAAAGATAATAAATAATTGGTAAGTGGTTTCATGGTTAAACAACCGCTTCTTCAAACCATTATTCATACTAACCATTGGGAATAATTTAAAAGCAAGCTAACTAATCAAAATTGCTAAGAAATGTCATGCACACATGATGCAAACTTTAAAACATCCTTGCTAGGAAGTCTTGTTCAACAGGTGCACTTACATATTTGAAGTTGTTTTCCAGAAATTTGTCCCTATCCTTGATGTTCACAGGTCAAGACATGAATATTAGCTATTTAAAAAAAACAAGCACCTTTATTCCAGATACTCACTGTACAGTAGAAGCCTTTATGGCAGTTTGTGAGAAGAAGATTCGAGACTACTTACTAATAATTTGACACCTGGTGAAAATATAGCTCTTCAGAATTTGAAGAGATTGTCATCAATAGAATTACATTCAGCAGCTAAGGGAGGTGGTATTGTCATGATGGATAAAGCTTCTTATCTCAGAGGGATGCGGAAACGTCTTGATGATACAGTGACTTATCTACTCATATCTAAGCAACAGGTGACAGTGATCACAGACAAGGTCACCTTCCTGCTGTTCGATCTAGTCATGCCTGGGATGATCAATGAGGAGCTTCATAAGTATTTTTGTGTTGAGCATGCAGTAGTTCCTATACTCTATGGGCTTCCAAAAGTACACAAGGATTTAGTTGAGCCACCCATGCATCCTTTCCTTTCTAGCAGGGGTTGGACCACCGAACCCTTGTCCATATTAATGGAGAAAACATTACACCCAATAGTTGATTCAGTTGCAACTGTTCTGAAAGATACAAAAGATTTTTTTTAATGATTTATACAGGAAGACATTCACACGTCTAAAGAGTGAGGAGCTATTTTTTTGTCACAATGGATGTAGCATCACTCTTTACCATTATTCCTAACATAGATGGCGTAGAGAGTATTAAGATGTTTTTAAATAACTGACAAGCTTTTACTAAAACTAAGATAGAGGTAATTTGCACTTTACTTGAGCTAATTCTAGACAATAATGTCTTCATATTTGGTGGTGAGTTCTATCTGCAGAAGGTAGGCATAGCTATGGGCACAGCTTGTGTCAATAGCTATGCCAACCTTGCATTATTAGCTCATTGGGAATTGAACCATTTATTGAAAGATAATGTCTTTGTGAAGCATATTGTCTGCTATAAACACTTCACTGATGACAATTTTCTTTTGTGGGATGGCACACAGGTTTTGCTTGACCATTTTATTGAATGTCTTCATAAAACCAACTCCTACCTGAGATTCAGTGTTAAGAGCTCCCCAGATTTCATTGAGTTTTTAGAGATCAAGGTGTGAAGGGATATGCTCGGCTGTTTTAAGACTGAGCTTTACTGAAGAACATGTAAGAAGAGCTCACTTTTACACAAGAAAAGTATGCATTCTCATCATGTGCAGAGAGGCGTTATATTACAAGGGCAGTTTCTTAGCGTTACGAGACTACACAATGATGACACTACACTTGGTAAGGCTGTTCTGGATTTAAGATCAGATTTTCTGGCCAGAGGTTATAGGGCAACCAGGATTAAGAATGAAAGGGCTGCTGCAGCTAAACCTTATTTTTCTGACACTCACTGTGCAGGTGAAGGCACTGGTCTAAGACATTCTGATAAGAAGGAACTTCGGTTACTTTTAACATACTCAAGTGATGTTAGTCTCATTTGTGATGTCATTAAAAACAATTGGGGTATCTTACGTACAAACACAGAGCTCAGAGATAAGATTATTATGATAAGAAATACACCTAGTTTTTCTTTTCCCGGTAATTATTCTCTAAAGAGGCAGGTGTGTCACAGAAGCAAAGATAACAAAGACAAGTTATTGTTTTCAGAGTGCAAAGGTACCCTTCCATATAGAAGTGTAAGGCTTGCAAGCATTTATACTCCAGTTGTTATTTTGAACATCCCACTTTACATCACGCTATAGAATTTTCTTTTTATGCTGATTGTTTGACAAAAAATGTGGTTTATTATGCTTTTTGTGAGATCTGTTATGTTTTCTATATTGGTAAAACCAATCGGTGTTTTAACGATAGAATTCTCGAACATTTGAATGACATCAGGAACCTAAAGCTTAGCAATGCCCTAGCACAACATGTTAATGACTCTGGCACTAATCATTAGTTCTGTTTTTTTGTTTTTTATATTAGATGATGCCAGAGGTGGTGACATTAAAAATAACAGTGAAATGAAGGAACAAAGCTGGATTACGGAATTAAGGACTGATAGATTTCCAGGTATTAATGGATATGTTCTTTAAAAACCTATTTTGAAACCGTGGCCACTCCCCCATTGATATGTAATGGCGTTTGGAGTCGTGAGGCTCTCTTGTTTTGAGTTTAACAAGCAAAAGTTTATGCCGGTGTGTGTACATTTAATGTTTATTTATTTTTTAGTATAATTAGCATTCAGCATTTTTTATTAGAAGGAATGTATGTTATTTATATTTGGACTATGTGGCAGCTTTGGACTACTTTTAAGTGAATACACATTGCTACCGTTCTTTTATTTCAATTTTAGTTTAATGAGATTCCTTTTAGTATATGGTGTGGAACTGCGATACATTGCTTAGTATGTTGCCGATCATAAATATCTATGGTACAATGATATTGTTTTCTTGTTGGTGAATGTTGTAAACTGTGTATATTTTGATGTTCTTTTATTTAGTTGTACACTACTGCAGCTGAGACATAATTTTTAGCTTGTCATTAGTGCAGCTAGATGTTTAGTGCAAATTATATTGTGTGTTAGATGAATGTATTTGTTTTAAAATTTACATCCTGTGAGCGAGACGTTTCTTAGCAATTTTGATTGGTTTAGCTTGGCTTTTAAATTAGTCCTAATGGTTAGTATGACTAATGGATTGAAGAAGCGGTTGTTTAAACGCAAAAGCACGTACCAATTATTTGTTGTCTTTCATCGTTTTCATTTTACTAATAAAAATTCTTGGATTTACAGCCGTGTTGGTTGCAGGACTTCTGTTTTTTATTGCTAACACTGCCCTCTGGCACCTAAATAATCATGCATAAAAGGGGAAAGGTTTGGAAAGCAAGATAATTGAACTCCATAAACCCATCAAAACTTTAGATACCACGTCAATCTCACCAAAAAAGACAAAATATATAAATATCTACAACTACTTCAGCTCACAAATTTGCTATAAAAACCCAGAAAATTTCTGGTCTTCCATCAAAAAATCCCCTCAAAATCTGGTAGCTATCCGCAGCCTAATATGGATCCAGACCGTATTGCCACTGTGATCATCTCCCACTTCCTAAGCACCATAAGTTCACTGCGCAGTAAAAATAACAGTAGTATTCCAAAAAAATACTCAATCCATCAGCAGTTCAAATGCCTTTTTCCTTATTTCTATCCCCACCTCTACATAAAGACATGTCTTCTCAGACTTGAACCTACCACCTTAGCTACTGATTACTTATGAGGCATCTATCTCAGAATTGCTGCTGATAATAGCCTTTCCTGTCTCAGTTCTCCTAAACTGATTTATCCGAGAACGTTATGTCCCCTCCCTGTAGAAGAAATGGTGCAGTGGTACAGTGGTTTGCGTTGTTGCCTCACAGCAAGAGGTTCTCTGTTTTGATTCTCGGCTGGGGTGCCTTCTGTGCAGAGTCTGCAGGTCCTCCCTGTGTTTGTGCTGGTTACTGAACTATCCAGCTACAGACCTTCAGCCATACTTTCCCCTTGTCTAAAATCCTGGAAAAAAATAATTTACATTCAACTACTTATCATTTACAAAAACTCTATTGTCTTTAACCTAGCACAGATTGAGATCAAACCACAATACTAATACTGCATAACTCAACTTCAAGAACAATATCATTCAAAGATACAATATTGCTAGTGTTGCATCAGCAGTAGCACTGTTCTTAAACTTATCAAAATCATTTAATGCAGTCTCTCTTGATAAGCTACTTAGGCCTATCCCATCCCAGCATCTCCTGGTCCCAAAGATACCTGTTAGACAGAACAGAACAGGAGCTGATGTTCATCGAGGTTCACTGTTGCAGTCATTACTGTAGAGTTCTTCCTGCTGGCAGCAGCCCTCGATCGGCCAGAGTCCCAAAGTCGGGTCCGACATCGGCTGAAGTTGCTACTTCCCTGACGTCAGTGCGCCAGGGGTATGAAGGCCTCAGCCGACACCATTTTCCCCAGTCTTTCTTGCCGTGCGGTGCCCGTAGCAAAGCAGTTCGCAAGTGCTGGTCGGCCGACTCCTGTTTTTTGGTAACTTTTGTATTGAAGACTTCTTATTTTAAGCTAAGTACCCCGTTGGGGAAACCTTTTTCTTGCTCCAGTCTGATGTCAGAAAAAGTTAATAACTGTATTTCTTGTGGGAAGCAAATACCTCATAAGGATTTTCACTCTTACTGTATACCTTGCCTAGGCCCTGACCACGACGTAGCTAACTGTAGGTTTTTTGCTAGATTTAATCAATGCACTATTAGGCGTAGGTACAATTTTGCCTTCCATTATTTTGGAAAAAGATTTAATTACAATATGTCGTCTGATTCTTATCCGGCTACCAGAGTGTATAAGAGGCGCAAGGATAAAGACAGGCCTCCGAGGTCCAAAGCGGACGACATCATTCAACCAGAGCCAGTTGCCGGTTCGTCGGTCGTCAGTGAGGCACTTTCTTCCCTGTCACCCTGTCGTCCACCACTTTTGAACTGGTTGCCTGTACCGACTTCCACGAGGAGCCGATAGGGCCTTCAGAATTTCCAGGGAATGGACCTTCGGATAATGCTCCTTCAGATGGGTCTGGAGCCGCTGTGCAGGCACTGGCTTCTGAGGGAGTTTTCAGGCCTACACAGCTTCATGTAAAGATTGCTTCAGTTTTGCAGTCAAAGACAAAGACTAAGGCTCCGGCAAAGGCAAAGCAGCAAGCGCAGGCACCTTATGATCAGGGCCTTAGACCTCAAAGACAGATGCTTAAAATGGCCGAAGACCTGTTAACTATGATCAGGGGTTCCCATCCCCCTCCTGACAAGAGACCTAGGCTAGAGCCAGATTATGATTGCTCAGATCAAGTTTCAATTTCTTCTGCTTCTTCCTCTGAGCAGGATTATTCCTTCCCTCCTTATGAGGATTCTAATGCTGAAGAATCCTTTCCTTCAGCCTCTCCTCCTGAGGATTATTCATTTGGGGAAACTTTGCATGACATGAGAGAGCATTTTCACTGGGAAGGGCAGGAATACTCTGAATCCAAGAAAAGGCTTAGGGATTTTCTTCTGCTCCCACAGCATAGGCCCCTGGCTATTCACCCTGTATGGGACATTGTGGATGATGTTTTTACAGAGGCATCTCTCTCTCCTGATTCTTTTCCTCCTGCTCCTGTCAAACCGGATAGGTATTATAGGGTTTCAGATTCTCACAAATTTTTGTAAGAACCCTTCAGCTGATCCAGAAACTATCTCTCAGGGCCCTAAGGGTGTTAAAGCGGCCTCTGCTAAGAATCCTATTCCCTCTGACCAAGAGTCCAGAGCCTTGGAAAGATGGGGCAAAAAAGTTTATACTTCTGCTACATTGTCTATTAGAGCTTTGAATGGTCAATTTCATATGTTGAAATATCAGCAATACCTTTTGTCTGTGTTAAAACAAAAGATGTCTGCTGTTTCTGGTGGTGGCAGAAAATAAGGAGTCACAGGATTTATTGCATGCTACTGAGCAGGTGGGTAAACATACCCTGCATGTGGTTTTGATTCTTTGGAGGCTTCTTGCAAGGCTGCAGCAACTGGCACAGTTATTAGAAGGCATGCTTGGTTAAAGGAGCAAAGTTTGCCGGAGCAGGTTAAGGCAAAACTTTTAGATGTCCCTTTGCAGCACAATGTTTTGTTTGGGGCCAAAGCCGAGGAGGTATTAAAGAAAATGGAAGACAAAGCCAAATCTATGCAGATGGTTAAAGATTTTCTACAGGTACAACCCCCTAGATTTAGCAGGAACTGGCCAGCTAAACCTTGGTCCTTTCCGAGCTCGGACAGACCTCAGAGAGGCAGATACAGGTGTTCCAGAGGTAGAGGACAGGCACAGCCCCCTTTCAGGAATAAGCAGTGGAGTGCCCCCTCTCCCAAGGGAGGAGAAGATAGGTCACAACCTTACAGGAAATGGTCATTATGACTCTCCCTTACTAGCTCCAGGGGCTCCCCTCCTGGATGTGCCTTTGGGAGGAAAAATATATCTTTTTTTATCACAATTGGAGCCGCATAACCCAAGACAAATGGGTTCTGGACATAGTTTCAAGGGGTTACAAGTTTCATTTCCATACCTTGCCAAAACCAAACGGATGGCCAGATCTGCCAAAGCATCAATGGGCAGAGGCACAACAGCAAGTTCAGTCCCTCTTGGCTATGAGGGCCATAGGATTGGTACCAAATTCAGAAATGGGGCAAGGGTTTTATTCAAGACTTTTCCTGGTTCCCAGGAAGGAAAACACATAGAGATCAATCCTGGACCTTTCTGTATTAAACACCTTCCTAGATATACCAAAATTCAAGATGCTCACTCTGCAGCAGCTGCTGCCTATGCTGAGCAAGAATGCTTGAATGGTGACTTTGGACTTGAAAGAAGCTTACCTGCATATTCCGATAAGTCAAGAGTACAGAAGGTACCTGAGATTCAAAGCAGGCTCGAAGCATTACCAGTTCTCTGTGCTGCCCTTTGGCTAATCTACTGTGCCCAGGGTCTTTACAAAGTGCCTGGCACCAGTAATGGCATTTTGCAGACAGAAGGGAATTCAAATATACCCTTATCTGGACGATTGTCTCATTCAAGCGGACAAGAAGGCGACTTTACTTCAGCATCTAGCTTTTGTGCAGCATCTTCTGTGGTGCCTAGGGTTCACAGTGAACCTAAAGAAATCAAACCTGGTGCCCACACAACAGATTACTTTCTGGTGTGCTCTTCTGAGCACTACAACCCAGATGGCTTACTTTTGGCACCAGACAAAAAAGTGCACCTGGCTTCTTTCAAAAACCTATCTTCAATGAGTTAGCTAACTGCAAGAAAAATTCTGCAGGCTTTGGGTTACATGGCATCCTGCATTCTGTTAATACAATATGCAAGACTGCATATGAGGAAGATACAGTGGTACCTCAAGAGTGTATGGTCTCAGCATTGCCACAGTTTGGAAACAGTGATCACAATTTTGCCTCGTCTCCGGCAGGAGTTTCTTTGGTGGGCCAAGGCCTGCCTCCAGAACAAGGGGAAGCCTTTTTGTCCCACTCCAGCCAATCAAGTCATAATGACGGATGCTTTGGACTATGCATGGGCAGCCCACATGCAAGGGAGATGTCTTCAGGATGCCTGGACAGAGGACCAAATGCACCTGCACATAAATTTGAAGGAGATGCTAGCTGTACAGAATGCCCTAACAGCCTTCAAGGATCTTATACTACCGGGGCAATTACTGATAAAGACAGACAACACTACAGTGATGTAGTACATAAGCAGGGAGGCTCTCACTCTTACCCCCTGTGCAGATTGGCCATGTCTCTGTGGAACACAGCATTGGCCAGCAAGGTAGACTTACAAGCTCAGTTCCTGCTAGGAAAGGACAACACTCTGGCAGACAGTCTAAGCAGATGCCTTTCAGATCCACACGAATGGATGTTGGATGTTCGGATATTCAGGATAACAGAGGCATGGGGGTGCCCAGACATAGATCTTTTTGCATCCCCCCAAAACTATCAACTTCAAACATTCTGCACGAGGACCTACCACAAACTAACATGGAAAGTGGATGCCCTTTCATTCAGTTGGAAACGCCTCTCAGTATATGTTTTTTCTCCTTTGCCTCTTCTACCACGGGTACTTCTGAAGATCAAACAGGACAGACCGCAAATGATTTTACTGGCTCCCAACTGGCCTCGGCAATTCTGGTATTCCACCTTGATGAACCTGGCTCAGGGTCCTCCTTGGATTCTGCCACAAATTCCACATCTACTGTCTCAACAAAATGGCCAGATCCTGCACAGCCATGTCAAAACTCTGAATCTAGCAGCCTGGCGGATCCAGGATCTTTAAACCGCTTTACCCTTACCAAACAGGTAATGGACGTAATCCTTGAAGCTAGAAGGCCCAGCACCAGGAAATCTTATGCAGGTAAATTGAAAAGATTTTGCTCCTGGAATCAGGCTCAGGGTTTTGATTCTGCAGTTCCAAACATTCCTCCTATTTTACAATACCTAACAGAGATGTTACATAAGGGCTTATCTTTTTCATCTATCAAAATTCATGCTTCTGCTATTTCTGCACACTACAATACGGATCCCCCAATCTTTTCTCATCTGTTACTTAAACAATATCTCAGAGGGGCAAATAATATAAGGCCCCCCTATAAGAGCACCAGTTCCCACTTGGGATCTCAACTTTGTTTTGGAAAAGTTAACTTTGTCTCCTTTTGAACCTGCAGCTTCCACAGATTTAAAGTTTTTTATCATGGAAAACTGTTTTTCTTTTAGCTATAACCTCTGCCAGAAGAGTTTCGGAATTACAAGCACTCATGGCTGTGGAACCCTTCATTATTTTTCATCAGGACAGGTTGTCCCCGAGGACTTAACCCCACCTTTATGCCTAAGGTGGTTTTGAAAGCAAACGTAGCCTTGAATCAGACTATTCATTTACATACCTTTTATCCTAATCCTCAAAGTGAAGAGGAGAGAATTTTGCATTCTTTAGATATACACAGGCAGCTTCGTTTTTACCTGGACAGGACCAAGATTTTCAGGAAATCTGACAATTGTTTGTAGCTTATGCTTCTACTTCACAGGGGAGAGCAATCACTAAACAAGCTATTTCTAAGTGGATTGCGCACTGCATCAAATTCTGTTACTCTCATCATGGCAAACCAGTTCCTGTAAATGTTAGAACACATTCTACCAGAGCTACTGCTACTTCAGCAGCTTTTCTCAGTGGAGTTCCTACCAAGGAAATCTTAGCAGCTGCAACTTGGAGTTCTGTGCATTATTTTTCTAAGCACTACAACCTCCCTCTCTATTCTAAATCTAGGACAGGCTTTGCCTCTGCAGTCCTGCAGGGTTTTGTAGTCGCCCCTTCTGTTCCTTCTCCAGCCACCCTTTCTTAGCTTTGGGATTCAACCATACAGTAATGACTGCAACAGTGAACCACGATGAACATAGTACAGTTGTGTACTCTTACCATAAATGTAGATGTTCGAGTGTGTTCACTGTTGCAGTCTGGTTTACCCTCCCTCCTATCCCCTCTTTTGTTGCTCTTTGAGTACTGTCTGTGTCTCCTTGGCACTACTCTTTCTCTGAGGTATTTTTGCTCGTGAAATTTGGGAATTTCTAGTTTGATGTTTGCTTATTCTTCTGACTAAGTTTTTGGCCTTTATTTTTTGGGCACCTGACATCTGGGGCAAGAAAAACTGGGGAAAATGTCATTGGCTGAGGCCTTTATACCCCTGGCACACTGACGTTAGGGCAGGAGCGACTTCAGCCGACGTCAGACCCGACTTTGGGGCTCTGGCCGATCGAGGGCTGCTGCCAGCAGGAAGAACCCTACAGTAATGACTGCAACAGTGAACACACTCGAACATCTACATTTATGGTAAGAGTACACAACTGTACTTTATATGGCAATCACGCTACTCCACCTTCTTTCCAGTATCTGTCAGTGTACCCCAAGGATCAATATTCTGGCCTATTCTCTGCATATCTTTTAACAATTTACACACTGCTATTAAACATACCAACCTAATCCAATATGCCGATGATTCTTCTCTGAATGCTCAGTCCAGAATCCTACTCATCTCCAACAATTCTCTAAGGAGTCACTCACCTCCATCAAAACATGGCTGGCTAAGTCTGACTAATTCTGAATCCAAGGAAGGTAAAGCTACTCCTTTTCACCCCTTAGCCCCATACTGATTGCAAAACAAACATACAAATTATGTCCTTCAACAGCACATTAATTGAAGTAGTCTGCAATACTAAACAACTAGGTGTCACTCTCGATGATAGCTTGAAACTTAACTTACATGTTCAACAAGCTATCAAAAAACTCACCAAAACCTGGGTCTCTTTTACAGAGTTAAACACTATCTCAGCAAAAATAGCAGGACAACCCTCACGTCCTCCTATCTCTACACTCGTCTGTGCCTCACCAATTTTCACCAACTTTCAGGTCACACAAAAGAGCAAACTTGAGCAGCATTACAATAAAATAGCCAGCTTTGCACCCAGTAAAGCTTACTCTTCTCATACCTCCTCTGTTCCTAAGCACCTCAGCTGGCTAAAGTTACTCAGCTACCTCACCTCTCTCAACTACAAGTAGTACTCAGTGGAGTGCATTACCCTGAAAGGTGCCCTGTCCTATGTGCTATAAAGGTACACCCCAACCAGTAACTCCACTGTAGGGATAAACATCTCATGGTTCAAAAGTACAGTGACATAGCCGGAGATGCTCTGTACTCCAGCCATGTCTCCAGGGCATGGAACTCCATCCCACTCCTTATTAGGCTCATTAAAAACCCACACATCTTCCAATGTAAACTGAAAGCGCTCCTCCTTAACTCTTGGCTGCACTGTTGTACTTCAGTATAAGGTTAACACCTACCACTACCACCACAGTACTGTACTTAAAATTACTTTGAACCAGCTCAACACTGAATCTGTAGCATTGTTTAAACACTCCTAGAATCAACTATTCCTAATATGTGCTAAGTGTATGTGGGAGCTCTTTTGTATTTCTCTGTCTTACTACAATGTAAAAACGTGTAACAACTAATGTACTACTATTATATATGCATCATTTTTTAACATTTGCATAGATTGTGAAAAAAGGGATAATAGAATGTATTGTTATTTAACTTTATGTCTGTGGAGCTTTTCTCCTTGGGCCTCTACTAATAAGGGGCCTTGTGCCCAGCTGGCCTTTCCCAATTAAAAAAAAATAAATAAATAACTAAAGTGGCAGGGAAATTAGCAGACAGTTAGTGGTACGGTATGTGCATGTGTGCGGTTACATGTGTTAAGTTTATGCAGTGAGATGAGTGGCCTCAGGTGGGTATTTGTATGTATGTATGAATGTATGTATATGTATGTATGTGTATATATATATATATATATAAATGGGGAGGTGCTCCGTGTCAAAGCAATGAGTAAGACATCAGTGCTGATTTGCACTAATAATAGTTACAGAGACATGCAAATCAGATAATTAGGTTTGTCATGGCAGGTAACATTTTCAACAATTGTGGAAACAGCCTCTTTTGGCCATGGCTCTGAGGTGAAGACAATGTTTTTTTTTTTCTATGGAAAGCCTTGTATTTCCTACCTCTTTATGGTAGTGCATCCTCCAGAGTTAGTACATTTAGTTTCTGGTTATGTGGGACTGCCCCTACGTAAACATTTTATAATATTTTTAACATTTTGATATAATGTATTGCTAAATCAGTGTCTCATCTTGAAAATTATTTTGCTGTTTCATTTGGTTGGATGTAGCTTGTGAAAAATACCGAATACCTTTTCAATACTCATGCATCCAAGTCTAGTTACTCATACCCATAGCACTGCTGGCTGGGATGCATAGCACATGAATCCTTTACAATACCGAGCAATATGTTTGTTTATTTAAATTGTGCAGAGTGGTGTATTTCATTAGGAAGCTATAACACCATGCTATGGGATATAGGATTTTATTATTCTTCCCAAAGGAGGTCCTTAGTACATAAGCAGGCAAAAAGGTTTGCTAGAAACTGGAAGGTACATTCCTTAAAACTTCCAGGTGTGATAATCAGCTATGTTGACATAAGCAATAAAACCTTGACTCTGTCTCAGTTGACCTGAGGTCATCTAGTGACTTGAGTCCCTATTGGAGCTGGTAACATAGAGGAGAGAAGTAGCAAGGCTTAGACTACTGACCTCTTCTGGGAGAGGGCTAGGAGCAGGTCCCTGTACATAATCCCAGTGGCTGAATTCCTGGTGGAGTCTGGGAATCACAGGAAGACTGCAGTCTACAAGAGTGGTATGACCAATCTATTTAATCATACATAGAGATGTAGATGCACATTACTAAGGTCCATTGCATATCCAGGCCATTAGACGTGACTGGGAATAGGACTAAAATGAGAAACCCCTCATTCACATGGCTATCACCTCACAGAACAAATTACTATGGGGCTCTCCCCTGGGGAATGAACTCAGAGTGTAGAGCTCAGTAGTAAGTGGAGGGCACCAGCCCCAAAAGACAAATTATAGGTGTTAAAGGATAAAAAAGCAAACCAGGAGTAAATACAAAGCATCACATGTTATCTCCATTAGCATACCCATATAGAGGATCAAAAATTGGAAGGGGATTGATAGTAGGAATATATTAAGCCAAATGTTTTCCCTACCTTATCCTCATATAATGTTAAACACTTGCTGCCTGTATTAAATAAAGAAAAAAATCCTGTTAGCCATCACAATAGGTGGAGTAAGTTTGGAGAATGATGGGTGTAGCTCATGATTTTATAAACAGCATAAAGAGGGCTTGTTATCTGTGCTGCTCAGCATAATTGTAAACTTGAAAACTTATAAATAGTAAACTGGATCCTGTCATCATGAGATTATACCTTCATAGCTCCATTGTGCAGTTTGGGAAGGGACCACTGAGATCTATGATTATAAAGACTGGTCCTAGTGTTCAATGGGGATTACAAGGTTTCATCTTGGCAAATGAAATGAGAGATCTGTCTGTGGATACCCATGCATATCAGGCAGATTTTGTTCCACATAGATCTGGAAAATTCAGCTAATATGGCTTTCTTGTTCTTAACCAAGGCTGTACTTTTCAACTGTTGATGACACTTCACCCCCTAAACAGCCCATCTCAATACCAGAAGATTGCCAAATTCCGGTAATAACGGCCACACAGGTAAAAAATGCACTCACCAAAGCTATGAATACAGCATCCATGGGACCAGATGACATCCCGGGCTGTGTATTACATGAACTACAAAATGAACTGGCACCGCACCTAAGTGTCATGTTTAATCATAGCCTCATAGCTTCATGCCCACTGAGTGGTGCACAGCTACAGTTATCCCACTCCACAAGAGGAGATCCACCTTGGATCCCGGGATCTAACACCCCATCAGTCTGACGAGCCTGATCTGCAAAGCCATGGAACGTATTATCATGGAACTTATAAACAAAGACATTGGCAACCTTCAAACACTGGACAGCACCAAGTTTGGGTTCGTGAAGGGCTGATCTTGTCTTCTGAAATTGATTGACTTCTTCGAATCAGTCTCCAGAGCCGTGGACAAGGGTAAGGTGGTCCACACAGCCTATCTGGACCTCACCAAGGCCTTTGACACCATCCCCCACTCTGGAATCATAGATAGACTTACTAAGCTAGGCATTAATCCCTACATCACTTGATGGGTTGCCAACTGGTTTACTGACAGAACCCACACTGTAAAAGTAGCAGGCTCCAAATCCTGCTCCAGACAAGTGACAAGTGGAATACCTCAGGGTTCAGTCCGGGGACTGCTCTTGTTTGGCATCTACTTCTCTGTGAAGTACAGGCCAACACTAAGGGACTCTGGCTAACAAAGTTCGCAGATGACTGCAAACTGGGAGCCATTACTGAATCCCCAAACGATGTGGATACTCTACAAAAGGCCCTTACAGAAACAGATGTTTGGTGCCAGAGCCATGGGCTCAAGCTCAATGCCAAGAAATGTATAGTTATCCACTTTGGTGAAAAAACATGTACCCATGAATTACCACATAGGTGGCAGTACACTAAACACCAAAAGTTTCATAAGAGACTTAGGGACACAGGTGGACAGTGGTCTCACCTTCGATAACCACATCTCCACAACAGTCAGGAAATCCTTCTATGTGGCACACCTCATCACTAAGGGCTTTTCATCCAGAAAAAAGGAGGTCCTTGTCCCACTGTACTCATCCTCATTAGACCCATTATAGAATACAACGCCCCATTTGGTATGTACCTCTCAAGATATCTGCAACAATTGGAAAGGCCACAGAAATACCTCACTAAAAGAATCACAGGCTTAAAGCAGATGCCCTATGCTGACTGCCTTAAAAAACACCAGCTATACTCTGTCACATATCGTCTACTCAGAGGCGATCCCTGCTTAACATACAAGGCCATGTCAAACCCAGAGCTGTTGGACATGCTACACTTAAAGAAATCCCAATCTCTCAGAGCCACACGTTCCAGGGATCTAAACCTTGTCATCACAATAAACAAAACATGCTGGAGGGATAGGTTCCTGACTCAGAAACTCCCCAGACTCTGGAATAGACTGCCCATATATATCAAGCAGAGCACCTCTTCAAAAGGAACTTTGACGATTGGATGGGAGAAAGGAAATTCACCCCGGGGATCATAGACAGAGGTCCAGGGAAATAAATAGTGTGGGAAGAAATAGCCAGGGAATTATTATGGCTAGGGCCAATAGCCTAGTACAAACCTATGAACTTTTATTTTATGAGGCACAGCAAGTTTTCATCATGCAAGCTGGGTAGTTTGTAGAAAGTGATGGAATATTTTGATTGCTTGAGACAGTTAAGAGATAAAACTCGGCAATTTTGCATTTGAACAAAGGGAATGCATAAAGCTACCATTCTCCAAACCAACATTTTCCTGATAGGTAGGTCGCTAGGCAAGGATTTCCTTCCAAGTTTACTTTTTTGTATGTATTCTTTTTGAGTTTTTAAGTCATAATCTGTGTGTGTACTCATGGTGGAAGGTTAGAGCTGAATTACAACTTTTTTATTTTATTTTATTTGACATTTATTTTTACAACTAAGGGGTATGGCTACATGGGGAATGTTTGTCTCATGTATGCAAATCTATTCAAGGGCTTGTATGAGAAGAAAAGCATATATACACCTACCAATTTTCCCCAAAAATATTTATTAATACACTATAAATAGATTATTTACTTGTCATCACCTACAGCCTTTAAAAGAATTTTCTTAAGTTCTTTGAGAGGTTAAACTCCAATACTTTGGGAATTTAATTTACCTCCAATGCATAACATTTCATTCAGTTTTGTGATCTACTGCTATATAAATATAAATATATATATATATATATATATATATATATATATATATACCAAATAAGGAAAATTTAAAACTATTGTTTTCACAAAGTCAGCCTCTGCTAATAGTTTTCTCTTTGCTATTAGTGTCCATCACAAAATCTAGTGAATTTGGTACATCATAGCAAAGCTACTAATGTTATATAGAATTTTCTCTGAAGAAAATGCATTTCATAGTACTTATAAATAAGGGTTATGTGAGACCAGATCATGAGTCATCCCTTTGATGGTTTCAAAGTGTAGGAATAGGATAACAAAGAGAGTTTCCCATAGATTTCAAGTAAGCAGGAATACAAACTGTGAAGAAATTTGTTTGGAGACAAGCAATGTCTCTTTTATGCATGGTAAATCACAATAAACTAATCAAGATTCTCTCATCCCTAAACCTTAGTAGTTCCTCTATCTCCTGGTTCCAAAACTACCTGTCAGGATGTCAACAGGCCCTGCTGTGGCAACACCACCTCTCCACTCTCCTTCCAGTTGCTTTAGGGGTCCCTCAAGGTTCCATCCTTGGACCCTTGCTTTTCTCCCTCTTTATCAATCAACTCCACACCTCTACTCTTCATGCCTCTGGGATACAATATGCAGATGACTCTACCCTAATATGTACTGCCTCCTCCCTACAAGACCTCCACACCATAACCCGAGATTCTTTTGTGTCAGTGGAAGCATGACTTACCAACCTCCAACTTATCCTAAACCCCAATAAAACAAATCTGCTTCTCTTTTATCCCTCTAGAACTCCCTCTGCTCTCCAAACTTTCAACATAGTCTAAAAACAAAACTATTATCACCCCAGTAACACATACTAAACTGCTGGGGGTCAAAAGTGACAACAATCTGAAATTCGACATTCATATTGCCCAAACTATTAAAAAAAAGGTTCACACAAGATTAGGTCTCCTTTACAGAAACAAACAATTTTTAACTAGATCTACAAAAGCTATTATTGCCTGTACAGACCTCCTGTCCACTCTCTTGTATGTCTCTCCTGTACTGACCAACCTCCGTAAAACTGATCTTACCAAGCTAGAATCATGTTACAACAAAATTGCCAAGTTCGCTACTAATGCCACACACAGGTCACATCACTGCACTTCTCTTAAGCTATTAACTGGCTAGAAGTCCCTCACCTGTTGCACTATAAACAACTAACCTTTACCCACAAACTCCTGCATCAACCTGATAAAACCCCTGGTCTCTTATATTATACAACCCTACACCACCTATAGGGTACTTCGTTCCAGTGACAAACTCCTCTTAGAAACCATTTAAGCTAACAACTCAGCTGGTGAATCTGTCTTTTCATACGTCATTCCTAAAATATGGAATAAACTACCTGACTTTATTTCCTCTAACTACTCCATAGCACAATTCAAAAAACCTCTCACTACTCACTTGGTAAACACCTGGCTTTGCCCTTGTAACCCTCCTGGATAACTCAGTTCTGTATACTAAACCATTCTCCTCAGTTAGTACTAGTGTACTAAAGTTGTTTTTCTCATTTCTATTATTACTTCCCTTCCTCTTTATCTAACCCATCTCCTCGGTTTACTAGTGTACTACACTTGTTTATCTCATTTCTATTGTAACTTGCCTTCCTCTTTATCTAACCCATCTCCTCAGTTTACTAGTGTACTACACTTGTTTATCTCATGTCTATTGTAACTTGCCTTCCTCTTTATCTAACCCATCTCCTCAGTTTACTAGTGTACTACACTTGTTTATCTCATGTCTATTGTAACTTGCCTTCCTCTTTAGCTATCTGTAAATACTCACATATCTGATATCTCATATTGTAACCTTTGAAGCACTGTAATGCTCTGTTTGTACTATTGCTAACTTTGTATGCCATTATAATTTCCTTTTATTGTTCATTTTTAGCTTTTACAATGTATGTCTTTGTTCACTTTTAGCTTTTAAAATTTATGTCTTTGTTATTGTTGAAGCTTTTCTCCCCGGGCCTCTGCTGTAAAAGGACATATGTCCAGTCAGACTTCCTTGGTAAACAAATGTAAAATAAAAATAAAAAATAAAACAAAATGTTCTAACAGCAGTTTCTGAAGAGGAGAATGTTGACCAGTTTCAACAGGATTTGCACCACCTGTTGGAAATAAGACCAAAGAAGATGTATTCATCATCAGTGATTGGAATGCTAAAGTTGGTACTCAAAGTACAGTCAGAATAAAGATGATTCGCTGGTTACAGCAAACATTCAGCAGCCTAACGGAGATGGCTTTACACATGGCTATCACCAGATGGTCAATATCAACATCAGATTCACTATATACTTTGCAGTTAGAGATGGAAGACATGACCTGGAGGTGACCGTCACTCAGACCAAGAGCTTGTTATAGCAGCATTTAGCATAAATTTAATGAAAACAAGAACAGCATCTAGAATCGTGGGCCTTGAGCTCAGAAATATGCCAAGTGGATATGTAATAAAGGTAAAAATACATTTCAGGGATGAGACTTGACAGAAAGAGCACCTGGGTAACGATGGGCAGACATTTATGATATTGTTCAGGAAGTGGCATCAGAAATATTCCAAATAGAAAGAAGTTTAAGATGGCAAACTATGTCAAGGAGAGCAGAATTCAGTGGTGGCAGGAAAAATATGTCACACCGAATGCAGAGTCTTGCAAAATACCCAGAATAGACAAGGTGACATTTTTAAATGAGCACTGCAAAGAAATGGAAGCAAAGAATAGAGTGGGAAAGATAAATCAAAGAAGATTGTCGACATTCATAGAAACTTCAAGGTAAAAAGAAGAGATGCCAGGAAAGTCAAAAACTCAAATATTTGGCCACATAATGTGAAGACAGGATTCACTAGAAAAGACAATGATGTTAGAAAGGACTGAAGACAAAATGAGAACGGGATGACAGGGTAACTTTTAGAAATGTTGGGACTCACTTTAGCTTAATCCTAGAATTGAATGGCCGAAAAATTCAGCTTACATGCACTACTTTTAAGGTGGCTATTTCTCTGAATATTCTCCTTTTTCTGAGGTATGACAGTCTCAGTATATATAAATTCAGGGGTATATTGTGGGTGCAGGGGGGCAAGACCTGCAAAAAAGAAGTTAAAAGGAGAAGAGTGATGTTTGATATTCACTCTTCTCATGCAGTTTCTGTGTTTTTTTTTCAACATGTTAGCATTCAGCATTATGAGTGCTGAAATTTCAAATGGAGCACAATGACACAGGCTTCTTCTTCTTTTGGCTTTTCCCAGTTAGGGGTCGCCACAGCGGATCATCTGTCCGCTCATGATTAGCAGTGGAGTTTTACGGTGTCAGGTTGCCAGCCCAGCACCCAACCTTCCACAGAAGGCACACACATGCACACACTCACACCTAGGGCCAATTTAGTGTGTCCAATCCACCTACTGCATGTCTTTGGGATGTGGGAGGAAACCGGAACACCCGGAGGAAACCCATGCAACCACAGGGAGGACATGCAGACTCCGCACAGAAGGCACCCCAGCCGAGAATCGAACCAGAGAACCTCTTGTTGTGAAGCGGCAACGCTAACCGCTGCACCATTGTGGCCGCCCAGCACAATGACACAGGTTAAGGTTGATAAATATTATTACTGATGTAACGAATATAAATTTGTAAGAGTTGAGGCAGTTCTTGACAGGCCTGGAGTGTTAAAGCCCTTGAGGACATGAATAGCCAGACTTGATTAAATGTCTATATATATATATATATATATATATATATATATATATATATATATAAAATAATAGTCCTGCCTGTATAGAAGGTATTACTGGGACTCTTAAAAAGCATTGGCATACCATCCTGAGTGGGGACATATTAAACAAGTAGATATATGTCCTTCAAAAGCTTCATATGAAGATCACCATAAGCATTCTTTTCTGGTAATGAAACATCAGGGCTGCCACAGTTGTGTAATGGTATATTGTATAAAATGCCTTTCTAGTAAGTACTTTAATAGTACAAAACACTCACCAAGCTAGAGAAGGTATAAAGGGCATATTAGAGATGTAAGAAATATTCTACTAGCACCTCTATTACAGAACATTTTAAACAGGTACACTCTCATGGTTATAAGCCTGTAAAATACTTTTATTACATATCAGTGTCGTAATCCTTAGCTGCTTTTGCAGGAGAATAAAGCCTGGTTTATATTTACTTATGAAACTTTACAACCTAAATATGTAAAGAAGAAATTAAAAATAAATGATTTGCTGTAATCACATTTATATATTTTATTTAATTTTGTACCCATCTAGCTATTGTATTTACATCACTGTCCATACAGGATGATTTGTTTCACAGAAGCAGTCTACCTTTAGTCAGTGATTATAGCAATCATGGCATCAAAGGGATTTGATTCTTTTGGTGTTAATAACCCAGAAGGCCACAAACTGATACACTAGCTATGTTTTTGCATTAGTGCTGAAATAATAATGTTTGTGATTTTAAAAGATGTTTGGACTCCTGCCTTGTGTGCTTAAATGATTAATTGTCTTATGTGAAGCCCTTTTGAGAAACAGGGTATTTGGGGATACAAAGGTAATGTTTACTAATAGTAAACTACTGGCAGTTATTCTTAGGAAGGGGGTCTATTATTTTTTTGAAAACTACTTGCAGTGAGTGGCTGTTCATCAAATACAACACATCAAACAGCCGTTCAATGAACGTTCACTTTAGCGAATGTTTTTCATAGAGAAGGGGATTACTTGTACACCACAGCAGCCGTCACACAGACTGCATTATTTCAAACCCACCAAGGTGGGGGGGCTATGGCCCCCACACCCACCCTACTTATATATGCAACTCCAAGATCACACTACAGTGGGGAAAAGGATACATTTCTAATCGTGGCCCACTAACGCCCTACTCTTTGAAAAACATTTGCTGATGTGAACGTTCGATAAATGTCTGTTTGATGTGTTGTGTTCGATGAACAGCCATTTGCTGTAAGTAGCTTTCGAGAAAATAATATAGACCCCTTAGGGGGCTCTAGTTTTACAACTGGGAATTGTTACATGCTTACATTCTTAAATCTGGCTCTTGACTATGTAAATGCAGGTTTGAGGGTACTGCTGGTTAGTTCTTTTAATCTCCTCAACTAAAATGAATTTTACTATTTAAGCTTATTTTGTAGAGCTTAGATCCTTAAGGGGTCTTTGTGTAAACAATGCAAGTAATTTAACTTGAATTATGAGATGCCAGTCAAACCACTGAGGCACTGGTCTCTACAAAAGCAGTATAATTCAGCATCATACAGTTTTTCTTTAAAAATAATATGTATAAATAAAGTATTTACTGTTTTTTTTTACTCATTTCTTGTGCAGTGACAACAGATAACGTTGTAGACATTATTTCCTGTAACATTAGTGTTGATACCAGTTAGACAGAAGCACAGAATTTGACAGCAGGTATGTACAGTTTGGTGCTTCTAGTCTGGCATTTCTTCTACTTACAGGATAAACCCATTTATTGAAATGGCCTCTGTTCCCACTTCACATAAAAATTTCTTTACTTCCTGTATTTTGCTGATATTTTTGATCAGCTGCCTCTTCAGAAACAGAGTCATGTAATAGTGGCATTTATCATCCCTAAACATGTGCCGTCTTGTTTGCATTGATTTTCTTTTTTACAGATATGGTAAGCATTGCACAGTGGTAGCGTTGTCGCTTCACAAGAGGTTGTCCCATTCGATTCTCGGCTGGAACGCCTTCTGTGTGGAGTCTGCATGTCCTCCCCGTGGTCGAGTGGCATTCGAAAGACATGCATGAATGGGCATGCCTTTGCTGAAGGTTGGGCATCGGGCTGGCACCTCGGCACCACAAAAATCGACTGCCAATCATTAGTGGACCAGAGTTCCGCTGTGGCGACCCCTAACCAGGAAAAGCTGAAAGAAAAACAACAACAAATTTGGTAAGCATTTAGACGCAGGGTTCTATACGGTATGTAAAAGCTGCTACTATGTTTCTTGTTCATTTCCTTCAGGAATGCTTATATTAAACTACTGCTTCTGTCCTCCTGTTAACTACCTACATTATGTTTTCACCTTATGAGATAAGGCCTCCAAAATTACATATATACATGAGGTGGGGTAATGTCTTACCAAAATGATATACCTCCGCTACTGTTTGTTCACATTCCTTACTGATCTTTAGGTTTAAATGTAGAATTTCCTCCAGGTCCCATGAGAATAACTGACTGACTGATCTGGCACTTTGGGCAGAGGATGAGGGCTCCAAAATGTTAATGGTTTGTTTCCTGTAACCAAAAGGTACATGGTCAGATTCCTTCTACCGCTACTTGCCTTCTGGGTGAACTCTGAACAAGTAACTTAGCCAAACAGTTCTCCTGCAATGCGCCGGGGCTTAATAACAAATGGTTCATAGGTAGATACTAGGCTATCTGCCCTAGGGCATTTATAAGCCTAGCCATAGTGTATTTGGCTTCCGCCTCCCTATTAGATTAGCCTACTGTGCCTCTGTAAAGTAGTTCACAGAAGGTACCCTTTTAAGATTAGTTTACTGTGCCTCTGTCTAGCAGGGACACAGAAGAGATCCCAGGGGTGAATTTGCGATTTCCCATCCACGCGTCCAGATTTCGCTTGAAGAGGGTCAGCGAGGGGCTATGTCTAACATGAATTGGGATTCTATTCCAGAGTGAGGGGAGCCTCTGGGAAATGAATCTGTCCCTCCAGCATGTCCTATTTATTTTTGTGCTGAGGTTTAGGTCCCTGGAGCGTGTAGCTCTAAGGGACTTGGATTTTTTGAGGTGGAGCATGTCCATTAATTCTGGGTTTGACATGACTTTGTACATCAGGCATAGATCGCCTCTGAGTAGGCGGTAAGCAACTGAGTACAGCTGGAGTTTCTTTAGTCGAGCTGCATAGGACATCTGTTTGTAGCCCATGATCCTCTTGGTGAGGTACTTTTGGGGTCTCTCCAGTTGCTGCAGGTGTCGGGTAAGGTACATCCCAAAAGGGGCATTGTATTCAATTATGGGCCTGATGAGTGACGAGTAGAGGGGCACAATGACCTCTCTTGATCTAGATGCAAACCCTTTCGTGATAAGGTGGGCTATATAGAAGGTCTTTCTAACCACTTTGGCAACGTGATTATCAAAGGAGAGATTACTATCTATGTTGGTCCCCAAATCTCTAATTACTTCTTCCGTACTTAATGGATTACCACCTATGTGGTAATTTGTGGGCACCTTGTTTTTCCCAAAGGGGATGACTATGCACTTTTTAGCATTTAGCTTGAGGCCGTGGCTTTGGCATCAAGCATCCGTCTGTGTGAGACCCTTTTGGAGGATGCTTGTGGTCAGCTGGAGATTCAATTATGGCCCCCAGTTTGCAGTCATCTGTGAACTTTGTCAGCCATAATCCCCCGGTGTTAGCCTGAACCTCAGAGAAGTATATACTGAACAAGAGAGGTCCCAGAACTGAGCCCTGTGGGATGCCACTTGTAACTGGTTTGGATTCGGACATGGCACCTGCGATTCTGACCATGTGGGTTATATCTCTGTGCCAGTTTGCAACCCATCTTGTGATATAGGGGTTGATATTTAAACTGGTAAGCTTATTTATGATGCCCGAGTGGGGTATTGTGTCGAAGGCTTTTGCGAGGTCCAGGTAGGCTGTGTGGACTATCTTGCCCTCATCTATGGCTTTGGTAACTGTTTCAAGGAAATCAACTAGGTTTAAGAGGCAAGATCTGCCCTTAACAAAGCCAAATTGGGTAGGGTCCAGTGTTTGGAGGCTCCCAATGTCTTTGTTTGAGTTCCATGATAATATGCTCCATAGCTTTACAGACCAGACTAGTCAGGCTTATGGGGCGATAGTTTCCAAGGTCCGTTGTGGCACCACCGTTGTGGAGTGGGACCACTTAGCTGTATGCCATTCTTTGGGTACATATCCTGTAGTAAGGCTAAGTTTGAACAGTGACTTAATGTGAGGGTTCACTTCTTCTTGGAGCTCGTGTAAGACACAGCCTGGGACACCGTCCGGTCCCATAGATGCTGTGTTTTTTGCTTTGGAGAGGGAAGCTTTCACCTGTGCATCTGTGATGTCAGGGAAGTTACATTCAGTTGGGATAGGCATTTGCTCCTTTGGGGGGGAAGGGGGGGGTTGTGCTGAATCTGTCTGCCAGGATGTTGGCTATGTCTATAGGTTCGGTATATTTTGTACCATTATGCAACAATTTAGAGCATATCTGGGAGTTTCCGCCCATATTCCTGACATAACTAAAGAAGGCCTTGTGATTATCTTTAGTGTCTAGGGCAATTTTTCTTTCGAAACTGGCCTTTGATGATTTTATGAGGGATCGAAGTTTCTTGCTAATACTGATCAGAAATGCCTTCTCTTTTTGGGATTTTGCTCTGTCATGTAGTAGCTTGCTCCTTCTGTTGTATAGCTTATTTATGGCCGGGGTCCACCAGACCGGTCTCCTGTTTTTGGAGGAGTGAGTCTTGGTTTTATTTGGGATAGCACGATCCATGCATTCTTGCAGGTGCTCATAGAATGCATTTGTAAAGGGTTCTGCGGATTGGGCTGTATTATCCTTTGGCCCAGGGGCTTTGAAGGATTCCACCTTAGTCTTAAGAAGTGCAAAGTTGGCTTTTGAGAAATTCTTTACAGTGATTTTTTTGGCTGGGGGTGGGGACGGGATATGGATGTCCAGGGAAATTTGTTTATGGTCTGATCTTACCAATGAGGGGTTTACCTCTGGTGTGGAACATAGAGTCCCCATGTTGGTGATGACCAGGTCCAATATGTTGTTCCCTCTTGTGGGAGTGGTGACCAGTTGTTCCATTGCGTTAGAGTTTATAAATTCAAGGGACCGTTGGGCGAGGGTGTTTGGGCTTGAGTAGTTTTCCCAGTCAATGTTTGGATAGTTGAAGTCACCCAATACCATAGTGTTTGGAAAGACCTTCATATTCTCCAGTGTTCTCAGGAATGCCAAGTGTGGTTCCTGTAATAAGGAGGGTGTTCTGTAGCAGGCTATAAACTGAAAGGCAGTTTTGCCCGCTGTTAGTTGCACATGGATGGTTTCCGATGCTTAGTGCAGTGCCACTAACCTGGAGGTGTAAGTATCTTTGATGAATATAGATACTCACCCTCCTTTTGTGCTTCGGTCCGAGTTTTGGGGGCCGAAACGCATGGTATGAGTTATAACTTGGTAGTGCTGGGGTGCTCTCAGGAGCCTTGAACCAGGTTTCTGTTACTGCATACAACAATAACATAATGGCATCTCAGTTTTGCCTAGATGACACTGGGTAAGACAGCAAAAAAAGCTTTTCTGTTGCTAAATACTGAATCATAGATACATGTTGTTTTAATAATAGCATTAATTGTGTTCTAGTGTGTACTACATTGTTGCAATACATGCTTATTTGTTGAAAAGAAAAACAAAAATGAAAAAATACCTGAAAATCTCTACATAAATGGCATGCAGTTTTCGGTTATGGGAAAATACTTCCTTAACTGAAAATCTCTACATAAATGGCATGCAGTTTTCGGTTATGGGAAAATACTTCCTTAACTGACATAGCTTGTAAATTTAGTACTATTACTTCTTAACTTTTAATGATAAAAAACTACAAGAAAAACCTAGCAAAGCTAGAGTGTTCACTGTGTGATTCCTCGAAACCTCCTGTAACAGAGGACTATGGGATCTAAAGCTTAGCCAAACAGTCCACTTATCATGTGCTGACAAACTCATAAGAAGGCCGAAACATGCATGCCCACAGCTAGTGGGGTTAGGCTTTAGTGGCTGAATGTATCCATAAATAGACTTAACAAAAAGTCATGCGTATTCAGAAGCCATATAGCTGAAACACATGAAGTAATATGCATGCATGATTATAGTAGAAGTGGATTGAGCTATTTTATGTCAACAAAACAATTACTATCTTCAAAATTAAGTTTATTTCTTCTCATGTTATTTATCCTAAATAAAATAGAAGAAAACTCATGAGGTATTTTTCCTGTCAGCCATTTACCTATATGGGAAATTGCAAGTTTTTTCTGTCTAGGCTATACTGCTACCATGTTCGCAGCAATGTAGCTTCATTTTTCAGTTTTTTTATTGTTTGCTTCTCAAGTAATCAAAGTATAAATAAAGTAACATTATAACATCTGCAACTACCATGTTTGATATTCACACTACAAAAATGCATATCACTTAAGAATTATCAATTCATGAGCTCAAAGCTCAAGGTAACATTTCACGGGATCATAGCAGCAGAGAAAATACAAGACATCTGAGTCTTGTGACCATTTTTACCTTGCCAGTACCTACTTTTAGACTGTTTTTCCTTTATCAGGGAGGGCTTGGTTGGCCATTCAAGCCAGGACTGACTTTTGTGAATCCATTTCCCATTTCTGCAAAATAAATACTTTTATTTCTGTTTATGGGGGTACCCTACATTCATTCACAGTACCTCACTAGCAGTGTTACTCACAGTTCCCCTGGTTTACTATTGTGTTTATGAGCTACAGTAGGTTAGACATAAATTTAGAGCTTGGCTGTATTATTTGGTCATCATACAGGAAGAGTTAAGACATTGTAAATTCAGCAGAAAATTGATGATATGAAGGAGTAGTACTTTTGAAAGGATCTAAAATCTGTCTTTTCTCTTTAAGCTAAAGGGTATGAGGCATTCTCATAAATATATACACATATCTTAAAAAGCATTTATTTTATTTTGCTGCCTGAGACTGAAAGGACAATGAAATCACTTTAAGTGGGAATAGAAATATTCAGTAGCTCTCTGAGAGAGTGGTATTCAGGTGAAACTATTTTAGTTATGATGGTAATTGCTAATGCCATCGTTAGTCAATATGGGGACAATGGTAAAAAAATCTGCTTGGCAGAGTCTTGCATATGAGTCCTTATCTGTCTTTTGATTTGATTTGACTTAATAAAACCAAATGTGCACAGGATTTATAAAGGAGATTTTACTGAGATATGTTATCACAGATTAGCAAGTGTTCATCAGAGACTACTGGACTAACAAATGCCAATTGGGCTGCATTCTTTCTAGGGCTGAGTCTTGTACGCATGCATTTGAGGTGAAATATAGAAATATAATAAGTGAAGAAGTTGTTTCAACCAGTTAACAAGTATTTTACAACCAGATTGTTCATATCTAGTTGCTAGACAATTAAGTTGTAAAAAAACATCTAATGTAAAATAGTACTTATACCACTTAAGTGATGATTGCTGCTTCCCACTCTTTTTCAGCATCCAGATAAAGTCTAACCCAAAAAGAGAGATGTATGGCTGGAGAAAGGAGGTGGTTTACTAACATCATTTTCAGAGCAGCTTTGCGCTCCAAGAAAGACGACAGATCAAACCACTGACAACAGAAGGATGGGTAACCAAATTCTTCCGCAAGCAGCAAGGATGTTTGTGTTGCAGCTCCAAAGAGAGAAGTGAGTGATCCCCGAATGGCTTATCCAAGTCACTGTCATAAGTCCATTGCAGCCATTAGAAGGATATATTGGAGACTGGGACAAGTGGGAGGGTTCATCTCTGATAAGCTATGTTTGAATAGAGGAACCAGGCAGGGGTGTCCTCTTTCCCCCTTGTTATTAGTTTTTTTTTCAAACACCTTTATTGAATTATCACTTGGGACATAGGCAAATTTATATTTTTACAAAAGTAACCAAACTGTATTAACAAATTAGCACTAACAAACACCACAGGCAAAGAAAATAAGGAACTCAGAAATTCAAGGATATAATTGGTATGGTATTAAAAAAAAAGTTGCATTTAATTGCAGACGATATTATTTTGTACCTGATGGAACCATAAATGGACATCTTAGCATTATGGAATATTCTGAGACAGTCCTCTTTTTCTTGAGCTATAAAATTAATGATCATAAAGCAAATACTATAGATATAAATGATATACCCACACATGAATTGGTCCAGCAATACCCATATTTATGGGGGCATGATAAAATGAAGTATTTAGGCTATGGATTGAAAGGATTCAGTTATGGCAGCTAAGGACATGTGGAAACAGACTAAAAAGATAATACAAAAATTGAGAAACTGGAAGCTCTTGCCTATGAATATGGATAGCAAGATACAAGCAGTAAAAATGTTTTTATTCCTTTAGTTTTATACACAGGCCAAGCATATTTATATAAGCCAGAGAGGAAGTTGTGGATACTAATTAATAAAGAGTTGAAGGTTTTTATTTGGGAGGAAAAGAGGGCAAGAGTCAAGTGGGATAAGTTGATCCTCCCAACAGAACGAGGAGGTTTAAGATTACCTGATTTGAAAGGATATTTTAGGGCTACACGGTTAAGGCTCTTGTACATAACACAAGCAGAAAGCTAAAATTCAAAGTGGAAATGGGTGATGATGAAGCAGGGGGTAATTCAAGAAATAAGGAAAGGATGGGATTTTGGACACATATCTTTAAGGAGAAAAAAACAGTGATGCAGAATATTGCATTCTTAAAGTAGCAGAAAGTATACTAAGAACTAAGCCAACATGGGAATGAAGAAAGGAGATTCTGCTGATAGGGATGAATGCAATTGGGATGCAGAGACTAGACAAGAGGGGGCTTGAATTCACTGAAGGAATATGACAAAAGAACCAAGGTACTGGAAACAAATATTTATTTATTTATTTATTTGCAGTTGGTTTAAATAATTAGAGAAGTAAAGGTAACAGAAGGGAAAGAGGCCATGAAGACAGTTGGATTGCAGGTTAGTGATTGTCTTCCTTATATGAGGTTGATATCCAACTGTAGACAAAGAGAAAGGAATAGGGGAATCTTAAATACAAGACCTGCCTGCACTGGTTGAGTTTTAAATTGAATCTAGGCGAAAAGCTGCGGTTAAAAAAGGAATAATTAGTAGGGCATATAAAATATTGCAGGATAACTATAGGAATCAATTAGAAGAGGTCATAAAATTTTGGGAAGAGAGATTAGATATGTAATTCACAAAGAAATGATGGGAAGACATATGCATTGCTCCCAAATATGTAACAAAGTCTTGAAGACTTAGGATTTTTACCTGGAAGAGTTTGCATAGATACTTTTATACCCCAAGTAGACTCCAAACAAATTTTCCTCAGGTAGATATCAAACCAAAGAGTTAAAGTTCACACAGAGAAAACAATTAGTAAAAACAACAAGACAATCTTAACCAAGCTAGAGTTTTCAATGTGTGATACCTTAAACCTCCTATAATACAGGTCCATGAGATATATGTAAACGATCCCTTAAGGACATCAAATGTTTCAGCTATATTGCTTCTGAATGTACATGACTTTTTTACATTTGCTTTTTAAGCTTTTATGGATACATTTAGGCCAATAAAGCCAAACCCAACTAGCTGTGGACATATATGCCACGGACCTCTATTACATTAGGTTTAAGGTATCGCACAGTGAAAACTCTAGCTTGGCTTGGTTTTTCTTGTAGTTTTTACTACAGGTAAATGGCAAATGTTGGAGGTGTGATGGGGATAACTGGGAACATATATTTAGGAGTGTAATGTGTTGTCAGACTATAAAAGTTCCCTGCAGAGTACTCCATGAGGAATACTGGGCGAACAAATTAGTGTAACAGAGGACATTATTATTTTTTTTTTTTTAGCTAGGATACAGGATTTGAATTGCATAGACATAGTGAACCCTTATATAAATTTAATGGTGGTGGCTGCCAAAAAAGCAATTACTAGAAAATGGAAATCACAAGTCTAAACCAGCTATACTTGAAGTAGTAAATATTGTAACAGAGACAAAAGAACACGAGGTGGGACATTTAGAAAATGGTAGGAGTAGGAGTAAATTACATAGACAAAGAAATTGAAATTGTGGTAACAGTACAAGCAGAAAAATGTTGGAGGTGGAATGAGGTTTAAGAGAAGGCAAAAACTGAATAATTTATGTAATGCTGCCTATATTATAGGCTATATAACAATATACGTGATGTATAATGTTTGTCAGTGTGAACTTGTTAATATGGTTTGATTAATTTTATATAAGTGTAAGTTTGCCTGTGTCACAAAAGATAATTCAATAAGGGTATCTGAAAAAAAAAAGATCAGTGCATCCACAGAGGTGTTATCAAGAACTCCTGAGGAAGTAATCCCTCAGATGTTGAATGTACAAGGGGGGACTTGATGACTTCAATCTGAATGGAGGCAAAGACTGGGCAATTTGGGGGCAAATCGTAAGCCTCAGTCTCCTAGTTATCTTTCCTATATCTTTAGCATGTCAGTTAGATTTACACAGTACCAACTGCTGACCTGCGGTCTTCACTGACAAAACTCACTTATTCTTGTAGGCCTCCATTTCATACATTTTCTTTAAAAGGTAATGAAGCGCCTAACTATTTTGTGCATCCTCGCTTACCTATTTCTTAGTAATTTGCTTTTTAAGCCATCACTGAGGTAGCACACAGCAACCTTAGTTCATATCTGACCCAGTCTTTAAGCTGTTTAGACTTCAGTAGGAACAGATTTTCATCCCAGCCTGTCTCAGTCAAAAGCTTCTGAGTAAACCTGACAAAAAATAGCTCTGCAGTTTCCCACAGGCCCATATGTGGTACAAAGTCACTTATTTTTGTTCGCTTGGACCTCCAACAATCTGTGGGTATACCTGGTTTACATTCCTGCTAGTTGAGGTGGGACTTAAAACAAAGATTGAAGAAAGAACAATAGTATCTGTAGAGAAATAGCCATAATGTCTGGCCTGGGAATACCAACACTAGAGTCCTACATTCCACTGGATTCTAAACTGTAAGATTTCCTCCCAGTTATCTCAACTAGTAACAATGGATTTGGTAGTAAGTGCATAATGTACCTCTGAGCAACTGAAGGAAACCTCTTCTGCCAAATTAATGGACTGCTTTCAAGAAGTACTTTGGTTACTAATTTTAATATGCTTTGTTGTCTAGCAGAGATCCCTGTGGCATCCCACTCATTACAATTTTATCTTCAGAGAGCATACCAGTGTCTTTTACAACTTGGGATCTCTTGGGTAGCCAATTTAAAATCCAGCAGAAATGTAGGGGCCTAAGTTAAGTTTGTCTAATTTTTCAGTAATATCAGGATGGAGAATAGTATCAGAAGTCTTGGCCAAGTCAAGATAAGCAGTGTGCATAGAGTTATCACTATCTACATTCTCTGCAACCTTTTTAAAGTAGCTTACTAGGTTAAGGAAGCAGGACTTGCCCTTCACAAAATCAGCCTGAGTGTGGTCTAGTTCATAAATTGCCTCTTTCTGCATAAGTGTGTTGTGCTATGATAAGCTTCATGGTTTTGCATATTAGGCTGTTGAAGCTGCTAGGCCTATAATTATCTGGGTCTGTAGAGGTACAGCTCTTGTGTAAGAGAGTCCTAGTGGCCATTTTCCAGGCATCAAGCACAAACTTGCAGACAGGCTGAGGCTGAACAGTCTAAGTAGTGGCTTGGATAGTGCTTACCTGGCACAGATGAGAATGTATCCTGGTATGTTGTCTGGTCGCATGGATGTACTATTTATAGCCCTTAATGGGGATTCTAATCTTGTTCCAAGGTGAATTCAAGAAAAATTAAATGTTATGGGAAAGTGCGGGCAACAAACTGGGTAGGTCAAGTAAGATTAACACTAAATTTATCTGCTAATATATTGGCTATTTTCTTGTGATCAGAGTGTATGATATTATTAGGGATACACTTGGTGCATCGTTGGACATTATTCCATAATTTTAGAACATAACTGAGAAAGATTTTTAGTTTTCCTTTGGTATCTGTGGCAACCTTAAGTATGTGTTCTGCTTTACATTTTCCTTGCTGGCATATTTTAGTGTGCTCTTAAGGCAGGGGGATGGGAATGTCATGCAAATTATTTTCCTTCTTTTGTTATACAATTTATTTATTTGGGAGTTTATTTGGGAGTTCCACCAGAGCAGTTTATTCCTGAATTCCACATTGTATTTAGGGCAGATCAGTACTGACATTTTTTTGCAGCTGTTTAGATGCTGATGAAAAACAGAGGTAAATGTAACAGCTCTCTCAGTTGAGTCTATTTGCAAGGGATTATTGTGAATTTTGCATATGTTTTGTACAAGCAGAAGGAGATTTATCCAGAAGTTCCAAAAGATTGTTTCATCTGTTGCTGGTGTAGTACAATTAGGCCTGACAGAGAAGATGACCAATTTGTGGTCAGATTTAACTAGGGCTGAGGAGATGATAGGTGGAGTACAGGCTGGTACATAGTGAATGAGTACTGTCATTGTACTAAAATAATGTCTCAGTAACTACTCAAATATGAATGTATCTGAGTTGCAGGAGGGCCAAAAGTTCTGATAGCTTTCTATGTGGACTCCTAGCTTTGAGGTCACACAGCTTTGGGAAAGGTTAAGTAAAGTTATGTTAATTACTTAACTATGTTTTTAACGAGTCGCCTACAGATGTTCGAAATTCCAAAAAGCCGAAGCCCATATGGCTGAGACCATATGTTCGACTTTTGAAATTTCAAAAGTTTTGAACGGACAGCTCCTCATTGCGTGGAATGGGAAAATTTCCATTTACCGCACTGTAGTGCGATCTCGGAGTTAGTATATTAAAGTTAAGGGGGGTGTGGAAGGCATAGCCCCCCTGCTAGCAGCTTTGAAATAATGCAGTGTTTTATTTTTATTTTTTTTTTTGCATGTTTGAAATTTCAGGAGTCGAACATATGGTCTCAGCCATATGGGTTTCGGCTTTCTGAAATTTCGATCATGTATAGTAGACCCGTTTACAATACACAATCACTACTACTGTGATAGCTCAGTATTGAGGGTTGTACAAAGAATGCACTATGGCCATGTTATTGATCAGAACAATGTCATATTCCCCCAACAAATTCAGAAAAAAAAAAACGTAATTTTATGGAGCTTACTCTCCCACTATATAACTTAATTCCTGAAGAAGGCCTCATGCCAGCTCGAAAGCTCGAGTAATTGCAAAACCTATTTTGGTCCAATAAAAGGTGTTATATCATGTCTGTGTTACATTGTCTTTCAGTAAACATATGTCATAAAGTTAAGGCAATACAGTAATGAATATTTCAGATAAGTATTATTATTTTTCTTTAAAATAAAATAAATTTACCTTTCATTATTCCCAGTACCTAACAATACCAACAAAAAATAAAACAAAAACAAACATGGAGACCATTTTCTAAGTGCAATTACCACTTCATATTTTTGTCTTGAACTACAAGGATCAGCCAGCAAATTCTCCATGATGCTGTGTTATGGACAGCTCCCATATAGTTTCTTGAGGTGAAATTGCTTGAATGTCAGTAACACAAAGAAAAAAAAGACAAAAGACATTATGCTGAATGCTGTTTCTATAGGAAATCATTGCTGGCACCTCTCAACTGTACCGATTTTTGCCTCATATTTTTGCTCTGTTTTTCATAAAATTGTGGTTTTCTGGCAAATCAGTAGCAAATTATTAAAGACTGAAGTAAAAAAATAATGACAAACATTTGAGTTTCCAACTTCATAAAATTCATGCAAATGCAAAACCTGTTATTATAGGTTCATAGGATGGTACTAGGCTATGGGCCCTAGGGCCTATACAAGCCTAGCCATAACAATTCCCTGGCTATTTCTTCCCACAATATATACTTCCTGGACCCCTGTCTAGCAGAGTGACTGACATGATCCCCGGGGTGAATTTCCTTTCTCCCATCCAGTCGTTAAGGTTCCTTTTGAAGAGGGCCAAAGAGGTGCTATGCTTGACATGTATGGGCAGTCTATTCCAGTGTCTGGGCAGTCTCTGGGTCAGGAACCTATCCCTCCAGCGTGTTTTGTTTATTGTGATGACAAGGTTTAGATCCCTGGAGCGTGTGGCTCTTAGGGATTGGGATTTCTTTACGTGTAGCATGTCCAACAGCTCTGGGTTTGACATGGCCTTGTATGTTAAGCAGGGATCGCCTCTGAATAGATGATATGCGACAGAGTATAGCTGGAGTTTTTTAAGGCAGTCAGAATAGGGCATCTGCCTTAGGCCTGCGATTCTTTTAGTGAGGTATTTCTGTGGCCTTTCCAGATGTTGCAGGTGTCTTGAGAGGTACATACCAAATGGGGCGTTGTATTCTATAATGGGTCTAATGAGGGGTGAGTACAGTGGGACAATGACCTCCTTTTTTCCGGATGAAAAGCCCTTAGTGATGAGGTGTGCCACATAGAAGGATTTCCTGACTGTTGTGGCGATGTGGTTATCAAAGGTGAGACCACTGTCCACCTGTGTCCCTAAGTCTCTTATTACACTTTCGGTGTTTAGTGTACTGCCACCTATGTGGTAATTCATGGGTACATGTTTTTTCCCAAAGGGGATAACTATACATTTCTTGGCATTGAACTTGAGCCCATGGCTCTGGCACCAAGCATCTGTTTCTGTAAGGCCCTTTTGTAGAGTATCCACATCATTTGGAGATTCAATAATGGCTCCCAGTTTGCAGTCATCTGCGAACTTTGTTAGCCAGAGTCACTTACTATTGGCTTGTACTTCAGAGAAGTAGATGCCAAACAAGAGTGGTCCCAGGACTGAACCCTGAGGTACTCCACTTGTCACTTGTCTGGAGCTGGATTTGGAATCAGCTACTTTTACAGTGTGGGTTCTGTCAGTAAGCCCAATGAGTGACGTAGGGATTAATGCCCGGCTTAGTAAGTTTATCTATGATTCCAGAGTGGGGGATGGTGTCAAAGGCCTTGGCAAGGTTAAGATAGGCTGTGTGGACCTCCTTACCCTCGTCCACGGCTCTGGAGACTGATTCGAAGAAGTCAGTCAGGTTCAGAAGACAAGATCGGCCCTTCATGAACCCAAACTGGGTGGGGTCCAGTGTTTGAAGGTTGCCAATGACTTTGTTTATAAGTTCCATGATAATACGTTCCATGGCCTTGCAGATCAGGCTCATCAGACTGATTGGGCGGTAGTTCCTGGGATCCAAGGTGGATCCCCACTTGTGGAGTGGGATAACTGTAGCTGTGCGCCACTCAGTGGGCACGAAGCCTGAGGTGAGGCTATAATTAAACATGACACTTAGGTGAGGTGCCAGTTCATTTTTTAGTTCATGTAGTACACAGCCCGGGATGTCATCTGGTCCCATGGATGCTGTATTCTTAGCTTTGGAGAGTGCGTTTTTTACCTGTGTGGCCATTATTACCGGAATTTGGCAATCTTCTGGTATTGAGATGGGCCATTTAGGGGGTGAGAGGGGGGTGAAGTTGGCACTGAATCGATCTGCCAGGATATTGGCAATATCCTTGGGATCAGTATACGTAATGCCATTCTGTTGTAGCTCAGAGCAGATCTGAGCATTGCCATTTAGATTCTTGACTTAGTTATAAAATGCCTTGTGGTTGTCTTTGGAATCTTTGACAATTTTATTTTCGTAACTAGCTTTGGAGGATTTTATGAGGGATATCAGCTTCTTACTGAGGCTGGTAAGGGAGTTTTTTTTCATCATGGGATTTTCTTTATTTCATCAACAGTTTCTTCCTTTTGTTGTAAAGTTTGTTTATGGCGGGGGACCACCAGATTGGCTTCATTTTTTTGGAGAAGAGCATCTTGGTTCTATTTGGGATGGCACGATTCATGCATGAGTGGATGTGCTCGTACAGTGCCTTAGTGTAGGACTCAGCAGTTGAACTTTCAGTTCCCGTCTGCATGGGTGTCATGAAGTTTGTAACTTCTGACTTGAGTAGCATGAAGTTGGCTTTGGAGAAGTTTTTTATGGAGGTTTCCTTACTGGGGGGTGGGGGTAGGATGTGGATGTCAAGGGTGATTAGCTTATGGTCTGACCTGACCAACGAGTGGGTGACTATAGGTGTGGAGCATTGATTTCCCATGTTGGTAATGACCAGGTCTAGGATATTGGACCCCCTGGTGGGACAATGGATTAGTTGATCAAGGGTATTGGAATTTATGAATTCCAAGAACTGTTGCGTAAAGGTGTTGGTACACGAGTAGTTTTCCCAGTTAATGGCATGGTAGTTGAATTCACCCAGTATTAGGGTGTTTGGTTGTATCTTAATATTTTCCAGTATGTTTAGAAAGGTGTAGTGAGAATATTGGGGCATGGTGGGGGATCTGTAGCAAGCTACAATTTGGATTGTATTCTTACCTAGTGTTAGTTGCACCTGGAGAATTTCAGATGCATTGTGTTGGGCAACTAGCCTGGTGGTGTGAATATCCTTGGTGAATATGGACACTCCAACATCTTTAGTGTTTTGATCCTGGTTTGGTGGCCGAAAAGTGTGGTAAGAGTTGTAGTTTGGTATTGCAGGGGTGCTCTCTGGAGCCTTGAACCAAGTCTCAGTTACTGCACAGATATCAATGTTCTCCATTTTTAGGAGTGCCTTGAGAGAGTGCATTTTGAGGTTTAGACTTCTAGCATTGAGTAGTATTACCTTCAGATTTTGCATGCTTGTACCTGTTACGGTGGTGGTTTTGTTCTTTGAACTTTGCCTAAAAAAGGCACTATAGTGGTGGCAAGAGCTTTAGCCAGTAACCTGAATCCCAGGGGCAACAGGTGCAGACCATCTCTAGCAAAGCATCGTGGTCTGTCGATCATGTCGTCCCAGGCAGACAGATACTGGATCCCCTTTGAATGACACCAGTAGCTTAGCCAATTGTTGAAGTCAATCATTTTGTCCTTATATTGTGGTATCATTCTGGTCGAAGGCAGGATGCTACTCAGGGCTAGGGTCATACCTGCCTGGGCCACATGATCCGAGAGCTCTTTCATGTCTCTTTTCATGTAGTCCACAGAGGTACGTCTCAAGTCATTCACTCCAACATGGACAATGACAGAGTCATTTTTGTACTTGTTGTGGAATGACTTGAGTGCATGCATTATGTGGCGGATCCTGGCACCCGACAGGCAGCTGACTGTAATTTTCTCCTTGTTCAGCCTGGTGAGTGGGACATCAGTGTGCCTGACTATAGAGTCACCTATGACTAAAGTGTTGGGTACATTGTCTTGCCTTAGGGGCTGTTGCTGGGTGGCACAATGGTGTTGTGAGCTATGTGACACTTTGGTTGTGATTGGTGTTTGTTTGCGTTTCAGCTTCGGAGGTTCTTGTTGCTTGGGCAGGTTACAGTTAAGGGCCTCCGCATATGTGGATTTGGTGTTGCTATGTGTGAGTGTTGGTGGTGTGGGTTTAGAAAGGCTATGTGTTGCTTGAGGTGTAATGTGGGTGTTAACCTTCTCCTCTTGACTGTCTAGCATAATCTTGGGCGGAGAGAGCTTTGCTTCCAGTTTGGCTATGTAAGTGTATCTCTCACAGGTTGTAGTGTTGGGTGGTAGGAGGAGAGGGTTGTCTGTGTAAATGAGACAATTGCTGCATTGCCTCAGTATGCCCAGATTCACCAGGTGGACAGGAGAAATCACCGGAAGCTGACCCTTGGATATGCCTAAGTTTCTAAGTTTGTAAGAGCAATATCTAAAAAGTATCCCTATTTTTCTGCCTTTGTGCCTTCATTATTTGTAGCTTTGCCCAGGCTTTTTGCTCTGAGGTTGAGAGATAGGTGATGCATTTTCCAAGTGTGTGGTCAGGCATGATTCATTTGTTCTGGGAGATTTCTCCATTCTTCAAGTTGGTGCGACCATGGAGTTGGTGTGTGTATATATATAACGTGGGGATGCAGGAGGCCCTCCAAAAATACAAATAAAAATTTTTTTTTTCAATCCTTTTAGCTCATCGGCATTCAGGAGGTCAGCATTTTCATAGCAGAATTGCTGTGGACTGCCTCTTCAAGACTTGTCTTTATTGTGTTTTCCAAACTGGCCTGACAATACCACAGCTTGGTAAATCTCTAAAACACAGAAATTAGATGTACCCCACTATAGCTCAGCAAATTATTGGCAACATGTACAAACAATCTCAGAGGAGTAAAGTTGATTGTGTAGTACAAAACTAATTTGTACCGGACCTCACAACTATCCAGATTTTCACAGAATGTCCAGATTTTTGCCTCATATTTTTGGTAAGTTCCTCAGAAAAGTTTTGGTATTCTGGTGAATCATCAAGGATTGAGGTCACTAACTAATGACATACATTTGTGTTTCAGGCTTCATATCCTTCAGAAAATGCATGCTAACACAAATCCTGTTATTTTAGTAACTTTCTAAGTTTAAAAGAGCAATATTTAAAAATGATTCCTTATTTTTTGGCCATTGTATCTCCATTATTTTAGGCTTTGTCCAGATTTATTGCACTTATAGGTTCATAGGTGGGTACTAGGCTATCTGCCCGAAGGCATTTATAAGCCTGTTGGCTTTCGCTGCCCCCTTAGATTAGTTCCCTGTGCCTCTCTCCAGCAGAGCCACTGAAGTGATCCCCAAGGTAAAATTTCTGTTTCCCATCCACTCGTCAAGGTTTCTTTTGAAGAGTGTTAGCGGGGAGCTCTGCCTAATGTAGATTGGGATCTTGTTCCAAAGCATGGGAAGTCTCTGGGACAGGAATCTATCCCGCCAGCATGTCCTATTTATTGTTGTGGTGAGGTTTAGATGCCTAGAGTGTGTGGCTCGAGGGGATAAGGTTTTCTTTAGGTGGAGCATGTTCATCAATTCTGGGTTGGACATGGCCTTGTATGTCAGGCAGAGATCACCTCTGAGTAGGCGGTATGCAACCGAGTACAACTTAGAGGTTGAGAGGTATGTTTATGTCTCAGACTTGATATTAAAGCCAAGATAAAATTCAGTTTGAAAATATACCAATGAACATTTTATTCTAGATTCTATTCAGAGCATACCTCAAAAAAAAAAAAAAAAGAAAGAAATCTGTATCACAAATCAGTTTACAAGTGCCTCACCAATGGCCATATCACCTAAATACTACTCATTTTCTACATTATGTCTGTCCTGCCGGGTTAGTCAAATGTGTATATTATGGCTGTCTAGTGTTTACTTACTACAATGTGTGTCTGTTGCATGGTGTCTGCCAGTTTTCAATATTGCAAATGTTTGTATGTGTTTTTTTTCCTGTGTTGCAAATGCATTATCCATCTGTGCCTGCAAACATTAAGTTGCGATCCAGTGTACTACCCTAATGAACAAATATAAATAAAATGAAATATAATAAAAATAGATTTCAGACTGAGTCAAATTAGAAGACATAAAAGTGGAAGCAAGTAGAAATCTAATCTTCAAGTCTGAACCTAAATACTGTGTGTTAAAAACTGCTGCGCTATGCACTACACTTCCTTTCTGTGTACCAGAATGAGTGTGCTGAATGACAGAGATATGAAATACACACTTCAGTAGTCACAGAAGATTCAAACGGAGATTACAAATTCAAATTCACTTATTGCATTAGCAGTAAGTATATTTCAGTAACTATCATACATAGCATTAAAACAACCTATTAAAATAATCAAATAACTGTAATGACAAGATAAGTTTAAAGGTCAAGTCTGTAATGCTATAAATATTAATTGTATTTATTTTAATTGCAACTGGTCAAATAATAATTTTCAAACAAGATCTAGGTCACAGGGCAGAAACAGTGCACACAAGAAATATGCAAAAAGGCAGGTGGTACAGAAACATTATCAGATACAGAGACTTATCGGTGAATTCTGAAACTGATGTACACTTTGAGCAGCAGTAAGAAAATGTTAGAACTTAAATATCAGAATTTAAAGTAATGCCAGTATTCTCTCTGATTAGTTGTATTAGCAATAAACACTGGAGAAGGAAGTTAAAACAATTGCATAAAATTAAAAAGACAAATGCATTTAATTTTTTACAATAAATAACATGATTGAAACTGTGTATGTGAAGAAATATAAATATCGAAATATAAAAATGCTGTATTATTATATCCTTCTGTCAAATACACTTTTTTGTTTTTTGCAAGTAGCTTCAGCAGTTTAGTGAAACAAGCTGAGCTGATAAACAATGCAAGATATTTGTGTGGAATTTAGGCTGTAACTCCAACAGCTACCATAAGATGGTGCCCCATTTCACAAAATAACATTGAGTGTATTTCAGAAGTCGTACATCTTGGAAAGATTATCTGACACAGAAAAGACCACAAAAAAGCACAAAGCCTGGCCTATAAACACTGCCTATAACCTATAAAAGACAAAACATACAGCTGCTTAAATGAACTAGTAAGTGTTATTTATTGGGACCTGTAATAAACCCTTATCACAGCATTAATTTATCATCCAGGTTTAGTGTTTAAGGCAGCAAGCTGTTTTTCAAAGGTCCTTTGTCAAGTACACTTAATAAAATAATGAGGCAGAATCAGGGCAATACAGCTCCATTGTTTGATTTTAAAACTGATGCATAAATAACAGACTATCCGTGTTCTTTTAAATTATGACTGTACAACTGCTCTGTATATATTTACTTTTCAGCTGCTTAATATCAGTAGGCATATATTCTTTGCATGTTTTAAATTCTTTAGAGTTTGCCATGGTAAAAGACTGTATAATTGTATTATATGTTTTAACTTTGAAAATTATCAATGTTTAATTATTATGTACTGTATTAAACCTGGATCGTGTTTAAAAAATGACCCTTGTCACAATTCAGCTATGAAGTTAATGAATGGATAGGTAAGTGAAAAATAAATAAATAAACAGATAACATAACTTGTCTTAACATAATTATAATATTTATTTTATGGTAAACAGGCACTGGAGGCGTAGCACACTGAATACTCACCTAAGTCATATTAGAAAGAATCCAACACAAACTGCTATGGATATTTTAGGAAATAACAGACAAAGGAAACTGTGTGTTTTAGAAGAAGGTAACAAAGAATGATCAGCTGTGAATGGGTGTGCACTGAAGGGGTCAGGACGAATTCTTAAAACAAACAAGCTCCAGTGAGATATATATTTTGCTTGCACATACAGTCAGAGAAGCCCTGCAGAAAAACACTGTTACACAAAACTGTTTCTGCAGAAAGGGGAGGTGGTAGGTATCACCTGTGTAATCAGACTCTCTGCAGATCTAGTCTTTATCCTTCTGTCATCCATTTTTAGTTATCATTTGATTACCACTGAAATACTTGGGTATGTGGGGTGACCTAAACAAGCAAGACAACAATTTAAAAAATATGTAAGTTATTGGTGTCTATGCATGACAAAACCTTAAATTTACAGTTTGTGTGTTTGTGTATGTGTGTATAAATACATATATATATATATATATATATATACACACACACACACACACACACACACACACACACACACACACACACACACACACGTGCGCGCACACACGCACATGTATTTTTTATGTTTTACATATTTTATGAACATATAGCAATATATATATATTGAATATATGTATGTATGTATGTATTTCATTTACATGGTTGAAAGTTTGGTTTGTCGAACTTTTTGCTGGTGTGTTTATTTGGTCGAACATTTGGAACACAGAACATGCTGATTATTGGTGTTTTCAGTTCTGTGTAAGAGTGTAACAACCATACATCTTAGCACAAAAAACCTGGACAAAGGCTAACAGAATGGGGGGGGAACAAAGGCCCAAGAACAGGGACAGATTTTAAGCATTGTTGTTATAAACTTAGACAGTTGCTAGAATAACAGGATTTGTCTTAGCATGCATTTTCTGAGGGATATGTAGTCTGAAACTCAAATGTTTATCATTTAGTGACTTCAGTCCTCAGATCACCCCAGTGATTTGTCAGAAAATCACAAATTTTATGAGAAACAAACCAAAAATATGAAGAAAAAATCTGGACATTCTGCAAAAATCTGGACAGTTGAGAGGTATGGTAACAAGTGTTGTCACATTGGCTTATGGTTTCTATACAAGAAGAAGTATGCTAGTTTGATATATGGCATTATTGGTTTAATGTTGCCAGAGATAAATGTGATGTTCTGCAGAATGTCGGACAGTGTAGACCTCTGTCAGGTGTTTGTATTTTGGAGTGAGCGTTTGCCCTTTCCCAGCTTTCCCAACTGTAGTGCAGTCTGGCAGACAGTCTATATAATTTGTATTGTGTTATTGGGGGGGGGGGGGTGCAGGTAGGGCTTGTTCCCTGCATAAAAGATGGTTTTATTCTTTTTCGATTTTAATTTTGTTGTTTGACATTTTGCTGTTTGTTCTTTTAAGATCAATAATAGTCTTTGAACATTTCAGTGTTCGACACTGAGCTACAGATCCGTATATATGGAGATAAAGAGAGACAGACACGTGCGCGCGTGCACACACACACACACACACACACACACACACACACACACACACACACACACACACATACACAAACTGCAAACGCAAGTTTTTGTCATGCATATACCCTCCTACAATAAGCCCTTTGGAAAAATGACCCCAAATCAAAAAATGATTTAATGTGTGCAGTAATACATACTGGATTGCACATTGGACAGATACTGCACACCCATGTTTGAAAACCACTAACCCATCAGGCTTTTGAATCACAACAGTCTGGGTATGTACAAATGTGTTCAACATATATCTCAGTAATCTGTTATTGCTTAAATGACAATCATACATTAGCACGTTATATGACTTTTCATTATAATTTATTAACTGGGTTAACCATTACTGGTCAGAGCCCACAACCACTGAAGTAAAGAGCTACAGCTGAAATTCTATCATAAATACCCTGGAAGAGAAGAAATATTCAAAAATAACACTAAATATAGCAATACACAGTTAAACACTACAGTAAATTGCTGGATTTGACCTTACTAAAATGTTGCAATACTTCTAATGTATTCAGTAAAGTTCAATGCCATACAGCAAAACAGACAATACAGTCATTATTAGATGCAAACTGATAATAAGACTGCATCATGATTTGAAAATTTGATTTCAGATTTTGTGTTCAAGTGCAGAATTACATAAACACTGCAAATACATAAAGAAATAGTACAGAGGAGGTTCATATTTCTTACTATGTATAGGTTCATAGCTGTGTACTAGGCTAATGGCCCTGGAACCTTTACAAGCCTAGCCCTAAGCATTCCCTGGCATTGTGCCATCCGACGTTAGTTTCCAGTGCCTCTTATCAAGCAGGGCCACTGAAGTGATCCCAGAGTGAATTTTCTATTTCCCATCCACTCATCAAGATTTTTCTTGAAGAGGGCTAGTGAGGTGCTCTGCTTGACATGTATGGGAAGTCAATACCAGAGAATGGGCAGTCTCTGGGATAAGAACCTGTCCCTCCAGCATGTTCTGTTGATTGAAGGAATGAGGTTGAGATCTCTGGAGTGTGTTGTACAGAGGGTTTGGGATCTTTTTAGATGTAGCATATCTAACAATGTGGGATCAGACATGGCTTTGTAGGTCAAGCAGAGATCTTCTCTAAGTAAGCGATATGAGACAGAGTAAAGCTTGAGTTTCTTGAGTTTGTCCACACAGAGCATGTGTTTAAGTCTTAAGATCCTCTTAGTGAGGTATTTTTCTGGCCTTTCCAGTTGTAGGTGTCTAGTGAGCTACATGCCAAATGGGGCGTTGTATTCTATAACAGGTCTAATGAGGGAAGAGTAGAGGGAGACTGTAACCTCTTTCTTCCTGGATGCAAAACCCTTTGTAATGAGATGTGCCACACAGAAGGATTTTCTGACCACAATGGCAATGTAGTTGTCAAAGGAGAGGTCACTATCAACCTGTGTTCCCAGATCACTTAGTGTTTAGTGGACTACCATCGATGTGGTAGTTCATGGGCACCGAGTTCTTCCCAAAGAGAATGACAATGCATTTTTTGGCTTGAGCTTAAGGTTCTGGCACCAGTCATTGGTCTTAGTGAGGCCTTTTTGTAGAATGTCTATATCTCTTGGAGAGTCAGTAATGGCTCCCAGTTTGCAATCGGCAGCAAACCTGGTCAGCCAGAGTCCCATTGTGTTGGCCTGGACTTCAGAGAAGTAGATGGTAAACAGAAGAGGACCCAAGACCGATCCCTGTGGGACATCACTTGTGACTGGTCGGTAGTCAGACTTGGAGTCCGATACTTTCACAGCGTGGGTTCTATAAGTGAGCCAGTTTGCAACCCACCTTGTGACATAGGGGTTTATGCCTAGTCTAGTGAGTCTCTCTATGATCCCTGAGTGAGGAATGGTATTGAAGGCCTTGGCCAGATCGAGGTAGGCTGTGTCAGCTACCTTGCCTTCATCCACAGCTCTGGTGACAGACTCAAAGAAGTCTACCAAGTTGAACAGGCATGATCTACCCTTCACAAATCCAAACTGTGTGGGATTTGGAGATTCCCAATGTCCTTATTTATATGGTCTATGATGATGTGCTCCATAGCCTTACATACCAGACTCATCAGGCTGATGGGGCAGTAGTTCCCAGGGTCTGTAGTTGCTCCCCCTTTCTGGAGTGAGATGACTGTAGCAGTGTGCCATTCAGTAGGGACAAAGCGTGAAGTGAGGCTGTGATTGAACAGAGCACACGTGTGGTGCCAGTTTGCTTTGTAATTCATGTAGAACACATCCAGGGATGTTATCAGGTCCCATGGAAGCTGTATTCCTGGCCACGGACAGTGCGGCTTTAACCTATGCATCAGTAATATTGGGTATTTGGCATTCCTCTGGTATTATGATTGGCCCTTTAGGGGGTGAAGTTTGCACTGAACCTGTTGGCCAGTATATTGGGAATGTCAGTTGGTTCGTTATAGGAGTTACCATTGTACTGTAGCTCACAGCAGATCTGAGTATTGCCATGTAGCTTCCTGACATAACTACAGAAGGCTTTGTGGTTGTCTTTGGTATCTGCTGCAATTCTGTTTTCATACCTAGCTTTAGAGGATTTGATGAGGGAGCTCAGTTTTTTGTTGAGGTTAGCAAGGGAGTTTTTCCAGTCTTGGGACTTCACCTTTTTCTGCAACAGTTTATTCCTTCTGTTGTATAATTTGTTTATGGTAGGGGACCACCAGATTGGCTTCCTTATTTTGGAGGAGAACATCATGGTTCTGTTGGGTATGGCCCATTCCCTGTATTTGTGTACGTGTTCGTACAGTCCATAGGTGTATGATTCAGCAGTCGTGCACCCATTTTCCATTTGCATAGCTGTCATGACGTTAGGCACTTCTGTTTTTAGAAGGTCAACGTTCGCTTTGGAGAAGTTTTTCACGGTGCTTACCTTTATGGGGGGGTATGGGTAGGATGTGGATATCAATGGTGATTAGCTTGTGGTAAGATCTGACCAGGGAGGAGTATAATTGACTCAGTGAGACAGAGTCTGGAATGTACGGCTATTAATAAAAAACAGATAGGAATGTGGGATAGCATGGATAAATAAAAGGATAAGTGCATGATGGGAGTAATGGAGGACAGAACAAAGAACAGCCAAAAGGCATGCAGTATATTTTTAAAGAAGGGAAGCAGAAGAAAATACAAAAGGGGAAAGGAGAACAACACAATAACAATCAGTGCATCAAGATGTGGGCTGTGACAGAGATAAGCAAGGATACAGGAAAATAAGGACATGACTGAATATTACTATCTGTCATACAAAAAGTGCAGCAATCATCAAGGACAAAGGTGAATGTAAAAGAAGATCTGTAGCATGAGAGATTAATGGAATAACTACAGCAATGGATGCCCCTCTGTTAGTGATTAGTTGTCTGAATGAAGACAGAATGGACTTCAGGACAACTGTCAATAGGGTTGCATGACTCAGCACCACTTTGGTGGCACATATCAATGACTAGACATACACGGTGTTATGGAATTTATAAAGACAATTTATAACTGCATATATCTGCACTGCAGAAATATTATAGGCATCTGTACAGTCTGCTACATCGGCAATCAAGACAGAGATGTTACACAAGATATGTAACAGTGGTTACTGCTTCTGGTTGCATACTAAACATGCAATCTCTTGAAAAAAATGTACAGACACAGATGTGTACTACAAGTTTTTTTAATTGGTTGCCTGAGTAAGTTGACTTTTTACAGCCATCCCTTTCCAAGGGTAACTTGGGATTAATGTCTGCTTAAGTGTCTTGGTAAGAATCACACAGAAGGGAAATGGAGGTGGAAGCAATCAAACCCTGCATCCAAGATTACAGGAGGCAGCACAGAAGGGAAATGGAGGTGGAAGCAATCAAACCCTGCATCCAAGATTACAGGAGGCAGCACAGAAGGGAAATGGAGGTGGAAGCAATCAAACCCTGCATCCAAGATTACAGGAGGCAGCACAGAAGGGAAATGGAGGTGGAAGCAATCAAACCCTGCATCCAAGATTACAGGAGGCAGCTTGATAACAACACAGAGCCTTAATCCTCTGTGTGATCTGCAGGATCATCTTGACGTAATACAATTACAGCTACATTTTCATGACATAACTAGCTCAGTACTTAAAACAGATTTAGTAGCCTGCATGATACCAAAGGTAAAATACTTTGCCATAAACAGTTATCTAACCTCTACAAGTGAAACTTAAAGTGAAAGAGGGGGATGAAATCTAAGAGAATAAGCTTAACAAAGCTGGGGGAGCTTGCTGAAAGAGAATAACAGGAGTTAAAAATGAAGGAGAACAAGTGGAGATGAGAGGTGGGAGTATGAGTGGAGCTGAGAGGTATGAAGGTACAGGGGAGACACAAAGATACAGGAAGTTCCAAGGTTACTGATAAAGGAAAGGTTATCAGCATGAAAGAACAATTAGAACTGGGCAGCATCATTAGAAGAGTACCAGTGTTGGCAAAATATGAATTGTATTGTTATCAATGGAATGGTCAGGTGGTGCGCAGAATAAGTGTACCAGTGTTGGTAATACATGAATTCCATTGTTATCAAATGGAATAGTTAGGTGGTATGCAACAGTAAGTGTGCCAGTGTTGGGAATATATGAATTTCGTTATTATCAAATGGAATAGTCAGTTGGTATGCAAAAGTATGTGTGCCAGTGTTGGTAATATATGAATTCCATTGTTATCAAATGGAATAGTTGGGTGGTACACAACAGTAAGTGTGCCAGTGTTGGTAATACATGAATTCCACTGTTATCAATGGAATAGTCAGGTGGTACTCAACAATAATCCAAACAACTAGCAAAGATAAGAAAATCAAGACCACTGGTTCTGACCCAAAATACTTTATTCTCTAGTGCCTCAGTAAAAGACCTTCAAGGAGTTACAAAATCCAGCTAAAATGTGCTACCTTTTATACAAAAAACACAAAATCAATAATACAAACAATTAAATAATTGCAATTAACCTCTCTATTTAGTCCCATAGGGGCCATAGTATCATATTTGAGAATAAAAACAGATTCCTTGTATAACAGTTTTTCTTTCAAAATAATTTCATCATCATTTTCGACCAATATTTGCTCTAAAGTACAACCTTGGAGCATAAAAAATCACCACCATGCACATCTCTAAAATGGTATTCCAGAATCTTGTCTTCCTTTTGATTTTTTATGTCCCTGATGTGTTCCATTAGCCTCACTTTAAAACTTCTTTTTGTTTTACTAATATAAAAGAAACCACACGGGCATCTTAAGGCATAAATAACCCCCTTACTATTACATGAAAAACGTCCCCTTGGTACATACTTGATTTTATTAATATACTCGAAGGAACATATTATACGCTTGCAAACAGAACAACTATTGCTTTTATAAGTGTCCGTAGGAACTGGAGAAGCATTCATATTAAGTTTTGGTAAGACAAAATCCCCATGAACAAGCATGTCCTTTAAGCTCCTTCCCTATTTGTATGACATCATAAGATGTTTACTCAAAACTTTACTCAAATCCCTTGTCTTTATGGAGAAAGTTCCAATAATATCTTACAATACTACAAACGTCTTCACTTTGGATATTATATGCACTAACAAAATACATTTGTTCATTCTTGTTTCCACCATTCTCTCTACCCCCCCCCCCCATTAACATTATTTCTTGATTTTAACACAAAAAGTTTAGGCTTAGCTCCTTCTATTGCTTTCTTACTATAAACTCTATTGCAAAACATAATGGAAGTATTGTATATTCTTCCAATAAATTTGTCTAAACATTGCATATTCTAGATAATCTTGAAAATTCACCATAAGGCAAAGATGATAGAACATGGGGGGGCGTGGCAACTAGTGGCATATAGGTACTGGCTTCCATCTAAAAATTTCCTATGCACCCCAGTACAGATCTATGCCTTTATCCAAACCCTTAAGTTTTAAATCTAAATAGGAAACCTGGGTTCCATATTGTAGCCCATCAAAAGACAAATTAAATGAATTTTGTTGTAAATCAGCAACAGACTGCAACATTTCATTTTTACCCCCTTGACATACAAAAATTAAATCATCTATAAAATGAAAATAATATTTTACATAATTCCTCACAAAACTGCATTGATAAAGATATACTAACTCAAAATAAGCCATGAATTAATTCACATACATGGGGGGCAGATGGTGCCCCCATGGCTGTTCTCTGTTTTTGCCTAAAATTGAATTGTTAAATGTAAAGAAATTATTACTTAAACAAAAATAAGTTAAATTAACCAAATAATTTGTTAAGGGGCTATCCCCCCAAACATACATTATAACACGAAGTCCATCCTTATGTTGAATTGATGTATATAAACTTTTAACATCCAACGTTATCCAGTACATGTTTTTATTCCACTTAACATGAGAAATCTTATCTAAAAAATCAAAACTATCCTTAATAATATAGGATGGAATTTTCAAGACATACGGTAAAAAATAGGGTCTATATTAGAAGAGTGAATACTTAAAATAGCGAACACTCTATTGAACTCAAAAACCCAAAACTTTAAAATGTCGAAGGCTTGGATCAGCGATTTTTTTCCCTGGGAAAAGGTCGTTGATCCAAAAAAAAAAATAGACTGTACAAACAAAATAAAGTAAGGGGCTTCGCCCCCCACAACCCACATTGTGGGGGTCTGTGCCCCCCACCCCCCAACTTAAATGCATCAACTCTGAGATCGCACCACAGTGGAGAAAACGGCAAAGTCCTGAGAACGGCCCAGCAATTTTTTTTTTCTCTGGAAAAAAATCGCTGTTCCGTGCCTTCGACATTTTGTGGTTTCGGGTTTTCAAGTTCGATAGAAGAGTGTTCGCTATTTTAAGCGTTCGCTCTTCTAATAGGAACCCAAAAAATATTATGTAACAAAAGCCCAACCCCATGTAGAAAATATTTGCAAGTTGAAATAATGGGACGTCAGGTGGGTTATTCATATCTTGATGTAGTTTAGGCAAACAAAATAATGTAGCTAGAACACAACCTTCACTATTAAATTTCTTACACACTTCGGCATCTGAAAGATACCCTAGCCTCACACCTTTTTGCAGCAACTCTTGGAAGTTAATTATAGCTTGTTTATAACTTTTCTTATCACTATTCTCATAAACGGCTTTATTCTGTAAATGTTCCAAGCACATTTTATAATACTGTTGAAAATGCATTATTACTATTTTATTTCCCTTATCAGATGGTTTTATACTTAAATCTCTTCTTTCTTGCAATTCTTTTAGGGCTTTCCACTCTCCTAGTGTCAAATTGTAGCAAATATTATTCTTATTATATAACAACTTGTAACACATTTCTTTCATGGCAAATTTTAACATTGAATTAAAATGAATATTTTTTTTCATTAGAATAGGGAGGAATAAATCTGCTTTTCATAGGCACAACAGAAGTATCAATAGAACAATACGTATTATTCTCCACATGTTCTATAGACATATTGAAATTTGAAAAACAAGAATGAAAAAAAACCTTAAGGTGCAACTTATAAAATGGAAAACTTCCTGACTTAAAACAGGTTTCCTAGGTAGCACAGTAGGGACATATTTCAGTCCCAGATTCAAAATAGCAAATTGTTCGTTCAACTGACAAAATACATCCAGAGACATTTACAACCATATTACAGTTAATACTAACAACGTCATAGCCACCTGCCTCTTTTGTTGTTAATATGCTGTGGTGCCAGTGTTGTGTGTTGTCCAAAACCATTTCCATTGGTGTAGAAGCCATTTTGGTTTCTTTTCTGATTAAATTGCTCTCTGTCATTGTCCCCTTCCTTCCAAAACTGGCATTCATGCTCCTTCAGTTGTTTCGCTGCTGGCAAAGCCGGATAGTCATGCTCATCGCTTTCTAAGCCAACATTATGGTCTGTTTCTTCTGAGGAAGCAAAGGAAACTGAAAGAGGTTTTTAAAATCTCCCCTATTACATTGTCCTTTCCCACACTGTTGATTGGTTGAAGACACAAAGGCCCACCCATTTTCATAGTCTCTGATATCCCTTAACAGTTTCGTTTTTCTTATATTCCACTAAATCCTTTTCTAATGAATTCAACTTCACATTTACATTCTCCATTAAATAATTCATGCTAGTGGAATTCAGAGAACTGGAAATCTCTAAAGATAAGGACTGCAGTTCTTGCTTGAGTTTTTGTTGTTTAAAATAGCAAGCCAGTCCATAACACATCTGTGGGCTGCTGCAACCCAAAGTTCTTTAAATACTTTATCAGAATCACACTGCACATCAAAAGGTTCACTAGGGCTCTTTATAAACTGAATACCTCTAGGTGTAACATTCAACTCCATATATCCTTTTAAGCCCAAAATATTAAAATGTACCTTAGTTTCTTTTTGCAGCAGCATTTCAAATTTGTCACACAGTTCTCTCATACCCAAAGGGACAGAATTGGGGACCTTTTCCACCACTGAAAACAGATTATTCACACGTTTCTGTCTCTCCTCAACACACCGATCAAACAGCTGGGCAAAATTAGAAGTACCATGATTATTCTCAGCAATGAGAATCTGCGTAGCCTGGATGTATTGTTCCATTGTTCTCTGTGTCCCAGATAAATGTCCAGAAACAATAGCAGCTTCCAACACTGGCAAAGAATCTTCTCTAAAAATCTGTGGGATGTCTCTATTAGGGTTTGAAGCCATGTACAAACACCTAATCCAAACAACTAGTAAAGATAAGAAAATCAGAGCCAAACTATTTTATTCTCTAGTGCCTCGGTACAAGACCTTCAAAAAGTTACTAAATCCAGCTAAAAATGTGCTACCTTTTATACAAAAAACACATAATCAATCAATAATACAATCAAACAATTAAATAAAATACTTCCAATTAACCTCTCTATTTAATCCCATAGGGACCATAGTATCATATTTGAGAATAAAAACAGATTCCTTGTATAACAGTTTTTCTTTCAAAAGATTTTCATCATCATTTTCAACAAATATTTGCTCTAAAGTACAACCTTGGAGCATAAAAAATCACCACCATGCACATCTCTAAAATGATATTCCAGAATCTTGTCTTCCTTTTGATTTGTTATGTCCCTGATGTGTTCCATTAGCCTCACTTTAAAACTTCTTTTTGTTTCACCAATATAAAAGAAACTACACAGGCTTCTTAAGGCATAAATAACCCCCTTACTATTGAAAAACGTCCCCTTGGTACATACTTGATTTTATTAATATACTCGAAGGGACATGTTATATGCTTCCAACAGAACAACTATTGCATTTATAAGTGTTCATAGGTACTCAACAATAAGTGTAGCAGTGTTGGTAATGTATGAATTCTATTGTTATCAGTGGAATAGTCAGATGGTATGCAAAAATAAGTGTGCCAGTGTTGGTAATATATGAATTCTGTTGTTATCAATGGAATAGTCAGATGGTATGCAAAAATAAGTGTGCCAGTGTTGGTAATATATGAATTCCATAGTTATCAAATGGAATAGTTCGATGGTATGCAACAATCACTGTACCGGTGTTGGTAATATAGGAATTCCATTGTTATCAAATGGTATAGTCAGGTGGTACGTAACAGTAAGTGTGGCACTGTTGGTAATACATGTGTTCCATTGTTATCAACTGGAATAATTAGATGGTACCCAACAGTAAGTGTGCCAGTGTGGCAATATATGAATTCCATTTTTATCAAATAGAATAGTCAGGTGGTGCACAACAAAAAGTGCACCAGTGTTGGCAATTTATGAATTCCGTTATTATCAAATGGAATAGTCAGGTGGTAATATGGTAGTAAGGCAGTTAATACTTCATATCTTAAAAAAAAAAAAAAAAAAAAAATTTCTTATTTATACATCTGTTCTACTCAATACTATTTTCTATATTGTTTTAGGTATACGACTTTATTGGTGCTTCTTCCTTGATTGAATTTTGTGTGTGTTCTTCTGTAAACTTTTTCAAGATTGTACTTTATATATGTTTTTTATTGTTTATTGTTTTTTGTTTGTTATTCTTGGAGCTTTTCTCCCCGGGCCTCTACTGAAAATGGACATGTATCCAGCTAGACTAGCCCGGTCAACAAATGTAAAATAAATAAAATATATGAATTCCATTGTTGTCAAATGGAATAGTCAGGTGGTATGCAACAGTAAGTGTACCAGTGTTGGTAATATATGAATTCCATTGTTATCAATGGAATAGTCAGGTGGTATGCAACAGTAAGTGTACCAGTGTTGGTAATATATGAATTCCATTGTTATCAATGGAATAGTCAGGTGTTATGCTACAATAAGTGTACCAGTGTTGGTAATATATGAATTCCATTGTTATCAATGGAATAGTCAGGTGGTACACAAAATTTCAGACAATGCAGTAACATTTTTGTGAATGACTTGCAGCTGGTAGTTTAACAATGCTACAGTGGCATGACTGGTCATCAATGAACCAAATCTTGATATTCTTAGAAAAAAATGAAGAAATGATTTTCTCGCTTCTTTGAGGGAATGATATTTCCCCTTATACTGGGTGCAGAGCATAATAAGAGAGCGGCTGAAGAGGAATATTATTACTTTTTAAATGCAATGTTTATGGAATTTCTTCCATGTATGTCACATCTTCGTAGCCTTTCATTGTGACAAACAAGAAATTTAGTAGATTAACAGGTTTTTGATGCGGCACCTTATTCAACATGTGATATATGCAAAAAACATAAGAATGGCATTTACCACCATAAAACATAACAAAATACAAAGAAGAGTTAAGTAGTTTAAAATGAAACATTTCTTCAGTAGAACATCCATCCATCCGTAACCCCTTTTCCCATTTTTGCTCAGGGGGATGGGGTATCACTTCCACAGTGGCAATCATCTAGAGCTGAGGTTTACATTGCCGGTTGGCTTGCCCTGCCATGGATCTTCAGTAGAGCACGTACATTCTAAAACAGAAACAACAGTTGTATGCCTTCTATGCTATATCAGTATAGTAATACAAAGCCTTTTTATATAATACACTACAGTTATCTGAATTTTAAAGCACTTCTTCACTGGAAAATGTGGGTGAATAAAGTACAGTTGTGCAAGTAAACTTCTCAGACGAAAAACAACCAGGAAAAATACAAAAAATGTAAAAGGTGCAGGCATTAACACCGTGTGCAAAACCATCCTATAAGCGTAACACAATGTGATCAACAAATCGAACACATGATTTAAACTGTTCTAACACCCACTTATATTAAATAATTATTAATATTTACTGTGTAAAATATTCTTTACTTATAAAGAGTAGTACCGTAAAAAATATGTATGTGTATATGTATATATATATATCAGCTGCGGCAAAAGAGCCATTCATAAAAGGTCTCCAGCAGATAAAAGACCACCTTGATGTATTACAATGCATACATGTTATATATTTTGCTTTAATTACTAATTTAAACCACCAACTGTAACTTTGATTTTAATTGTATCACTTATGTGTGGTCCTATCAAATGTAGAACAGGGTTATTTAAACAGCAGTTGAGTACATTTGTTTGTCTGAAGAAGTCCCACTATTTAGTGGGACGAAAAGCGCTTTACAAGTATTGTGTTTCGTTAAATAAATTTCCTTTGCTTCAAGAACAGCGTTTATATTTGTTGCATTTGTGTGTTGAAGTATCCTGGTGCAATTCTCAGCACTTTTTGTATTTTTCCTGTGCAAGTAAACTTAGCATAACAGTTGATGTTCATATAGATCACTGTTCCAGTAGACAACAGCAGAGCTACAATAGACAATGTTATTTTGGTACCTCGGCTTATTGCCTTCTGGGAATAATTTTATTACCACAAACTGCTCCCTTTTATATACAAAAAAGGTTTCAGCTTCTCCAATTAAACAATTATTCAATCAATCCACTTTAGTATGCAGTAAACATCTACATACAATATATTACTCTTATAATAATTTTTTTGTGTATAGAAGGGAGCAGTTTGTGGTAACAAAATTATTCCCAGAAGGCAATAAGCCGAGGTACCAGAATAAAGCGTGTAAGACCAAGTTGCTAACTTTGGGCTCCTAAAAACAGAGGTGGCTAACTTCACAGCACAGATAACTTCACAGCACAGATGCAAATGGAGAATAGTTGCATGATCGCCAAATCATACACCAATGCACTGTATGAACACGTACACAAATGCATGGATCATGCCATATCCAATAGAACCAAGATGCTCTCCTCCACAAAAAATAAGACAATCTGGTGGTCCCCTGCCATAAACAAACTCTACAACAGAAGGAGGAAACTGATGCGGAATAAGGTGAAGTCCCAAAACTGGAAAAACTCCCTTATCAGCCTCAACAAAAAGTTAAGATCCCTCATCAAATCCTCTAAAGCTAGCTATGAAAACAGAATTGCAGCAGATAGTAAAGACAACCACAAAGCCTTCTATAGTTATGTAAAGAATCTCCACGGCAATACCCATATTTGCTCTGAACACTGCACAATGGTACTTCCTATACCAAGCCAAAAGATATTGCCAACAGATTCAGTGCCAACTTTACCCCCCCCCAAAGGACCAGTCACAATACCAGTAGATTGTCAGACACCCAGTATTACTGCTGCACAGGTTAAAACAGCACTGTCCAAGGCCAAGATATAAATTCTATGGGACCTGACAATATCTCTGGCTGTGTTCTACATGAACTACAGAGTGAACTGGCACCTCAGCTGTGTTCCTTGTTCAGTCACAGCCTCACCTCAGGCTTTGTCCCTACCTAATGGCATACTGCTACAGTTATCCCTCTTCACAAAGGAGGAGCGACTACAGACCCTGGGAACTATCACCCCATTAGCCTGACCAGTCTGATATGCAAAGCTATGGAACACATCATCATGAACCTAATACACAAGGATATAGGGAATCTCCAGACTCTGGATCCCACACAGTTTGGTTTTGTGAAGGGTAGATCATGCCTGCTCAACTTGGTCAACTTCTTTGAGTCAGTCACCAGATCTGTGGATGAAGGCAAGGTGGTTCATACAGCCTGCCTTGATATAGCCAAGGTCTTTGATACCATTCCCCACTCAGGAATCATAGAAATACTCACTAAGCTAGGCATCAACCCCAGTATCACTAGGGTTGCAAACTGGCTCACAGGTAGACACCACAGTGTGAAAGTAGCTGACTCCAAGTCAGACTGCTGACCAGTCATGAGTGGAGTCCCACAGGGTTCGGTCCTGGGTCCTCTCCTGTTTGGTATCTACTTTTCTGAAGTCCAGGCAAGACAAAGGGACTCTGGCTGACAAAGTTCGCAGATGATTGCAAGTTGGGAGCTATTATTAACTCCCCAAGTGATGCTGACATCCTACAGAAAGGTCTCACTGAGACCAATGACTGATGTCAGAACCATGGCCTTAAGCTCAATGCCAAAAAATGTGTCGTCATCCCATTTGGGAAAAACCCGGTTCCCATGAATTACCACATTGATGGTAGTCCACTGAACACAGAAGACATTATAAGAGATCTGGGAACACAGGTTGACAGCAACCTCTCTTCTGACCACCACATTGCCACTGTGGTCAGAAAGTTCTTCTATGTGGCACATCTCATTACTAAGGGTTTTGCATCCAGGAAGAAAGAGGTCATTGTCTCCCTCTATTCTTCCCTCATTAGGCCAGTCATTGAGTACAATGCCCCATTTGGCATGTACCTCACTAAACCTGGAACAACTGGAAAGGCCGCAAAAGTGCTTTACAAAGAGAATCCTAGGCCTTAAACATTTGTCTTATATGGACAGACTCAAAAAACTCCAACTATTCTCTGTCTCATATCGCCTACTTAGAGGCAATCTCTGCTTGACTTAAAAAGCCATGTCTGACCCAGCTCTGTTAGAAGTGCTACCTCTAAAGAAATCCCAATCCCTCTGCACCACATGCTCCAGAGACCTCAACTGCATTACTGCAATCAACAGGACATGCTGGAGGGACAGGTTCATAACCCAGAAACTGCCCATGCTATGGAATTGACTTCCCATACATGTTAAGCAGAGCACGTCACTGGCCCTGTTCAAGAGAATTCTTGATGAGTAGATGGGAAATAGAAAATTCACCCCAGGGATCACTCCAGTGGCTTTACTCAACAGAGGCACTGGGAACTAAGGTCGAGTAGCACAATGCCACGGTAATCCTATGGGCTAGGCTTGTAAAGGCTCCAAGGCTATTAGCCTAGTACACACCTATGAACCTATATAATATTATTGTGCTGAAGCTGCATTTGGTGTTTTTTTTTCTTTATGGGATGAATCCCAGAGCCTAGGAAGAAATGAAGGTGGAAAAAGGTTGCGAGACCAGGAGCCCCTGGAAAATAGTCCTAGTAAAACCTGCTAAGGACCCACAGAAACTAGTTTGTAGTGCTTGGTGAAAGTATACACAGCAGACCAAGTTGCTGCCTCTAGTATATTTCTAGAATCCACGCCTTTCCAAAAAGCCACAGAAGTAGTCAGAGCTGTGGCGTAATAGGCCCTAACTTTCCCTGGAAGTGTCTTATTATGGTGAGAATAACAAAATAGACCAGTTTACATAATGGTTAATGCCTTTGTCTCCCATTCACAAGGAACAGGGTTCAGTTTTGATCTCTGGCCAATGCCTGTATGGAGTTTGCATGTTCTCCCTGGTCTCTGTGGGGTTCCTCCCACTTTCCAAAAACATGCTGAGTGTTTCTACCTCAAGCTCACTAAAGAATGGATTTGTGGGCAGTGACACATATTCTAAATGGTACCTTATATGGTGAAGAGTTGTACAGACCAATCGCTTTGGGCATGAACTGCGGTCCACAGTATTCTCAAGACAGGAGAACATGGATCACAGACTTTTGAGGGATGTATATGCCCCTACTGCCCAGTGTGTGCCAACCCTAAAGTCCAGAAGCTGTACGTCAATAAGCTACTGGCTGGCTAGCTGGTGTCCAGCTGCTCAGCTTGGTTTACCTAAATCTGTTGAGCAAGAGCTGGACATGAAACCAATCAACCTACCAAACATGAAGTGGCATTGAATCAAAAGAAATAGTACCAGTTGACATGACATCCTGACCCTATGAAAAAAATGGGAAAAAGGGATGATGCTGCTGATGATGAATAGCATGAAACTCTCGTTTTGAAACTGTCTGTTCTGACTCTGTTTGTCCCTTTTTGTTACTTTCATAGGAAATTAATAAATGGTCAGCAATCCAGAAGGTTTTTGTTCTGTCACAGTAGTACTTGAATTGCCTCAGGACATCCAGAGTATTTAAAATTCTTTCTGTCTTATTTTTAGGCTCTGGGAAAAAAAACAGGAAGGAGAATATTTAGGCTTAAAGTAAACTCTGAAACAAGCTTAAGCATAAAGGATGCATTTGTTTTCAAAGTATCCCTATCTTTGTGAAAAATGAGATAGGGATGAGTCACCATGCAAGCTTGTAACAAAGATATGCTTCTTGCAGAGTTAGAGCAAAGAGTAACATGGTTTTCCAAGATAAGAACTTCAAATCAGCCTCGTGAGCAGGTTCAAAAGGAAACCGTTTAAGTTTTTCCAGCAAAAAATTAAAATCCCAAGAAGGAGCCACCTGCCTTTTAGGATATGTAAAACCCCTTTCAAAAGCTGTTTCACTAGATGTAAGGTAGAAAGGGGGGGGGTTAAAGGCATACAGGCAGAGATGGCCTTAAGATGTATCCTGATAGAAGAGTAAGAAAGGCCAGAAGATAATAGCTCACACAAATACTAAAGACTCACATGAGTCTGAGCCTTAAAAGAGTCCTGGTTCTATGTTTGGCACCAGCTAGAAAAGCTTTTTGTCTTCTCATATATGATTACCTATTGGCAGGTTTCTTTGCCTCCTTTAATGACTACTTAAAAGGTTGTTTGTTTGTCTTTCAGCTTTTCCAGGTTAGCGGTTGCCGCAGGGGAACTCCGGTCCGCTAATGATTGGCAGTGGATTTTTACAGTGCCGAGTTACCAGCCCGATGCCCAACCTTCAAAGAAGGCACACCCATTCACACATGCACCTGCTATTAGTATTCAAATGTCCAGGCACTCAGTTGAAGAAGTTCAAGACTGAGGTGTATCAAGTAACCCCTGTCCTGTGTGAGTAGGTCCATTGTAAGAGGAAGCTTGTGGTAATTGCCCTTGGCCATTTTGAAGAGAAGGGAGAATCACTGTTGCCTGGGCCAAATGGGAGTCATCACCCCAGTAGTTTGACAGTACTGTTGTGTCTCTTTAAAACTCTGGTTATCAGTCTAAAGGGTGGAAAAGCATATAGGATTGTTTCTAGCCATGTGACTGGAACAATAACTGTTTTTCAGGCCTGTGAGCTAGGAGACCTGGAGCAGAATTTCCTTAAATGTCTATCGGTCTATTGTCACACATATACTTGTGGAGTTCCCCCATATGGGTCAATTCCTGGAAGACTCCAAAGTTAAACTTCCATACATGAGGGTCTGTTCTGGTCTTATGCAGCTTGTCTAAAACAATGTTTTAATCTGATGGAATGTAGGCAGCTTGGATACCTGGACTGAACTGCCAGACCCAGATTACCATAGCTAGTCTGCAAAGAGTGTAGGACCTGGTTCCCCTCTGTTTATGTACGGTTCCCCTCTACTTATGTATACCAATTTTTGTTTATGCCAAGAAAAACATTGCCACACTTCAGACTATCTGTAACACCACCTGCCAATTCATTACAAACTCACCACTCTTGTGAACATCACTGTACCACCCTAGAAAAAGCCAAATGGCTAACCATAAAATAAATATCTAACCTTCTTTTAAGATCCCAGTTCTACAAACTACTCCAGCTACACACATTTACTCCCTTTGCAGCTGGACTTCATGAAAAAAAAATCCTCAGACAACCCGAGACACTGCTCACAAACCAGACCACCACTCATTAACTGTAGAACCAAACTCCAAGGCACTGCACACTTTTTCTCCTCTCGAGCACCTACTCTTTGACAAGCTCTCTCCATCAACATTAAGGAAACCAACACTTAGTTCAAATTCAGAATCCAACTCAAAAAGCACTTCATCTAAGCCAAATGCTTCTTGTTTCAACACAGGACATTTCCCCTAACCTATTTCCTTTCCAAGTCTCTTCTCCTCACTCAAGATTAACTGAAGATTGACCCACTTTAGAAACTAATGTACACATTCAATGTTATACTCTGCTTGATTGGACATTGCACTTTGCTTGTTCAGCAGAATGTGTATACACATTTTTCTATGTAATTAGTTTGAACTACTGTGTTATTGCTTACATTTCTGTATTTTTTGTTTGTGAAATATTTTGTATTTCACTTGGGTTGAGCCTGAAATTGATCAATACTGATTAGTGCACTTCCCTGGTGAACAAATATAAATCAATAAATAAATAAATAAATAAGTAAATGTACCACATAATTGTGGTGTTGTTTGCAGTTGCTAGCAGTGTATCTGGAGTCCAAAGCTGGGTCAGAGATCTGACAGGATTTATTAGAGCCATCATTTCTTCGATATTTGTGTGGTTTTGTCTTGCTTGTTCTAAAAGCCCTGTACTTTCACTCCCTTTGACAGAACTCCCCAGGCAAAGTTTGATGTATCTGTGGTTACAAACTAAGTAGATGCTGGAATGGAGAAAGGAAGACCAGGGTTGAGAGGCAGCCGATTTACCCATGAGAGTCACTCCTTTCTCACAAAGCCCAGCATTGGAGTCTGAAATGAAAAGTTGTGCTGGTGCTGAGTCCAAGCTGATTTGACAGACCATTGAATCTTTCTGTTGTGAAGCCTGGCCAAAGGAATAATGAGTACACAAGAAGTCATGCAACCTAGAATTCTGAGACGTTCCCTGGTGCTTTGACAGACCATTGAATCTTCCTGTTGTGAAGCCTGGCCAAAGGAATAATGAGTACACAAGAAGTCATGCAACCTAGAATTCTGAGACGTTCCCTGGTGCTTTGACAGACCATTGAATCTTCCTGTTGTGAAGCCTGGCCAAAGGAATAATGAGTACACAAGAAGTCATGCAACCTAGAATTCTGAGACGTTCCCTGGCAAATGACGGAGTCTGGTTGGCAATATCAGAAATTGCTCCTTGTAACATTTCACTTTGTCCTAAGGAAGAAAGGCCATCTTGAGGGATATATCCAGTAGACATCCCAGAAACTTTCTGTCCAGACCAGCTAGAGTTGCATTAGGCAAAGGAGTCCCCCTTTCTCAGCTTGAATATGGACTCCCTTCATAGCCAAGGCCAATAAAAAAATCTACTCTACAGTCCACTGAAAACAAAATCTGCTGAATCATTTCCAATTCCTCCCCTCAGGAACACCACTGCATCACCTTTTCTAAGACCAAATGGCTGCCAGTATCCCAGAGAACTGAGCTACTCCTACAGTCTCTTGTTTTCAAACTACTTCAGCCAGGTGCTTTTCCACCTCTTACATCCAAACTACATAAAAACACACCTCGTACAACCTCCACAGTCTCCCCCAATTAACTCCTTCACTCCAGACACCCCAAACTAAACTACACTGTACCAACCATTCCTTCTTTATTCTTGCACCCAAACTCTAGCAATCCCTCCCCTTCACCTTAAAGAAGTCTCCTCTTTTTCCACCTTCAGAGCTCAACTCAAAAGATACCTTCATCAAAAATCTGACTTCAAGTGCTTTTCCAATGGACACATAATCTAACCCCCCTTCACCTGCATCACTTCTGCTTTCCTCTCATATTTACTACTAAAATTAATTCACATTTGATTTTCTACTTTGCTGATATTATTTACATATTGTATCAATTGTCTATGAGATTATCTACCTTCTGTGATAATTCTGTGTTTGTTAATTTGTTCTATTTTTTATATTTTATTTTTATTTTTATTTTATTTTATTTTGTGAATTTCTTCACCCAGGCTGTGCCTGCAAATGGTCTACAGTGATCAATGAATTACCCGGGTAACAAACTAAAATAAATAAATAAATAAATAACTACATGCTATCCTGTGGGATGGAATGACAGAATATTTCTCTATGTTCACTTGAAAACCCAGGCTGAGAAAAATGCTCATTACCCAAGCCTGATATTCTTAGCAGCCTGTGAAAGAATCTGCAAAAATAAAGCAATCATCTGAATATGGGAAAACATGAATGCTGAGTAACAGGAATAGACTATTACAAATGTCAAAAACTCTGTAAACACTCTTGGAGCTGTTGATAAGCTGAAAGCAAGGTAGAAAGTTGAAAATGTAAACGTAAAAAGTGTCTGAGATCTTTGGTGACTGGAATGTAATTATAAGCATCATTTTAAATCCAAAGTTAATAGAAAAGGTGAAATGAGAGATAGAGCCTGAAGAGAGAGCATTTTGAATTTTGGCATTAGGTTTGAAAATAAATTAATAGAACAGGTCTCCTGGTTCCCTTTTTCTTTGGCTACAGAAAGATTTTTGAATAAAATCCTTTCCTGCTAGGTCTTGTAAAACAGGTTTCATAACTCAATGAAACAGCATCTGATCTTGGATTGGAGGGAAAAGAAAGGCTTGATTGTGTGAATGTAGAGTAATCCCATGAAAAGGAGGAAGAAAATCCCACTGATTGCATGAATGTAGAGTAATCCCGTGAAAAGGAGGAAAAGAATCCCACTGATTGCGTGAATGTAGAGTAATCCCGTGAAAAGGAGGAAAAGAATCCCACTGATTGTGTGAATGTAGAGAAATCCCGTGAAAAGGAGGAAGAGAATCCCACTGCCATTTTTAACCTTTTAGAATGATTCGCAGTACCCAGGCTTCTGAAGTTATTTGATGCACAGAGGAAAGTGAAGACTCATATTCTGGGATAGCTTTACAGGTTCACCAGGGTGAGGAGGGGAAAACACCTGAGAGGGCATATGGTCAATATGTTCTCTTAGCTGACCTTGGATTTGGGAGGGCACTCCTTTCTTCCTTGAGCATCCCTGCCACTGCATTTTGAAAATTGCCTGTGCCTTGCTTTAAATGCTTATTCAGTTTTCGAAAACAGGAACCTGAACTGGAAAATGTTCTATTATATTTTGAAAAGGAGGGTTGAAAAATCTGGGTAAACCCCTGAATTAACTTTACCCATTCATCAAACCTTTTTAATGACCTCAGCAGGGGAAGGACCAAATAGCACTTATTTACCCAGAGAGAACATGCAGTATTTCAGCTTTGACATCCTCTGGTAATTTCTAAGAATGTAGCCACACAAATATTCTCATCCCAGAACCAATGGTAGCAACCATGAATACAGCATCAGCAGTGTCATAAGAAAATTTTAAAGAATGTTTGGCTACCTGAGATGCAGAAGACACTACAGAATTCAGACATGCTTTCGTTTCTGAAGATGGGAGATGAACAATTAATTTCCTCATGCTGTCAAAAGAATTGCCTATAGAAATTTAGACGTGAGCCTAACAATTTACTCTTCTGTGAGATTAAGACCTTAACTGAATTCTGAAAGCCAAGGTGGGGAAAGTATAAATGTCCTCAAACCTATCAAAGGCTTCCTCAGTTTGTCAGAAGGGATGGGATTAGCTTCTGAAAGGAGTAAGCTGATTTTGACAGATAAATTACTGCAGGATGTTACAGTGGTTAGAAAAAAGGACTTTGTGGCCTGAGGAACCTCATACAGTTTATCAAACTTTCTGGGAGCAGGTGGCTGACTTATTGTTGTCAGCCAAAAAAGGTATCCTCTAAGGTAGGCAATACAGGAGGGGCAGCTGCAGGTTGAGGAAAATTCACCTCTACCAGACCAAATATCTTTGATGAGCTTCATTAATTTATTTTTGTTCCTACAGTAACACTTCTAATTGTATCAGAAAAAAGGTAATTCTGAAGGATAATTTTCTTCAGAGGCAGATTCCCCATTCTTTGGAGTGGGAACATAAGAAACACAATCAAAGTCAAATTCTTATCCATCGGAATGAGAATCAGTATCTGAGAGCGGGAAATATTTTTCATTTTAAGTGAGGAGAAGACTCAGCATTTAAAGACTGACTGCTCTAAACACACTCTTACCAAAAGCTAGATAATCTTTCTTATCTGCTCTAGGAAGAGAAAAATGTCTAGTTTTAAGTTTCCTTTTTCTGGGATACCCCCCCCCCCCAGAAAAAGAGCAAGTTGAAGGATGGCCCCTTCCCCAGGAATGAGGATCCATAGAGAGGGTTAGTGAAGAAGCATCCTTTGGTTCTTTTTCCAATGCTAGCAGGAGTGGTTCTGCAGTACCTAACAAAGGCAGTTGAACAGTCTTAGATGATATACCTGCCTCCTGCTCCTTACTGACTTCCTGAGAAGCAGCACCAGGGGGGCCAAAAGAAGAAGGTGAGTGGTCTGAGGAACAACTAATGGTCCACTGGAATCACCAGTCAAAGGGTGAAACAAAGAGAACACTGATTACAGACAGAAGCCTCCCAGATAACTTTTTTTCTTTTTGTGACTTCAGGAGGGGTCACTAGTATTACCTGAACCCAGGCCCATGTTCTAGCCATAAAAGCAGTTTCACAGGTGGAGAGCAGAGCCTTGAAGAGTCCTTGTTACCTCCTGACTAAAAATTACCTTCTGTGGTAAAATATTTTAGTGGTAACCACTAAACACTGTTATGCAGAACCCCCCCTCCCCACACAAAAAGAATATATATAACAAATAAGAAAATTCCCAAAGGGACCCAGGACCAAGATTCCTGCCTGGTCCATTTCTGGCAGGACATGTCCCATATAGTTTAAGCTACCTCATGATCTAATGAAGAACATCACCTGTTGCTTTTCTTGAGTGATACTTAAATACAGTGAGTCTAAAAAGTACATTTTACCTCTCATTGTCTGTTCTACAGATTTACTTGCTCTGAATTAATTATCTAGCTAGCTGTTGGGTAGAGTAGTGCATTTTTACACTCTAGCAAGCTCTTTTTGTGTTTTTATTTTATTTTATTTTACATTTGTTGACCGGGCTAGTCTAGCTGGATACATGTCCATTTTCAGTAGAGGCCCGGGGAGAAAAGCCCCACAAACAGAATCATAAAAAATTCTAAGAAAAAAAGTAGTACAAAAACAATGCTAGTAGAAGAGCCAACAAAAATACATCAGGTGGAAAAATTGCTAATCAAAGGTATTGCTAAAATGAGAGAGAAAACATATGTAACACTGATATACACAAGACAGAATTTGTTAAGTAAAATACGTAAGGGGACTAACATTGATTTTTTTTTTTTTTTGTCACTGTAGAACAGCGGAAATAGTAGGAGTTAAAGTCAAAAGAACAGGTGTGAGACAGGAGGCAATAAAAGTTTCTATAAATAAAAGTTTTTAAATCAAGAGAAGAACTTTTCTTGAATGATCATGTTATCTTGAATTACTTATTGCTTGTTGTAGCATTTCACTACGGGCATTTTTTTTACTGTGCTTTTACACTAGCAGGACTAGAATTATTCATCTAGTGGCAGTATGTGTTTGTCTGGTCTTTCTGAGTTGGGAAGCACACAAAGGGGCCCTAAATGTAGTTATTATATTGGCCAGAGGGCTCAGTAATCAGTTTTCTGTATTATCAGTGTTGGTATAAATTTGGCACATTTGCACAGAGCTGCTTGCCGTGTCAGTGCTCTGTACAGATGGAACCATCTAGAAACATTGCTTAATTTCATTATACTATGAAAGTTTACTGTGCTATTTATTGTTTTTTTTAACACTTCTTTAAAGTTTAAAGTTGCATCTTCAAACTGCTTTAAGGGCTGCTGTTCTGCACTGAAATACATTTTATCTAGTGTTTCTTAGTATTAGACATCTGTTTGCGGTTCCTTAACATTTGGACTCCAAACCAGTCATTTTACATTAAGAGGGTCAAAGTCTGTACTCTTGTGGCAGGAAAGGGCTGATTTCAATTATCTGAGCCAGAAATTGCTGTTGAAAAGCTCATTGTGTGCTTACCTGATTGGCCTTAAGGCATAGATAGTGTAAAATTTGTTTTTTTCTGATTGTATATAACCCTTGTGTTTGTCCAAAGCTGCTCTTCGCACATTGGTGGTTACTGGTGCTTTGTGTGTATATATATATATATATATATATATATATATATATATATATATATATATATATATATATATATTGTTTAACTTGCTTACTTATGTAATCACTGTAAATAGTCTGTTTGTAATATGTAGTGCTGCTATTATGTAATGCTGTATCTGCTTACCCTTGGAGCTTTTTTCCCCGGGCCTCCGCTGAAAATGGACATGCATCCAGTCGGACTATCCCGGTCAAAAAATATAAAATAAAATAAATAAAAATAAATAAATATATATGCAATCACCAGAAGTTGAAATTTCCCTATAAAAAACACCTCAGAACTTTACCTCAGTCCTGCATTACTCTCGGGGCAACTAGTTTGTGCAGTGAGCAGCTTTTATACATTTCGTTAGGACTATTTAGGTCTACCTTACCTTATTATAGCAGCCAGGACTATCGCTGCTCAGAGAACATCTGGTTTGGCACTGGGCAGCATCACTGGTTAGATTAGTTGCAGATTACACCAAGTAAGAACCCTCCCCCTCGACTGGTTAAAACCCCCTGCACTCCTATTACTTGCAAGTTCAGTAGGACCTGCAACCGTGGATAGGCACACTCCTGATATCTCTGCATCCAGCTTGGTGGACATGGGCATCCCGAGGCAAGGTAGCAATTGCCTTATATCACTAACAATCACTATATGAGGGATGTAGTTATGCATTGATACTGGAGGCTAGACTCTCATATACAGACACAAAAAGCAGCAAACAGGTTGTCAGCGACTCACACACACATCGCACACTGCACCCACAAAGGACCACACACCCAAATATGTAAAGGTACTTGCATGACATATAACGTATCCAGACCTCAAAGGCCTCTCAGATGCAGTCCTCAGAAACACTGCATGCACACAAACAAGACAATTTCCATCACAACAGATAAAGCCACATCTCATTGTGTTTCAGCTACCAAGCCCATAAGGTGAAACACTCCACAACCCAATATTCTGGTTACAGGAGACTCCATTGTGAGACACACAGATGTCCTTTTTACTAGGCTGCATAAGAAGAAGTTTACAATTAATAGCCTGTCACGGGTCAAGATCTGCCAGATCAAGCAAGCACTCAGGTCACTTACCTGCAACTACCATTATGACCCATTCATAGTCATTGTGGGCATGAATTGCCTGAAACATACCTCCTTGAACTATATGAATAGTGACATGATTGAGCTCTCAGAATATGTGTTACAGGATGGTATGAACCAAGCACTGAGCTGCATTCTACCATCTCCAATGATGACACCACATTATCCAGCAGAAAATGATCGCTTTAACTATTGGTTTAGCTATTGGTGTCATTCCAAAGGGTTCCAATACTTGTCAGCCTGGACAGGCCATGGTTAACAGTCCAAGCTACTTTGCTAGGTATGGTCTTCACCTGTCACCTCTAGGCTTCCAGATATTGGCCAAAACATTATCCACCCCTTAGTGCCTTTTTTTAGGCATAACCAAACAGACAAACCTTCCAACATAACAAAAGCGACTCAGGACAAGCTAAAGGTGTTGCTGCTCAGTACTAGGAGCCTCAACAAGAAACTGCACTCCCTAGAAGCTGTCCTCACCCTGGAGAATGCTAATGTCTATGCAGTTACTGAAACATGGTTTAAAGCCATGGAATGCACTCCAGCAGTGCATGCCTATAATGCCTTTCATGCGCTCCAACCACCGACTGAACATGAAAGACAGGTGTATCTATCTACATAAAAGATAAGCACAACTCAAGGCTGGTCAAACAATATGACATGCTTGAGCTACTCCCATGTCCAACTAACCATGGGAAAAATCCACTACCGTATTCTTGCTAGCTACAGTCCTCCACCATGAACCAGGAAACCCATACATCATACCTGAAGTTACTACAATAACTTACCATCCAGCCCAGTACCATACTCATGGGTGGTGTAACAGAAGCTATTCAAGAATATTTCTCTGAAAAGGTTGTACAGCTTTCTTTCCTTGATGTAAAGATGTACATAATCTCAGGGGTTGTTAATTCTTGTACTGCATATATTTGTTTCTTCTCATAATTTTGATGTATCTGTTTGTTTTATCCTTGATTTTTATTCTTCACTTGTTTTTTTACTTGATTTTTTGTAATTGTGGAGCTTTTCTCTCTGGGTATCTGCTGAAAAATTGGCCTTGGCTCAGCCAGACAGCCTGCTTTCCTTGGTGTAAAAATATGTATACTCTTAGGGGTTGTTAATCTTGTTCTGCATATATTTGTTTATTCTCTAATTTTTGATGTATCTGTGTTTGTTTTATGCTCGATTTTTGTGTTTACACATGTTTCTTTACTTAATTTTTATTAATTGTGGAGCTTTTCTCCCCGGGCCTCCACTGAAAAAGGGCTTCTGCTTAGCCGGACTGACTTGGTCAACAAATGTCAAATAAATACATTTTCACTACCCATCCATTAATTGAGAGGCATACATGACCACTAACATGCAGACCCAATGATTTCTTGACTTTGTGGAGTAGCTAGTCTGCACTCACACTAGGGGTTCAAATATCCTAGATCTGGTACTCACAAATATGGGAGAGTGATGTACCCCCCCCTAGTGTGATGTCCTTACTGTTAACATCAGGCCACAAAGTAGTATCCTTTGAAATAAAGGTAAAACTAGTTCCTCCCACCTTACTCCAAAAGCTTCTCTAAGGTAAATTACCCCCTATTAAGGGGCGGCATAGCTAGTTTCCAAGCTCCTCCAAATGCAGAAAACACAGACACCTATACAAATATGTACAAAAAAGCCCTGTATGACCATTTAAACAAGTGCATAGAAACAGCAGTACCAGACTGCTATAAACCCAAGTTAAACTGTAAAAACAAGCCATCATGGTAGAACCCTGGTATTATTGGGTTGTACAACAAAAGAAAGAAAATCCTGTTGTGACATAAGAGGAAACGTGTATAACACAGCAAAAAGTCCCTCATTAGTCTTCACAAGCAAATCAGGGAACTAGTCAAGTCTCTGAAAGCAGACCTTGAAGTAAAAATAGTCTCCATAGGTAGGGATAACTGTACAGCATTTTTCAGATCTGAAATAGTTTACTTCATTTGGTCTTCAACCTGTGGAAATATGGATCCGTATCAGATCCGAGCTGGCAGAAATTACTAGCCCGAAAGACATAGCAAATCTTCTGGCTGACAAATTCAGCTCAAATTTCACATCTGCATCATGAAATAATCTCGACAACTCTACTGCCAATTATCACCCAAGAACAGGTTGCCACTGTGCTCTCTAAAGCTAAAAACATAGCTTCAGTGGTGCCTTATTCTATACCAGGTTGCCTCTTAATCAACTTAAATCAGGACTTATCAGGCACATTAGGATCTCTAGTTAACCACAACCTCCGGACTGGCTTTGTCCCAATAGAGTGGAGGACCGCAACAGTCAGCCCTCTATATAAAGGGGAACATCTACTGACCTGGGGAATTACAGACCCATAAGTCTGATTAATCTTATATATAAGGGCATGGAAAGAATAATCATGGATTTGATAAATGATATAGAAAACCTCCAAACACTGGACCTGACCCAATTCAGCTTTATCAAGGGCAGGTCATGCCTACTGAATCTGGCAGATTTCTTTGAAAAAGTCACTAAGGCAGTGGATGAAGGTAAAACAGTACATAGCATCTAACTCAACCTAGCCTAAGCATTTGACACAATTCCCCACTCACATATTATAAATAAACTACAAAAGTGGGCATAAATCCCTATATCACCAGATGGATAGCCACTTGGCACATGGGTAGGACACGTGGTTAAAGTGGATAAATCCAGATCCTGCAAGAGGCCAGTTGATAGTGGTGTGCCACAGGGCTGAGTGCTGGGACCATTCCTGTTCAGAATATACTTAAGTCAAGGCTAATGTGGAAGGCCTCTGGGTGACAAAGTCTGCCAACAGCTGCATGTTGGGGGCAATCACTGAATCCTCCAGTGATGTAGATATCCTTCAGGAGGCTCTAAAGCAGATAAATGATTGGTGCCAGAACCATGGCCTAAAACTAAATGTGAGAAAATGCATCATCATACCCTTTGGGAGGTCAAATACCTCTGCAAATTACAACATCAATAGCATACCTCGAAGAGTAGACTCAGAGGTGAAAGATCTAGGTACACAGATAGACAGCAGTCTGAACTTTGACCGTCATGTGTCCACAATGGTAAGGAAGTCCTTCTATGTGGCATAATTTAAATGTAAGTCATATCTGAGAAATGGGGTTAACCTAAGTGTGGTAACCCTAATGAAATTCAGGAGAAGTAAGCTGAACCTTTAGTTTGTTCTTCAAAATTTGAATACTAATAGAAAATAATTTGCTAGTTGCAGTATAATGGGGCAGGTGTACATTGATTAGAGTAGGAAATTGTTCAACAGGAGGTATTAACATTGTAATATATGGGTTATTTAAAAGAGGTGCAAAGAAAAAAATCATTAAGTATATCCTTTATCCTTTAATAAATAATTAAAGTCCAGAATAAGTAATTTTAAATAAGAAGGTAATAAGGTGAAATACATTGATCTTTTGTTGAGCAAGGGAACAGATTTAAAGGAGCAACCTAAATCTTCAGTTTGCAGTCATACTGAGTGAATACATAATAGAGTATGAGCGGGCTTCATTTAGCTTCTTTTTCTTTCGGCTGTTCCCATTAGGGGTCGATGGATGAGAAAGAAGAATTTTGGAGTGAGTTGGATGAAGTGGCGATGACTGTACCCAAGGGTGAGAGAGTGGTGATTGGAGCAGATTTCAATGGGCATGTTGGTGAAGGGAACAGAGGGGATGCGGAAGTGATGGGTAGGTATGGTGTTAAGGAAAGGAATGCAGAAGGTCAGATGGTAGTGGATTTTTCAAAAAGGATGGACATGGCTGTGGTAAATATGTATTTTAACAAGAGGGAGGAGCATAGGGTGACATACAAGAGTGGAGGGAGATGCACACAGGTGGATTATATCCTATGCAGGAGGGCCAGTTTGAAGGAGATTGGAGACTGTAAAGTGGTGATGGGGAAAGTGTAGTTAGGTAGCATAGAATGGTGGTCTGTTCACCCCAGGGATCACTTCTGTGGCTCTGCTCGACAGGGACACAGGAAAATAATTTTCTTGGGTGGCGAAAGCCAGGGTACCTTTTTGGCTAGGCTTATATAGGCCCTAGGGCTAATAGCCTAGTACCTACCTATGAACCTATGAGAGCGGTGGCAAAGGCTAAGGATAAGGCGTATGGAGATTTGTATGAAAGGATGGACACTAAGGAAGGAGAAGAGGACCTGTACCGATTAGCTAGACAGAGGGACCGAGCTAGGAAAGATGTGCAGCAGGTAACGGTGATAATGGATAATTAGGGAAAGGTACTCACAAGCGAGGAGAGTGTGTTGAACAGATGGAAAGAATACTCTGAAGGGCTGATGAATGAAGAGAATGAGAGAAGGGAAGGTTGGATGATGTGGAGATAGTGAATCAGGAAGTGCAAGTGAATCAGGAAGTGCAACAGATTAGCAAGGAAGAAGTAAGGATAGCTATGAAGAAGATAAAGAATGGAAAGGCTGTTGATCCAGATGACATACCTGTGGAAGCTTGGAGGTGTTTATGGGAAATGGCAGTGGAATTTTTAACCAGATTGTTTAATGAAATCTTGGAAAGTGAGAGGATGCCTAAAGAGTGGAGAAAAAGTGTTTTGGTACCAATTTTTAAGAATAAGGGTGATGTGCAGACCTGTAGTAACTGCAGAGGGATAAAACTGATCAGTCACAGCATGAAATTATGGGAAAGAGTAGTAGAAACTAGGTTAAGAAGGGAGGTGATGATTAGTGATCAGCATTATGGTTTCATGCCAGGAAAGAGCACTACAGATGTGATGTTTGCCATGAGAGTGTTGATGGAGAAGTACAGAGAAGGTCAGAAGGAGTTGCACTGTGTCTTTGTGGATTTAGAGAAAGCATATGACAGGGTGCCTAGAGAGGAGTGTGGTATTGTATGAGGAAGTCGGGAGTGCCAGAGAAGTATGTAAGAGTGGTACAGGATATGTACAAGGGTAGTGTGACAGTGGTGAGATCTACAGTGGGAGTGACAGATGTGTTTAAGGTGGAGGTGGGATTACATTAAAGATCATCTCTGAGCCCTTTCTTATTTGCATTGAAGATGGACAGATTGACAGACAAGATCAGACAGGAGTCCCCGTGGACTATGACGTTTGCAGATGACATTGTGATATGTAGTGAGAGTAGGGAACAGGTTGAGGAGACCCTGGAGAGATGGAGATATGCTCTAGAGAGAAGAAGAATGAAGGTCAGCAGGACTAAGACAGAATATATGTGTGTGAATGAGAGGGAAGATAGAGGAATGGTGAGGATGCAAGGAGTAGAGTTGGTGAAGGCGGATGAGTTGAAATAATTGGGATCAACAGTTCAGAGTAATGGCGTGTGTGGAAGAGAGGTGAAGAGAGTACAGGCAGGATGGAGTGGGTGGATAAGAGTGTCAGGAGTGATTTTGTGACAGACGAGTACCTGTAAGAGTGAAAGGGAAGGTCTACAAGAAGGTAGTGAGACCAGCTATGTTATATGGGTTGGAGATAGTGGCATTGACAAAAAGGCAGGAATCAGAGCTGGATATGGCAGAGTTAAAGATGTTAAGATTTGCACTGGGTATGACAAGGGTCGAAAGGATTAGGAATAAGTATATTAGAGGTTCAGCCCAGGTTGGAGGGTTTGGAGACAAAGCCATAGAGGCGAAATTGTGTTGGTTTGGACATGTGCTGAGGAGAGATGCTGAGTATATTGGGAAAAGGATGCTAAGGATGAAGCTGCCAGGTGAGAGGAAAAGAGGAAAGCCTAAGGTAAGGTTTATGGATGTGGTGAGAGAGGACATGCAGATGGTTGGTGTGACAGAGCAAAATGCAGAGGACAGGAAGAAATGGAAACAGATGATCCGCTGCAGTAACCTGAAACATAGAAAAATGTAATAATCCTAAATGAAAAAAAATACCACCTTTAATTATAGGGTCCGATAATCTAATCAAGCAGATTCTCGAAGTTTTATTATTACAAGGAACATTTATTAGAAGATTGGTGACTATTTTAAGGCACTCTGATGAAATGCACAAAAATTGCATTTCTGCAAAATTAAAAAAAAAAAAAGGTAAATGTTTATTTCAATTGCTGAGAATTTTGCTAATAAATTAAATGAGTTTAAATGATGACATCAAATAATCTTTTATTTTACTGGCTGACTGACTTAAACTCAGGTGAGAGAGTGATGCCAAGTCTCTTTGTATTTGATTCCTAAATATTTAAGTTCATCAAATGATATGCTTATTTTAGGAACCAAATTATAGTCTAAAATATCTGGCAATGCAAATTTAAAGAGTGATGATATGTCAACATTTAAGTTATATTTAGAAGCTCTATTATACTCCTATATTGCTTTGGAGATTTCATGGCTTGTTTGGCTATGGTTATTTAAATATAGCAAAATATCTTCTACAAAGGATGGGATGTTAGCTTTCTGATATATGAAATAAATATACTCATACAGTTTAAATCTTAAATAATATAGTAATCAAGAGGATCAAGAGATAATGTAAATGAATAGAGTGATAATGGACATCCCTGTCTAGTCCCAGTTAAAGTTGCATGAATAATAATCCCATTGAGTGATAAACAGAGGTAGAGTTAGAGAAGTAAAATATAGCATTGATGTATTTGTCAGAAACGTTGAATTTTATGAACACTTCCTCCTGGGGAAAGGAAATATAGACTTAAATACATGTTTTATTGGCATGTACAGTGGATATAAAAAGTTTACACCCCCCCCCGTTAAAATGCCAGGTTTTTGTGATATAAAAAATTGAGACCACAATAAATCATTTCAAAACGTTTCCCACGTTTAATGTGACCTATAACCTGTACAATTCAATTGAAAAACAAACAAATCTGTTAGGGGAAAAAATATAAAAAATAAAAAATGTACAATACGCTGATTGGATAAGTGTGCACACCCTTAAACTAATACTTTGTTGTGTGTGCACACCCTTAAACTCATACTTTGTTGAAGCACCTTTTGATTTAATTACAGCATTCAGTCTTCTTGGATAGGAGTCTATCAGCATGGCACATCTTGACGTGGCAATATTTGCCTGCTTTTCCTTGCAAAAGAGCTCCATTTCTGTCAGATTGTGAGGGCATCTCTTGTGCACATCCCTCTTCAGGTCACCCCACAGATTTTCTTTTGGATTTAGGTCTGGGCTCTGGCTGGGCCATTCCAAAACTTCAATTGTCTTCTGGTGAAGCCATTCTTTTGTTGATTTGGTTGTATGCTTGGAGTCATTGTTGTGTTGAAAGGTGAAATTCCTCTCCATCTTCAGCTTTCTAGCAGATGCCTGAAGGTTTTGGGCCAAAAGCGACTGGTATCTGGAATGGTTCCTAATTCCCTCCACCTTGACTAAAGCCCCAGTTCCAGCTAAAGAAAAGCAACCCCAAAGCATGATACTGCCACCACCATGCTTCACCATGGGGATAGTGTTCTTTTGGTGATGTGAAGTGTTGTTTTTGCGACAAACATACCTTTTGGAATTGTGACTAGAAAGTTCAACCTTGGTCTCATCAGACCATAGCAGATTTTCCCACATGCTTTTGAGAGACTTAATGTATTGTTTTGCAAATTTTAGCCGGGCCTGGATGTTTTTCTGTGTAAGAAAAGGCTTCTGTCTTGTAATCCTACCCCATAGCCCAGACATATGGAGGCTACGGGAGATTGTTGTCACATTTCATACACAACCAGTACTTGCCAGAAATTTCTGCAGCTCCTTCAGTGTTGCTGTAGGTCTCTTGGCAGCTTCCCTGACCAGTTTTCATCTCGTCTTTTCATCAATGTTGGAGGGACATCCAGTTTTTGCAAAGTCACTGTTGTCCCATATTTTCTCTACTTTTTGATGACTGTCTTCACTGTGTTCCATTGTATATCCAATGCTGTGCAATTTTTTTTGCACACTTCTCCTAACTGATAACACAATGAGATCCCTTTAATGCTATGTAAGCTCTCTGCAAACCATGGTTTTTGCTGTAGCAGGCAACTGAGTAAATGTCAGGAAAATCCTATTAGGACAGCTGACCGTTATTTGGGGTTAATCAGAGTCTTTTTAATTGATGGCAGGTGTGTACCCAAGAAGACTGAATGTTATAATTAAATCAAAGGGTGCTTCAACAAAGTATTAGTTTAAGGTTGTGCACACACAGCAAAGTATTTGTTTAAGGATGTGCACACTTATGCATCCAGTGTATTGTACATTTTTTATTTTTTTATATTTTTTCCCCTAACAGATTTGTTTGTTTTTCAATTTAATTGTACAGGTTATAGGTCACATTAAAGGTGATTTATTGTGGTCTCATTTTTTATATCACAAAAACCTGACATTTTTAACAGGGATTTGTAAACTTTTTATATCCACTGTAGTACCAATACACCTATCAGTGTATTCGATTTTCTGTAATAACACATAAATAAAATATGTTTTCTTAGATATTTTCTGTCCTTCCATGAATCCTTTCTAAAATCTTAAAATAACTGTCCTTTCCATCATCCTAAAGTGTTTAGCTGATATTTTTAATTAATGGTATTGGATGACAATTATTAAAGGGCTTGTGTTACAATTGTGGATAAAGATTGTACTAGATTGAGTCATATATTGGGCTAAAAAACATAATTTTTGATAACATTAAATAACTTCTGAAGATTGGGAGGCAGGTGTGATTTATATTTTCTGTAAAGAAAAAAAAAAGAAAGAAAAAATTAAATCCATCAGAGCTAGTTGCTTTATTTGGTTTTAAAGAACTAAAGGCTTCAGAAAATTCATTGAGAGAAAATTCATTCATAAGAGCTTTCAGCATCATACCAGACTTTATTAGGGATAACATTAGTAAAGAAGCTATTTATCTCATGATTTAATGTGAGGTTTGTCAATTTATACATGGTATTGTAAATGTTGCAAGTACTGTAAAAAATGAAATATTTCTTGTGATCAGTGACTCATTAAGATCCTGCTGTACAGCTGTCAATTAAAAAGGCCCTTTTTCTGAGATGCAATATCCTCTGATTCAGAGACACATTAGCTGCAATGAGGAAAGACTTCATTATGTGCTAATTTTAATGTTTCTGAATCACATTAATTGCCATGAAGTGCAGATCAGCACTTCTACTAGTTAACAGTGTTGCCGGACACATTGTGAAAACAGAGACACCCCCCACCCCCACATTCACTCTTTCATACACAATTTAAATATTCAAACACACACACGCGTACACACATGCGTACACACACACACACCAGACCCCATACCATTCCCTGAGTTGTCTGAATGCCCCTGATGTCTCCTTTTCCTGTCCATATAAATTATGCAAGATTGCAGTCACATATTAATTCCAGACAGCATTCCCCCCCTCCCATCATTGTCTGCTAAGTAATCCGTGGTGTTCAGTGTTTCCCCCAATTCCCATACTGTTAAAGTGCCATTAAGGCACAAAATATAAGAATTACCTGGTGTATTTTGTTTCCCCTTGATCCCGTACTGTTAAAGGGCCATTAAGGCAGGATATATAAGAATTATCTCTGGTGTTTAGTGTTTCCCCAATGCCTGAACTGTTAAAATGCTATGAATGCAAAAGCTATATCCTGGTGTCTAGTTTTTCCTCCTCAGCCTGATCCCTGCTCTATCTAAGTGCCACTCAGTCATGATCTTTAAGAGTTATCCTGGTGGCTAGTGGTTGCCCCACCCAATGTGACATTCTGCTTATTAGTCTAGGGGTGTGTGTGGAAATATGGTATTCACCACAACCCCCGCACTAAAACACACACACACACATGAAACAATTCATTTACACATGTACTCATCCATTCATACATGCTATCACACATACACACACACTTGGAACAGTCCTCTCCCCACCCAATACACACACACACACACACACACACACACACACCTAATGTAATCCCTCGTTACTCTCCTTTTGCTACCTCCTAGACAGACACACACTCACATGTACACCTGCACATGCAGCCCCTTGCATACATTCATACCTACCATCCCTGCCTTACTACACCACATATTCTGCTTTGTTATTCTTCCTAAATACAATCCACCACACAGAAATAATAACAGCCTAGTATCTTTGATTTTTCAAAAGCATTTCACATGGTATCACATCATCTACTTCTAGATAAACTCTGTAAACTAGGCCTCTCCAATAACACAGTATCCTGGTTTGCTTTATACCTTGGCAATAGATATCAGAGTGTCAAATGGAAACAAGCCATATCCCCTTTTCTTCCTAAATCAATAAGAGTACCCCAGGGTTTGTTCCTTTTCTAATACCAATGCCCATATCGTCTAACAAGCAGATGATTCTACAGTCATCCACAAAGCCAAATCAATCTATGAATTATAAAACCTCACTCTAAACTGCATTCACATCTGTGGAAAACCGGGTAAGGGACTCTTACTTTGTCCTTAATGCAAAGAAAACAAATCTTATGCTTTTTAGCAAAAAAAAAAAAAAAATAAATAAATAAATAAATAAATAAAAACACTATTACTAAAACCAATGTCTATATCACCTCATCAACTGCTACAACAATCAATGTAGTCTCCCATACCCAACTTCTTGGACTTACAACTGATGTTGTTGTTGTGTCTTTTCAGCTTTTCCCGGTTAGGGGTCGCCACAGTGGAACTCCGGTCCGCTAATGATTGGCAGTAGATTTTTACGTGCCGAATCAGCTAAAATTCACTATACATACACAGGAAGTCAACAAAAAGACTCAGAAAAAAACTAATGATGTTATATAGAGCCAAACAATACCTAACCAGCTATACAAGACAGTGGATTGCCACATGTTTTCTGCTTCTTACACTCACATATCTAGCTTTCATACTAACTAACCTAAATAAATCCCAATCCATTAAACTGGAGGAAACTTACAGTAAAATTGCTAAATTCACTTTCAACGCTCCATCATGCACACATCACTGTACCCCCTTAAACAATACCACTGGCTTGAATTTTCAAGCTACCTCACCTCAGTCCAACTGAAACATACCCACAAAATTCTCATCTACCCATGCACTTGCTCTGCCCTCATAACTCTACTATCTTAGTACCTTCTGACCAGAAACCTTAGATGCACTGAAACACCAACTTCTTGCTTACATGGTAAAGCTTTGTGCTCTTACTCTGCTACTAAACTCTGAAACTTGCTTCCACTGTCTATTTAACTCCAAACCCTGAGACTTCAATCTCTAGTTACAGTCACACTTTCATTTAATGTGGTCCTGCCAATGCCTACTTACAACTCCATCAATCACATCCAGCTGACCACCAACATAATGTTCCTAATCCCTTATCATTCCAGTTAAGTTCTTTCAAACTACATCAGTTACTTGTAACTGTCGCATTTTTCCCTTTCATCTACCCTACTCCACTTTTTACACCAACTGCTTACCCCACTGAAATCATCTTTATCTGACCTAATCCTAGCACAGTAACTAAATCATCTCTACTCAGTTTCAGTCTCTAAAACATAGTGACCACAGACTATTAACTCTCCGTCCCTGTATTTGGTTTGTCAAGTAAAACACTGTATATTTAAATGTTTGACAGTCAATGTCTGTATTTTGATTGTAATATAAAAGGATATATACTATTTTTGTTCTATTGTTAACTATCTCTGTATCCAGTTCCTGTCTAACTGTGGAGATTTCTCCCTAGGCCTCTGCTGAAAAGGTTTTTTTTGTAACTTGAACAGACTTTCACAGTAAACAAATATAAAATAAATAAATAAATAAATACATTTTCCTTATGAAATACAAGCTGCTTGGCAGATTTTTAAGTGCCCATACAGGCATGGCAAATTGCACATTTTTAAGAAAATTCAGGACAAGGGGAATTGGGTTCACAACAAATATGTCCTAACTTCATCATGAACATGTGCATATATCAGGATCCAGAGCAATGGGTTACAAAGGGCTAGGACTAAAGCCTCCCTTTAAAATCTACAAACACCAGTGATGCTCCCTGTGGCTATGATAGCATATAAGTGCACTGTATCTGATGTGGGTATTCTTATCATAGCACAGCCTCACACAGATGCCTCAGATGAGTGCACTGTATCTGATGTGGGTATTATCATCATAGCACACCCTCACACAGATGCCTCAGATGAACGCACTGTATCTGATGTTAATATTATTATCATAGCACACCCTCACACAGATGTTTCAGATGAGCGCAGTGTATCTGATGTGGGTATTCTCATCATAGCATACCCTCACACAGATGCCTCAGATGAACGCACTGTATCTGATGTGAATATTCTTATCATAGCACAGCCTCACACAGATGCCTCAGATGAGTGCACTGTATGTGATGTGGGTATTCTCATCATAGCACACCCTCACACAGATGCCTCAGATGAGTGCGCTGTATCTGATGTGGGTATTCTCATCATAGCACACCCTCACAAAGATACCTCAGATGAGCGCACTGTATCTGATGTGGGTATTCTCATCATAGCACACCCTCGCACAGATGCCTCAGATGAGTGTACTGTATCTGATGTGGGTATTCTTATCATAGCACAGCCTCACACAGATGCCTCAGATGAGTGCACTGTATCTGATGTGGGTATTATCATCATAGCACACCCTCACACAGATGCCTCAGATGAACGCACTGTATCTGATGTTAATATTATTATCATAGCACACCCTCACACAGATGCTTCAGATGAGCGCAATGTATCTGATGTGGGTATTCTCATCATAACACACCCTCACACAGATGCCTCAGATGAACGCACTGTATCTGATGTGAATATTCTTATCATAGCACAGCCTCACACAGATGCCTCAGATGAACGCACTGTATCTGATGTGGGTATTCTCATCTTAGCACACCCTCACACAGATGCCTCAGATGAGCACGCTGTATCTGATGTGGGTATTCTCATCATAGCACACCCTCATACAGATGCCTCAGATGAGCGCACTGTATCTGATGTGGGTATTCTCATCATAGCACACTCTCACACAGATGCCTCAGATGAGTGCACTGTATCTGATGTGAGTATTCTTATCACAGCGCAGCCTGACAAGAATACCTGGCACTGCCAAGTGTTGCAGATGGATCCTGACTTGTGATAGACACTTGGAATCAATCATAAAATGTGCTGCACTGTCTTCCAAGCACAATTTGCAGCTACCCTGTCCATCATGAAGCTGACTGCTGAACTACCTGGTAGTTATAAGGATGTCACTCAGCAGTGCTATCTGATGCATTTCAGGAACACTGTGACAATTCCGCTTAATGAAGTTTATGGCTACAGATGCACTACTTTCATGTCCGTCTCCATGCAGAGTATAGCCAGCGCCAACATCACTGCCCAGACCATCAGTGTGTTGTCCATGGTCAGGTTATGGTACAAACGTAGGGTGGCCATGCTGGGGGTTCTTCAGGAAGTATACTGTTGTTACCTATTTATAGCAATGTATGGCAGTATGACACTCCTCACTGCATGACACGGAAACATCCAGACTTCACTGGCAGGACATTTCACCATCATAATCCATCCATGTCATGGTCTGTAGCCTGACACTAACACTGCATGCATCATGTTTTATCTGTGAGACAACATGCTGTCACTGTGTTCTCACCAGAGCTCATAGTGCTGGACTAGATATCACCCCTGCACCTGCTCTGCCATGTTTTATGCCTGTCACAGTTTGGTGGGGGGTTGTGTAGTTACTGCTTGCTAATCTTTCAATTCAATCTTGTTGGATGACAATGTTGATGTCTTCTGTGCTGGCTATGTTGTTAAGAGTCTGGCTGTACTGGTATCATGGGATTACCCAACCTCTTTCTTCTGCAGCATATTATGTAATATGCAACATGTCTAGAGATATGCTTCAGACCATGGCAGAGTCGGACTGGAATAACTCCCCAGACATGTCAGGGCGGCAAATGTGGGCTTTGAGCATTCACTCAATCATAATGTGGATTTGTGCATGTGTACTATTATACATAGTACTGCACTGCAGTTTGGTCACACTGTATGTGTTCTGTATGGATGTTGTTAGCCAGGGGTCTAGTGGATATCTAGCATCACTTGTAACACAGTATCAACATATGGGGAGTTACTATATATAAATGGGTCTACTGCTTTTGGTCGAATTACATTTGGTCGAAAATGATTTCAGGCAGCTCACTTCACCGAAATGCATTTCACTGAAAACCCATTTGGTGTAAAATAGAATATAGCCCCTGCCCCACTGCAGTGCGACCCTGGATTGAGAATATAAAGTTAGGGGGGTGTGGGAGGCACAGCCCCACATTGTGGTATGTGGAGGGCGTAGCATTTTGCAACTAGTTTTTACTGATGTTTTATGTTTCAATGTATTTTTAATGGATACACAAGTATGTAATAGTGAATATACTGCAATTATGTGGGTGGCTGTGCCCACATACACCACCTCCCAGTTCATAAGTTGACAATCTTTCCTTCTCACAAACCTTTGTGACTAAGGGCCATATTGGGGCCTTTATTGCTAAATGTGTGCAGTCTGGAGTGCGCAGTACCCCATGGAGGTGAACAATATCATACATGTAATACACAATGGCAACTGTCTCTCCTGTTGTATGCCAGAAAGCTCATAAACATGTAAACACATTATGTTAAGAAATATTTTCAGTATTCTAGAGGCGGAGGTCTGATAAATACCCAATATGTCTTCTTTTGGTTTCTGTAGCTAGAATGGAAAGAGCAATTCATGTTCTGGTCTCTACAGTTATGGGAACACCATGCATTCCTACATAGTCTGCATGTGTGCACAATACATGTTAAACAAGGATCATACAATGTCCTGTTCTACTCAGAAATAATCAGTAATCCTTTGGTCAGTAAAGTTGTGGCATGTTACCTGTTGGCAGCACCGTTTAATTTAACACCATCACTGCCTCAGGCACACGGACAGGAGCAGGGGGAGCTAATTGCTAATGTATGTTGCTACTCTACTAATGCTACAATCCTCACAAGTTTTGCATCTGCAGCTCTGATATTTTCAGCGTACTTTGCCCTTTTATAGTGAGGCGAATATCTGCAGTGTATTTCTGCTCCTCGCACTGTAGCATGACATGGGACTATAATTCACTGCTAGTTTTTCTGTCTGGCTGTTTCCCATATAACTTTGCTCTGCATAATATGTAACTTGTCTAAGAATCCCAGTTACAGTCTCTGCATTAAAGAAAAAAGTACTATTTGTCTATAGTTCTGCTAGTAAGTACTTCTGTTACATGAACTTCATGTAGTTTCATGTCCCTTTTTCTGTAGACGTACCTTCCTCTTGCACTTAGTTTTCCTTAGCCTCTTTCATGTTTACTTATCTGGTTACTATGTTATACCCTCCCCCTTCCTTCTTCTATTCCCATATAAATTATTGCTATTATTTTAAGTGTCAAATATATTTACCCTTTGTATTTAATGTACTGCTGAAACCTTTTGCATTCCACCTACATATACTTACATGACATGCCAAATATCTTACCACTGCATTGTACTCTTCATTCACATATTACACTTTGCATTAAATGGATACAAATAATGCTTTATAATCTTTGTTTCTGAAATGCTTGTAACTGCATAGTATTAGTTTGTGTAATGATATATAATTCACTATTACATTACCATTTCCTGGATAGTCTTTCTAGGCTTCCACTGAAAATGAGATAGAACCCAGCTAGACAACCTAGATTACCAAACATGCATACATGCATAAATAAATAAGTAAATAAATAAATGCTTACATAAGTACATATGTGTATCCTAAAAAAAAAAAATGCAAAATGCTGTACACTCATGAAAAGTAATGTTTGGAACTAAATCAAAACTCAAGCTGCAAGAGTTATGGTCATAGGATCATAGGATCATTGGAAGTTACTAGGCTATTGGCCATAAGGCTCTTATAAGCCTAGCCAAGAGTTTAGCCTATGTTCAGACATGTCAGCACCCAAAGCCCCTTTCCAGCAGGGACATGGGTGGAATCCCAAGGGTGTATTTTCTGTTTTCCATCCAGTTATCCAGGTTGTGCTTGAAAAGTGATAATGAGGTACTCTGCTTAACGTGGAGAGGGAGTCTAGTCCACAGATGGGGGAGTCTCTGGGACATGAATCTGTTCCGCCAACAAGTCCTATTGATGTCACAGATCAGGTGTGCAGGTTACTTGAGTGGAGCTTGACTTGCGGATATTCCGCAGTCCCATCAAGGCGGGGTCTAAGATTGTTTTGTATGCCACTCAGAGGTCACTTCTGAGAAGTCTGTATGAAACTGAGTAGAGGGATAGGGCTTTTAGCCTATCTGTGTAGGGTAGATATTTGAGGCCCTGGATTCTTCTGGTGAGGAACTTCTGTGGTCTTTCCAGCTGCTGCATGTGTTTTGCGAGGTACATGCAGAAGGGGGCATTGTACTCAGTAATTGGCCTTATAAGGGAAGAATACAGGGATGTTAGAATACAGGGATGTTATGACCTCCTTGTCCCTGGATGAGATACCCTTACTTATGAGGTGCGCCATATAGAAAGCTTTCCGTACAATGGGAGCAACATGGTGGTCAAACGTTAGGTTGCTATCAACCTGGGTGCCCGAATCCCTCATGACTGATTGCATGCTTAGGACGTTGTTATTAATGTGATAATATGTGTTGATGTCACTCTCTCCAAAGGGGATGATGATGTATTTTTTTGGCATTCAGCTTGAGGCCATGGTTCAGAGAAAGCTTCTCTAACTGGTAAATGCTTTCATCCTAAATAAACTGAATAGAATATGCTACTTTAGGGCACTGTTTCTACCTATAAGAGAATGGTATTGCTTCAAATAACCATGTGGAATTGTATAGAAGGGGACATAGATATGACTTATAACAGAATCTAGGATTGGAAGAATATAGCCCTATTAGGCAATATTCTTACAGTAAAATGTTTATGTTTTAATGGGTGGAATTAGGGAGTATCTTGCTCAAAGGAAAGGTTGCATTTGTGAAAGTGTACCTCTACAGGAGGGCATGTCACACATTTTAGTGAGTTTTTTTGTTTTATTTTATTTTTCCAGTAAGCAAACATTTAAGAAATCAGATCATACTGATCAAGAGCTGGCATAGCTTCGTGTACATGCTGGCAAATAGATGTAATAGGTATATACATCAGATTATAAAATGCTGATTGAGAGTACAACTTGATTAGGTCAAATATAAAAGATTCAGTAACTTTTTGAGGATCGAGGGATACCATTACTCATTTGGTCATAGGATTCTAGTAACTTAAAGTTACCATTATAAATACAGAACAACTTTAAGACAGTGAAACAGAGCCAAGGGTAACATTAGAAGAGGTTACTTGATTATCAAGGTATGATGTACTGAGATAAAGCTAGGGAAGGACTAAGTTTTTTAATAATAATAATAATAATAATAATAATAATAATAATAATGTTTAACCAGTATGAATAAACTATGTAGGACATTTATCCTTTGAATGATGGCGGCGATGCACATTTTTATTTATTTAGAGGTGTTTGATGCAAGCAGAATATTGCATGGGTAAATATAGTTGACTTTTTCTTTTATTCTTTTTATAAATAAAGATCATATAGAAAAAAACTGATTCTAGCTACAAGGCTAGTTATGTAGCTCCCTACTGAGACATTGACAGTCGAAATACTGAGTGCTGACAAGCTGAAAAGAAAAGCCAAAAATCCAGGAAAAAAAATCTTGAAGCTTGCTCTTCTCCTTCAAACTTCATTTTTTGCAGGGGACCAAGCCACCCTGCACCCCCCTGATGTGATGTGCAAGCCCCTCCCCCCACTCCCATGAGTATATATATACCATCTCTGAGACTGCCTACTTCCGAGAAAAGGAGTATTCTGGGAAATGGCCATATCGGACTTAGTATACATATGTCCACTTTTGACTACTTAGTCTCTGTGTTTCTGGACTAGCTCTAGTGGATCTCAACATTTTAAATGGTTACCCAATTGGGTATTTAAAAGTGTATGCTATCAGACACAAATTTCTAGCTTTTTGGCCTGGAACTACAATTCTTTATCTAAGCAAAGTAAATTGATTCAAGTTTAACTAAATAAAAAAGACAACTTCACAGGTGTAATATTTATGACATCATATACTGCTTTTATTTCCACTTATTTTATTTATTTCCTTGTTTGTTAATTGGGCGTGTGGGTTGGTACAAGACCCTTTTCAGACATCACTAGAGATAACTGGCAAAATAAAAAAATGAGTTTACATCACAACACTTGGAACAAACTACATAAGCATAGGAAATGAAGAAAAGTGAGTACAGTGGTAGGTATATTAAATGCAAAGGCAAACAAAACCAAGCCCATGACCAGCTAATATACAGGAAGTAAATATTAAACAAAAAGGAAAAAGAGATAAAGAAAGAAAGAACAAAATAAAGAGAAAGAGAATGAATAATTAATGAAGTAGGTCTTTGAACTACTACTACTATAATTGATATTTACAACATAAATGTTTTCAGGCTAAGTGTAGTCTTGCTTGTAGTGTCCAAAGGTTTAAGATGATTATAAAAGACCCAGCACTAGTCAGTATCTGTAAATCAAGTGCATTGATGTTCGTCAGTGAAGTGATAGGAAAATCACTAATATTATAATCCCCTGTCACCAGTGGATTCCCTTAAGGCTCTGTTCTGGGGTTAATTACTTTTTTAGGATTTGTTTTTTTTTTTTTGTTGAGATGACAAGACTGACTTCAGTGTCTGGTTCACCAAATATGCAAATGAAAGGTCATCATTTGTAAGGACTCTAATGCTGTTTACTATTTTTATTTCAGCATTTTAAATAACTCCTCAATAGTGTGTAAAAATGGTGGAGGAGGTGTCAAATACCTGAAAGCTATATTTTCTGACAGTGAAGGCAATACTATTTCTACTGCACTCTTCATGCATCATGTTAAGTGCTGATTGAAGGGAGGAGCTATGCATGGAATTATGTACAGTGCACCTGCCAATGCAGTCACCTGCATGTTTGGTGATCAAGGTAATGGATTCAATTCCGAAGTCACAGAAAAAGGATAGAGCCTTAAGGGAATCCACTGATGACAGGAGATGTATGGGCAGCAGTCCCCCTATTTCTATCATTTGTTTACCTCCATGTGGCCAATTTATTACTGCTTCAGTGACCTATAGTTTCCTGAGTTTACTTTTCATTCCTTCATGAGGTATAATGTCAAATGCTTTAGCTGGACTGAGGTAAGCTGCATCCTGCCTTCATCCAGGGAGGCAGTCAGAGTCTCAAACATTTTGTGAAGCTAAGCATACAATATTTACCTCTGACAAAGATCATAGAGAAGGTCATTTCACATGCATGCCTAAGCCGTATGACACATTGTACACTATTCTAGTGAGGCTGATTACTTTGTAACTACTGTGAAGTCGGACAAAATGCAGCCACAGGAATAGGGCAGTCAATGACATGATATGTTCATGAGAGATGCTTTCTCTCATCTGCTTTGGAAGTTATATGGATGTAATGCTTGGCAAATGTGACAAACAGTACAGGACTGTGCCTTATGCGTCTGTAGAGATTAGATTCCCTGTGGAATGGAAGCACAGTTTCAACAATTGTGATTCTTCTAATTTCTATGGTCCATGGTTTACAACTTTGTTTAGGGGCAGACTATTTGTAATGCACTATTTCCTTTATAAGTCTGTATTTAATCATAATTTCTTTGAAGTGGACATAAGAAAGCTGGATAGCTGCTCTGATTTTTCTTCCCAAAGAGCCAGTGGTCACCTCCTTAAAGTGCAGAGACAAGCACATTGCAGCCTTTTCTCCTCCTGGACAATGGTGACAGAATTTTGAAACTCCAGCATCAGTCATCATAAAAATATAGAAAAATGGTCTGATAATTTTAATCATGATGATTATCCAGTTGAAGTCATCAGGCATCATTCTGATTACACCTATCATTAAACAGTACACAAAAAATTAAGTAACATTACTAACTCTTTCCCAGGTCACATCCAGGATAGCCTAAATAACCTCAATCCAAGTCAGTCTAGACTAACTTCTTTCTGAATGTTAGCAAAAATGCATAATACACAGAATACAAAAAGACCAAAAGTATCAGGTAAAGGAATATTGCTAGAAGAGAGCTTTGAAGTTGTGGAGAAAATTCTGCAACCATTAATCAATTAAATGAAAAAACATTTTAAACACAATTCACTTTATTTCCATTTGGTCAGGTTATCATAACCAATCACATTAAACTATTTCAGCCACACTGGATGTAATTTCTCAATGCAGAAACATCTCACACTGGGTTAGCATTGATACCTTTCATAAGAACTTATGTAAGAAAAGAGTACCATGCCATCACCCCCACCCAAGACATAGTTTTACTTGGGAAAACTTATAAAAATCCTTCTGACACATAATGGGCAGTATTCACGAAGCCTCCGTGTAAGAGTTACAAGGCTTACACGGAGGCTGCAGTTAAACGGTGTGACGTCAGCATGTCATGCATATGCATGAGGGCATGCTGAATCACACCTAAGGCTTACACGGTCCGTGGAAGACAGTAGGGGGTGTGTCCGTAGGCCGAGCCCTGCAAATGGACACGCCCCCAGAAGAGTAAAAGTCCCGAAAGTAAACCCCCACGACAGAGTCCGTGTAAATGTGAATAAACACAACACAACACATGCCCCTACAGACTATGAACATAAAATGTATAAATGAACATGTTATATATTTTTTTTAAATTGTAAAGATGTTTGCCCGTGAGTGCGCTCATTTGCACGGGCGTGCCCGTAGCTTAGCCACAGTTAGCAGTCAGTGGAAAAGCATATAAGAACTACATATGCAAAGTAAGCTAAGAAGCAATAGCGTAGCGGTAGAGACATCGGCTGAAGAGCAGGCAGTCATGGTTCGAGCCCCCCCAACATCAATTTTTATTTTTAGTGAAATAAGCATGAAATAAGTGCCTGACATATATGTACACATATAAAATTATATTTTATGTAAAATGTAATGAAATGGGCCATTTATTTTGAAGAAATGTGAGATAACAAAATAATAAAAAATGTCAGATGTGCCTATAGCTGAGCTACAGTTTAACAAGTTGAGTGCATCTGCCCATAGGTGAGCAGTGGTTTAACAGGTGTAAAATGGGTGCCCGTAGGTGAGCAGTGGTTTAAGAGGTGTAAAATAAGCACCCGTAGGTGAGCAGTGGTTTAACACGCTGAAACTGTGTGCCCGTAGCTGAGCTGAGCTGAGCGTAATATGCGTGCTGACAGCCAAATGACGTGTAAACCAGCATAACCCGTTTGCGCGGAGCTGCGCGCCGTGCCGACAAGCTAACCGACGGGCAACGTTGAGAAAGCTGTAACAAAACTGCCTTTACACAGACACACCTCCTAGCCTGTGTAGACAGTCATAAAATATAAAAAGAAGTGGCCAGGTTCAAACCCAGGATACCATGCACCATAGTCAAGGTACTGAACCACTAAGCCATGACAGTTGCACTTAGAAATGCAGTAATAGCATATATATATAGGAATGAATAGAAAGAGGAGCATGACAAAGCAGGTTTTGTGAAGCTGATACAATTCCAAAATGGCCAATCATAGATAAGTGCGGGGAAAAACGGCATATATAAGCCCCATAGGTGGGAATACACAGCATAACCGATTGTAGAACCAACTTGCAGCCAGAATGTCAGGTGTAGGTGAGGGTAGTTGCTTTTGAGCACAGAGGTGGGGCATTGAAGAGTCCAAATTTATGGTTTGGCTCCTTGTCCACAATCATGAGGCCCAACTCATGCAGAACCAGGTCCTGTGGGGAGCGTATAGGGCTGAGGCGTGGGACCGGTTGGCTCATGATCTCACCAGTGCCACAGGGATACCAAGGACTGGTGAGCAGGTCCGTTACCACCATGCGGACCTGAAGAGACGGAAGCAGGACCAACTGAACCGTTGGATCCAGGAGGCCCGACAAATGCCCAGTGCCCCACTACTGAGTAAGTTACATGTAATTATTTTTGTAAGAAATTAACCTAGCTGATATTATGGAGATGTGTATTCCAATATTACTTTATTTATATTACAGCTGCAGGTGTCCGTTCTGCGAACCGTAGAACCTATGGCGATAGGCTGGCACGGTTGCGCCACCAGGCAGGTCAGTAATCCTCTCCCTGTAACTGTAAATAAATATAAAAGTATGACAGTTAGAAAAAGAGTGCAGTGTAGTCACTAAGTAATAAAATGTGCAAGTAACAGTGTAAGAGGGTTTGCAAGTATTGCTTGATTACAAAAGTGTGATGCAGTCTGTAATCTAAACAGAAAAATGAAACAAGTTGGAAATAAAGTCTGAAATAAAGATGTCCCACCTGTAATATAATAGTACATAACCTGCAGCAGGCTGAAAAGTACAGCTGCAGAAGCTGAGTAAAACACATGTGTGAAATATATCCTTGTTGAAATACAGAAACATGACAGAAGTGAGACTGTTGGAAAGGATTGTTATAACTACAGGTAAAACATATCAATAAAGCCTAGAATTAAGTACCATCCTGAATTGTAAAAACAAAACAAGTGAGAGAGTGTGAGATAGAGTTATGAATCCACCAATAAAGTAGTAATAACTCCTGAATAAAGTATACTGCAGTCAGTACAGAATGAAATGAATGTGACAAGCAGAACCAAACTGTAAAATGTGTTGAAAATGTTATCGCAGCTGGAATGTGTATCCCAAAATCTGGATATGTTGCTCTCAGTCTGCAATATGCAGATAGTATGGTTGACTGAAATACCAAACATCCACAGTTGTCTATAGCTATATAAAGCAAATGTAGCAGGATGATGTAGCTGAACAGAGCCAGATATGAATGTGTATGAATAAAAATGAAAATGTATATTGATGTAGCAGTAACATTCCTATCACCAACTTGAAGTAGTTATCACATAGGAAACTGTAGGTAGAACAGTAGTGTGTATATATCTGCAGCTATTAGAAATGTACAGCATATGTATTGGTATTTGAAGGTGTTAATTACATTTTCTTTACCCTACCCTATAACCACATATAATCCATTCCATGTGAAATTGGTATGTGCAATCACAATTAACACCCCTGGACATTTGTCCTGTTGGTTCATACATATTTGCATGTATGTTGATGCATCTGCCCTGTTCATACATCCAAACCTGATGGCCTGTTGCCATCAATCAACCCTGCATGTTCTTGGACTGTGTATCGCTGTTCAAAATATGCATGTGTTATGCTTGCTGTTCAATGGTTTGAATATCTTGGGTGTTTGGTTAATGGGAATACTAATGCATGCTTTTACAACTAATTGTGAATGGTATTGTACATTACTAACCCAAACTGTCATGACATAATGCAAAACATAGGACGACAGGGAAGGCAGGTTCCAGCAGACCCACCTCTCCCTCCTCAGCTGGTGAGTGCACCTGGCAGTAGTGCCCAGGCCAGACCCTTCTCCGGTGGCCCTGTGCCACCTGCGAGTGGAAGTGCTGCAGGGGATGGGGCTCATCCCCCCTCTGCAAGTGTGGCCGGAGGAGAACATCCACTCACCCTCCATAGTGTCCGGACTGTGGTGCACAGGGAGATCCGGGAAGCTGTTCTTGGGCCCCTACGCCAGCTTGAGGCACAGGTGGCACAACTAACAGGTGTGACACTGCAGTAGAGAGCACATGGCGGAGGTACAGGTTCCTACCCACAGATAAGACATACCCTGCAATAAACCACACAGCATTAAGAAGCAAGACTCCCCATGAGTACATGTCACACATACCCCTGCTGAATGTTAGTCAGATAGGTAATATGCCATATGAGTCACCCTGTATAACTGTTTGACAGGAGCAGGTACCATCACATCACATGTGTCACAATGGTCAGGGTAGCAGAACAGTATGCTGCTGTAGTCCCTGGGGCAATAGCATATTGTATTGTATTGTATTGTAATGTAATGTAATGTATTGTATTGTGTTGTATTGTATTGGTATGTAGAGGTGCCTCCTTCGTGGAGTGGAACCACTGCTGCTGTACGCCAGTGTACAGGTACATATCCTGTAGTCAGGCTAGTGTTACATAGCACTTCTATATGTGTGTTTAGCTCCTCTTGGAGTTCATGTAGCATGCAACCGGGGATACCATCAGGTCCCATTGATGCTGTGTTTTCGGCTTTTCTGAGGGCGGCTCTTACCTGGACATCTGTGATGACAGGGAGGTTACAGTCAGCTGGGATAAGTATGTCTTAGTTTGGGGGAGAGGGAGGGGGGGAAACGTGCACTGAACCTGTCTGCCACAATGTTGCCAATCTGTGGGTTCAGTGAATTATTTGTTGTTGTGTACTAACTATGAGCATATTGGAGGGTTTCTGACCAGGTTGCTAACATAACTGAAGAAGGCCTTGTGGTTATCTGTAGTGTCCCCATTGAGTTCCCTCTCAAAGTTGCCCATGGATGTTTGTATGAGAGAAAATAGCTCCTTACTAGTGCTAATCAGACATGCCTTCCCTTTATGGAATTATGCTCTGTCTTGCAGTAGCTTCCATCTTTTGTTATACAATCTGTCTATGGCTGGGGTCCACCAGACAGGATGCTTTCCCTTTGTGGAGAGTGTCTTGGTCTTATATGGGATTGCATGATCCATGCATTCTCGGAGATGTCCGTAGAAATAATTTGTAAAGGGGTCAGCATTGTGGGTTGTGTCTTCCACTGGCCCAGTGGGCTTAAAGGATACCATGTCAGTGTTACGAAGTGTAAAGTTTGCATTTGAAATGTTATTCACTGTAGTCGTTTGTGCTGGTGGTGGAGGTGGGATATGTATATCCAGGGCAATTAGTTTGTGGTCAGCACACAGTAGTTGACGATGTACCCATTAAAGTACCTCGATACAAACCCCCAGAGTGAGGAGGTGCTTTGGACCTGAATCAGTGTTCTGACTGCTGGGGTTTGGTAGTATGTCGTATGGAGTGTGCCAGGTACTGTTGCACAGTTGTAGGCTGAGCACTGATACCTGGCCATTTACATGTGTATCCACCAATAGACAGACAGATGCTATATATGTGAGATATGTTGTATCACAACAGTCGAGTAGCATGTGTAGTATGTGTGCCAAATTCTGCTGACATATTTTGCTGATATCATGTTATTTCCTTTTTCAGGACCATGGCTCACCAGCGCAATCCAGCATACTCTGCAGCTGAGGATGAGGAAATATACCAGAGCCTGGTGCGGGATTATGCAATACTCTTTTCCCGCACCAGCCAGAATCAGCAGGAGAGGGCTGCACTGTGGCAAGACCTGGTCCATCAGGTAAATGTCATAGGCACGCATAATAGGACATATGAGCAGGTACAACATCACTGCAGTGATTTAATCAGAAATGTCCGTCAGCGTGCGTCGGATATCCACAGGCAACAGGTTGCCACAGGTGGTGGGGTAGCTACACATCCCCCACTCACCAGACTGGAGGGACTACTCATAAGTGTTGTGGCTCCAGCCCGCCAACAACAACAGCAGCAGACCTGCATTATGATGGAGGCTGGAGCCACACAGCAGCAAGACTACGAGCGTGCAGGTAATATGCCATATGTATAGTTGACTGTTGTGTACACTGGTAGTTAATGCATGTGTGAGGTGTGTCCTTGGTTTGTAGCTGTCATCATAGTATTTAATGTGCAAGTGTGATATTCTCAATATCAGCAGCTGACCTGTGAAAGGCAACTGTTGTACTACTGACCTGTATCATACTCAGTAACAATGACACAGTTGTGCCCACTGACATTAATTTCCTCACTTCTGCAGGTCCCTCCGGTGTAACGGCAATGCAGCCTATCCATGCTGGTGAGTGTGTATTAACAATACCTTTAAAAGTCTTGATAGTAATAGTAATATTAGGCTCACTTAGTAGTGCTCTGTGTATGCATGCAGGTGTGTTTGTGTCTGTGTGTTGATATCTCGCATACTGAGTAGTGTGCAAGTGTGCAACTGTGTGCAAGTGAGCAACTGTGTGCAGCTGTGTGCAAGTGTGCATGTGTGCATGTGTGCACCTATGCATGTGTGCACGTGTGCATGTGGGCACCTGTGCATGTGTGCACCTGTGCATGTGTGCATCACTGGTAACATTGTGTAGACATTGTAAACTGTGTTTCCTGTTTCCCTCCCACAGGTTCTGGTGCTGCTCTGGTGTCATGCAGCAGGGAACCTGAATCAGGTGCCACGGGTACTGATAATGAATGACATCTGTGTAATGGCACAGGAAGGTATGCCAGGGTCCATCATTGGTCAGCCAATTGACAGTACACAGCTGTCAACCCCATCAATGCGCACAGTCATCCTGCCAATACACCCTTTGTCACCAGTGTCCCTAGGTGATGGACAGGATACAGTGGGCATTGACCAGGGTAATGTGGTATCTGTGGCACATGCTTCCCCACACAGCAGCCATGGGCATGGCCCTGAGATGGTACCACACAGACAGATGTCCAGGGGTTCTCGTGGGAGCATCCTTGGGCGTACTGCCCCTGTCAGACGTGCCCACAGAGGTCTACAACCTCAGCTATGTTTCGGGCTGTCATTGCAGGTGCAGTCACATATGGAACAGTACACCAGACAGGGTCTGAGGGAGCTGACAGCATGTCGCACAGCCATGACTGACAGTATGAGTGACATTGCGGCTGCCATCCGTAATTTCACCGATGTCATAGACAGACGTTGTGGGACATATTAGATCGGTTCCACAACTACATGTCCATGAGCCAGGGCAATGGTGGATGGTTGAGGTGTCGATGTGGGCGTATGCCAGCAACAGCAGCAGCTGGCAGTCGTCGCGGACGACAACAGGGCCGCGGCCACCCCCATAGTGCCAGCAGCAGCCCTAGCAATGCTGGGTCTGTGCTGTCATCAGACCGCCCCAGGAGACCACGTGCATGTGGCTCTGGACAGGCCCGACAGGGATCTGTGTCCAGTCAATGAACACCTGCTTCTGATGACAGTGCCCAGTCTGGATTGGTACCAGATATGGTCCGTAGCACCCCTGCAAGGCACAGGTACCGTGTCCGTAGCCAGAGGCACTGATCTGTATGACCTGGCAGGTACAGTCTGTGGCTGTCTACAAACACCAGTATATGGCAGCCATGAGGTGGAACTGTGTGCATCCATACACACATGCAAATTGACAACACGTAGGGCTACCGCATACACGCACACACTGCATCAACATTGCCCCACCTTGTACTGCTGTCCCTCACCAACACACATACACGCACATGGCAATTGGTGGTATCAGTGGCAGACTCAGGCATACCAAGTTCACACCCTGTGCATATGATGAAACTGTGCCACCTTCTGCAATCTGTAACATCAGTGCAGGTACAGGTTAACATGTTGTTGATGCACAGGGTGACTACATAGATGTGTAGTAATAGTATCATGTTGTTAACAGTACTGTGTGCTGATATAATTGTGGGTATATCCCAGCATGCCTGATGCAGTAAGGGTATGATTGTCTTGTACTGTTGTCTACACCCATGATAAGTACCATAGTGTATCATCTGCACATGTTGGCATACTGGTGGTAAGGATGTCAACAGAAGGCTACATACATAGGTAGCACAGGGGATAAGGTAATGAAAGTATTGATACACAATGATGGACATGTAAACTGCAAGTGGCATGTTGCCCACACTGGACTCTGCAATGCAGATGTTTGAGGATGTTAATATGTGTGCAGTACTACACGACTGGTACAGGACACACAGGAGCACCCTAGCACTGCAAGCTCACATCTCATACCATGCTAGACAGCCCCAACACACAAAACTAACTTTCACAGGAGGGAGAGTCCCCATAAATGTCAGGGATACTGTGGTGGCAGGACAGGTAGCATACATCCTACTAAGTATGGAACCACTGAGTGAAGGCTCAATGTCTGTTATTTGACATGTGTATTACTGCAGGTATGAGCACCTGGGTTTCCATCCAGTTATTGTACATCCTGACGGTACATGGTCTGTACACTTGTGTGTGCTGAGACTGGACCCTAGCCATCTGACCTGTGTATTTCCATGTACATGTGTATAGTGCCTGCATATTTGCACTGTTACCTACTGGAAGTGGTACAGCTTGTTTGTTGTACAATATACTACATGCAGCCCTGCTTACTGTAGCTTTGTTGGCATGCATGTTTGCTTGCAGTTACCCTGGAACACTGATCCCACCTGCAATGCAGAGTTACAGAGCTTCTGTGGACTCCTAGTGACATCTGCATAGCTTACTATATGTATGTCCATGTCTCACTTGACAGAACTTCACTGTTTGTCCTGTTCACATGTACGTTGCCTGTGACACATTGCATATGACTTACCTGGCATTTGTCCACGTGAGCAGTCATATATGCCAGTGTTAACTAATCACAGGCACTACACCCTCACATACTCACCTTCTGTACCTTGTTCCCCATTGGCCCTATGTGCTGTTAATCACCATGGCAATCACAATACTATGGTAGCATGTGTAAAGGTCACTTGTCAGTCACCTCTATGGTACAGTTGTGGAATATGTGGGTCATGTGGCAATGTCACAGCTGCCACATGTACACAGTCAGCCCTCTCCCCTACACATGGACATACAACACATGTATGAGATGCAACCACATAGCCAAACTGGGGACTAAGCACTCTGAACCCAGTACTGGCATAACCTGTCAGGTGGCATGAAATACTACAGTGACTACAATACCAGTCTGATGTAGACCTACACTGACAGCAATCCAAACACGTGAACACACTGGGCCATTCGTGGAGCCTCAGAATAGCATCCTGCCTGAGCAGCAGACACCTCTGCAGCTGGCACACAGGCATATGTTAAGCCGGAACACAGCACGGGCAACACATAGCACACAAATCCTGTGTGCCAAACAGTCACAGCCTGTACGGCTAGACAACGCATCTGCTACAGTTGTGTTAGGTACCTTTATTGTCCGGTACAGTGAGGTCCCGCTCACCAGGCTGGACAAGGTGAAGGTCACAGTGATATGCCCGTGGGGCACTATGGTCCACCACATAACACAAGCATACAGGTCAGTCAGAGGCATGGACACATTTGACTCAGTCATTGTCCATGCCACTATGGCTGACCTGTGATGTACCTCCCTGGACTACATGATAGGGAACATAGAAGGGCTCTCTGAGCATGTGGCACAGGCTGGTATGACCCTGACCTTGGTTGGCATCATACCCTCACCAGGAATGCTGACGTATTACTGAATGCTGATGAATTACTGTAGCTACAACATCCTAGCTGAAAGGTTCCTAGCATGTAGTCACTGCATTGCTATGGAACAACTTGTTACCACTCCCACAACAGGTGAAAACATGCAGCATCTGTTCATCAACAACATGTAGACTATATGCCCCAGACCAGATGTGTATTCCTCGCTGCTAGGATGATACCATATACAACTCACATTGTATATACACATACCACATGCAGCACCTGCACAGAAGACCACAGTCATAATGTTATCCAGTGCAATTACCATGTATTCACATGTGGCAGGCATCAGACATGGGAACTATTGAAGGTCACAGGTACATATGTGTATTTGGCACACACATACATCATCTGTGTCCATTGCCATTACTGGTTTAATCAATATCATGCATTATTGTGAACAACAACCCACACACATGGGCATTCTGTGTGACAAAAACACATGTGGCATGTGTGGAATTCAAAGCCATAACTAACTGTGCTATGACAGTAGTGAGAGACGCAGTAGCAGAGCGTGCTATTTGCATTACTGGGAGATTTGCCCTCTTCTGCTGTACTTGTAGGGTGCTGACATCATCTCTGTGTAGAGATTGGAATATGCAGCAGCTGGTGTGTTGCACTGGTTGCCAAAAGGGTCAGTTCTCACACACATGTAATTGCACACACCCTACTTCTCTCACACATGTAATTGCACACATCCTACTTCTATACCCCCCCCCCCCACACACACACACTTGCCATTTTCAGGATTCAAACCCTTACCTAACTATGTTATGAAACTCAAGACGGACACATTAGCAGAGTGTGCTATTCACATTACTGGGAGGTTTCCCTTCTCCTGCTGTACTTATAGGGTGCTGACATCATCAGTGTTTAGAAAGGGGAATGTGCATCCTGTAGTGTGTTCTCCTAGTTGCCAAAAGGGACATTTCCCTCACACAGAATTGCACACATACTAATCCCCCTCATCCAAACACACACACTTGCCATTTGCAGGATTCAAACCCCTACTTAACTATGTTATGACACTCAAGACGGATGCATTCATGGAGCGCACTATTCGCATTACTGGGAGGTTTCCTTTCTCCTGCTGTACTTATAGGGTGCTGACATCATTGGTGTTTAGAAAGGGGAATGTGCATCCTGTAGTGTGTTCTCCTAGTTGCCAAAAGGGACATTTCCCTCACACAGAATTGCACACACACTAACCCCCCTCACCCAAACACACACACTTGACATTTGCAGGATTTAAACCCCTACCTAACTATGTGATGACACTCAAGATGGACGCATTAGCAGAGTGCGCTATTCGCATTACTGGGAGGTTTCCCTTCTCCTGCTGTACTTATAGGGTGCTGACATCATCAGTGTTTAGAAAGAGGAATGTGCATCCTGTAGTGTGTTCTCCTAGTTGCCAAAAGGGACATTTCTCTCACACAGAATTGCACACACACTAACCCCCTCACCCAAACACACACACTGAGCATTTGCAGGATTTAAACCCCTACCTAACTATGTTATGACACTCGAGACGGACGCATTAGCCGAGCGCGCTATTCGCATTACTGGGAGGTTTTCCTTCTCCTGCTGTACTTACAGGGTGCTGACATCATCAGTGTTTAGAAAGGGTAATGTGCATCCTGTAGTGTGTTCTCCTAGTTGCCAAAAGGGACATTTCTTTCATACAGAATTGCACACACACTAACCCCCCTCCATGCACACTGAGCATTTGCAGGATTCAAACCCCTACCTAACTATGTTATGACACTCGAGACGGACGCATTAGCAGAGCGCGCTATTCACATTACTGGGAGGGTCCGCTTCTCCTGCTGTATTTATAGGGTGCTGACATCATCAGTGTTTAGAAAGGGTAATGTGCATCCTGTAGTGTGTTCTCTTAGTTGCCAGAAGGGACAATTCTTTCATACAGAATTGCACACACACTAACCCCCCTCCATACACACTGAGTATTTGCAGGATTCAAACCCCTATCTAACTATGTTATGACACTCGAGACGGACGCATTAGCAGAGCACGCTATTCGCATTACTAGGAGGTTTCCCTTCTCCGGCTGTACTTATAGGGTGCTGACATCATCAGTGTTTAGAAAGAGGAATGTGCATCCTGTAGTGTGTTCTCCTAGTTGCCAAAAGGGACATTTCTCTCACACAGAATTGCACACACACTAACCCCCCTCACCCAAACACACACACTGAGCATTTGCAGGATTCAAACCCCTACCTAACTATGTTATGACACTCGAGACGGACGCATTAGCAGAGCGCGCTATTCGCATTACTGGGAGGTTTTCCTTCTCCTGCTGTACTTACAGGGTGCTGACATCATCAGTGTTTAGAAAGGGGAATGTGCATCCTGTAGTGTGTTTTCCCAGTTGCCAAAAGGGACATTTCCCTCACACAGAATTGCACACACACACACACACACACACACACACACACACACACACACACACACACACACACACACACACACAGAGCATTTGCAGGATTCAAACCCCTACCTAACTATATTATGACACTTGAGGGAGAAGCATTAGCAGAGTGCACTGTCTGAATTACTGGGCATCTGTTCTGCACCTGCAGTATTTATAGGGTGCTGACATCATTATTTCTACAGAGGTATGTACATCTAATACTACCTGTCAGGTGGGGGATAGCATATATATGCATTTGCAGCCACCTACTTCAGGGTCAGATATGCACATCAGCACTGGCAGGTTATGTTCTATACCATGCTTCGTGACCACAGGACCTGTAACACACAACACAACCAGTTTGGACCACCCCTCCCACATCCAGGACACACACTTTGCTTCCCTGGGAACAGTGCCAAGATATGCAGGTGTTCACATACACCATTCCAGTTGTTAACGTCAGGTACAGGTATATTGTGTGTGGGAACTACTCAGGCCTCTACAACATTACCCTACAGCCACTACAATTTGTGAGTCCATGTGCTATGGCAGAACCACTCACCACAGCCACAAGGGGGAATACATATTGCACCTGACCATCTGCAACATGGGTACTCACTGTTCCACACCAGAGGTAGACCACCATTGTTGATATCTGTCCATACCCACCTTTCCTTGGACATCCATATCCCATCCCCACCCCCAGGAAAGTTGTCACTGCAAACAAAGTGTATTTATCAAAAGCAGACTTTACACTTGTGAAGACTGGGGTGGAAGACTTCAAAGGACCCATGCTGGGGGAGTATACAGGCCACTCTGCATAATCCTTGACAATTGCATTCTATGAGCATGTGGAAGGTTTGCATTGATCATGCTATCCCAAATATACCCATGACTCCTCCACAACAGGACACCTGTCAGGTGTACACCAGCCATATATGAGCTGTCCAACAGAGTGAGCTAATACATTGCAGAGCAGTAGCCCACAGAGGGAGGACATCTCTGAACAGTACTGGCACGACACTTCAATCCCTCATAATCATCACGACAAAGTGTTGACAGTGAAATTTTCCAGACAATGCAGATAAGGCTCCCCTCAGTCTGTTATTGATGCCCACTTACTGTTAGAGGTCCTCACCAACCCTCTTCCAGCACACACCAACAGCATGGATGTGGCTTAGCAAATTCAACCCCTGGGATCTCCACTGTGTCCTTGCTTGACGGAGGCACAGCACACTAGCCTCACACGGTGCCTTATGTGACCTACTTTACAGTGGCACAGTAGCCTACTGTACTGGGGAGGCAGACAACAAGCACACTCTGGCTAAGCTGTCATTCCCTAGGGCAAACAGCCTAGTGTTGGCCTCTACACCCATATGTTTAATTGTCAGATGCACAATATTTGTTGCTGATAGACTGTTTGCAGGTCTTTATTGCCATAACATTCCCTGTTTCTATGAACAACTTGTGTATCTGTGGAAGATATTTGAATATGAGAGGGATCCACTATATCACTTATGTCTCTGTAGTCATTTAACTGTGTGCACTGGGCAGATTGCTGTAATGTGGTTGGTTCCTGGAATAACACGTACAAATACCAGATATGTGTGGCCAACTGCTAAACTGAGATTTGGCCTAAGTGTGTGAGCATGCCCAGTTCAGGCTTTCCATGGCATGTTGTCTGACATATGTCTCATTTATCAAAGTGTGCGAGCATGCCCAGTGTGAGCTTTCCATATGTTGAACTCTGCAGCCCACCACATTTGTGGATGAGTGTGAACTTCAACAATATCTCACGTTTACAGTTGTGTGTTGTGTGTCATGTTGTGTACTTACTGTCCAAATGCTTTGTGTCTGAACACAACAGGGATTATACTGTGCCTGCAGGGTTTGCATGGGATACTTTGCATACAGTTGTCAACATCCTTTCATACTGACCTAACACTGTAGTACCGTATAGTGTACTGGTTCAGTACTTTCACTGTGGTGGACAGTATCCTGGGCTTTAGTCCTATCACTGCTTTACATTTTCATAGTGAGCACAACAGACTGGTTAGGGGCCAGTTGTGCACATCTGACCATGTTGCATTATGTTCAGATATGAACTACTTAAACCAGGCTTGTCCAACATTGGTAGTGTATCCCACAACATAGGTGTACATTGGCAAACACTAGCGATGTGCCCTAGGCCATTTCTCATGCTAGTCAGAGAGTGTGTTTGTCCTTCGACACACATTGTAAGTGGAGCTTGCCATGACATATGTCATGGTTAGTATACTGTGCCTCCGTCTACCCGTGACATAACAGTGATACCCAGGGTAAACCTACCATCTCCCATCCACTCCTCAAGATTCCTCTTGAGGAGAGTCGATGAGTGACTCTCTGGCTAACCTGTACTGGGAGTTTACTCAAGAGTGGGGGTGGCTTCTGTGTTATGGATCATTCAGTACAGCTTGTCCTATGTATGTCAGTGCTGGGGTTCAGGTCTCTCATGTGCATAGCCCACTGCCATTCAGATTGTACAAGGTGCAGCATGTTCACTGATTCCTGCTTGGACATGGCTTTATACATCAGGCACAGCTTCCCTCTGGGTGGGCAGTATGGCAGTGTGTGGAGCTGCAGTTTGTTTAATCAGGCAACACATGGCATCTGTTCAAGCTCTTTGATACGCCTGGTGAGGTACTTTTGGGGACTTTACAGTTGATGGAGGTGTCTGCTGAGGTACATCCCACAGGGGCTATTGTAGTCAATTGTAACGCTGAAGAAGGATGACTGCAGAGCCACAATGACCTCCCCTTATCTAGATCTAGCAACCTTCATGATTAGATGGGTATATGGTATGTTTCAGTAACCACTACAGCCACATGCTTGTCCAATGCAGGATATCTATCAACTTGTGTCCCCAGGTCTCTCATTACATGTTAAGTACTTAATGGGTTAACACCTATGTGGTAATTGGTGGGCACTTACTGTATATCCACAGGGGATGACTATACACTTTTCTGCAATTAGCTTGCTAACATGGCTATGGCACCAGTTGTCTGTTTCTATGTGGCCCTTTTGTGGGATGCTTGTGTCAGCTGGAGGGTCAGATATGGTGGCCAGTTTGTAGTCCTCTGCAAACTTGTTCAGATACAGTCCTTCCATGTTGGCTTGTACCTATGGGACATATATACCAAACGAGGGAGGTCCCAGGACCAAGCCTTGTGGGATGCCAGTTATATCTGGTTTGTAGTCTAACATGGCTGCAGCATGTCTGACCATGTCAGTTCTGTCCTTGGTCTGGTTTGCAACCCCTCTACTGACATAGGGGTTTATATTTAAGCTGGTGAGCTTATCTATAATGAACACGTGGGGTATTGTATGGAAGCCTTTGCAAGGTCCAGCTACGCTGTGTGGACCACATTGCCCTCATCAATGACCTTAATGATGGTTTCAAATGAGTCAAACATGTTTAAGGGGCAGGATCTGCACTTAAGAAAGCCACACTGGGTAGGGTCCGGTGTCAGTAGGTCCCCAATATCTTTATGTCTGCGGTACATGCTGATCCTTTCCATAGCTTTGCAGACCAAGCTTGTCAGGATTCTGGGGTGGTAGTTTGCAGTATCCATTTAGGCAACACCTTTGTTGAGAAGGACCACTGTTGTTGTACACTGCTCTTTGGGTACATATCTTGTGGTAAGGCTGACATTGAGCAGTAGTGTTATTTGGCATTCCATTCTTCTTGGAGTCCATGTTGGACTTAGCCCAGGACACCATCTCATACCATTGATGCTGTGTGTTTTGCTTTGTAGATGCTGGCTGTTACCTCAGCATCTGCAATGTCAGGGGGCCAGCAGTCTGCTGGAATAGATATTTTGCACTTTGGGGGGGGGGAGTTGCACTGCACCTGTCAGGTTGGATGTTGGCAATGTGTGTGTGTGTTTGGTATGTTGTTTGTAATATTTGAGTGATTCAGAGCATATCTGTGAATTCCCAACAAGGTTCCTACCATCAGTTAAGAAAGCCTTGTAATTATCCTTAGTGTCCTGTACAATTTGTATCTTCATAGGTTCATAGGTTCATACTATCCACCCTAGGGCATTTATAAGCCTAGCCAGAGTGTGTGTGGCTTTCGCCACCCCTTGCTATTTGAATATTATGGCCATTTATGATTTACTTTACTGTGCCTCTGTCTGGACGTGACACAGTGAAGACCCCCAGTGTACATCTACGATCATCCATCCACTTGGCAAGATTCCTGTTGAGTGTCAGTGAGGGGCTGTGCCTAACATGGAGTGGGATTCTGTTCCAGGGTGTAGAGAGACTCTGGGTTATGTATCTGTCCCTCCAGCACATCCCATTTCATTATGTGTTGAGGTTGACATCTCTCACTCTCACAGCTCCGATGGATTTGGGTTTTCTGGGGTGGAGCATGTCCATTACTCCTGTGTTGGACATGGCCTTGTACAACAGGCATACAATGCCTCTGTGTAGGCAGTATGTGACTGCATTCAGCTGGGGTGTCTACAGCCAGGCAGCATATGACATATATTTGAGACTCTTTATCCTCTTGGTGAGGTACCTTTGAGGTCTTTCTAACTGTTGCAGGTGTCAGGTAAGGTACATCCCAAATGAGGCATTGTACTAGATTATGGGTCTGATAAGAGAACAGTATAGGGGCACAATGACCTCTGTTGACGTAGATGTGAATCCTTTCATGATACGGTGTCCAATATAGACAGTCTTCCTAGCCACGTTGGCAATGCGAGCGTCACATAACAGGTTCCTGTCCACTTGTGTCCCTAGGTCCCTGATTACTCCTTCCATACATAATGGATTACCACCTATGTGGTAATTTGTGAGTACCTTGTTTGGTATTTGGTGAGACATTCATGTTGTCCAGTGTCTTCAGGACGGCTGGGTGGGGTTCCTGTGTGTGAGAGTGTGGTCTGTAGCATGCTACAGACTGTTCAGCAGTTTTGCCTATGGTTAGTTGCACATGGGTGGTCTCCGATGCTTCGTGCATTGTCAGTTACCTGGATGTGTGGGTGTCTGTGCTGAATATGGATACTGCCCCTCCTTTTATGTTTTGGTCCAGGTTTTGGGGCCATAACGCATGATATGAGGTATAACCTGGTAGTGCTGGTGTGCTGTCAGGAGCCTTGCTGCAGGTTTCTGTCACTGCTCGGATATCAATGTTCTCCATACTGGGGAGGGCCTCGGGAGCATGCATATTGAGGTTTACACGTCTGGCATTGGTCAGCATTACCCTTATGTTTCTTTCAACTTATGTTTTCTAGGGTGGTGGGTTAGTATTTTCAGCTTTGCCTACGAAAGACTCTATGGAGGTGGCAAAAGCCTTATCCAATATCCAGACGCCCAGGGGTAACAGGTGCAAGCCATCCCTGGAACAGCAGCGTGGCTTGTCAAGCATGACATCCCAAGCAGACAGACATTAGATCCCCTTGGAATGACACCAGTAATTGTGCCACTTGTTAAAGCTGATCATTCTGTGTTTGTACTGTGGCATCATTCTTGGTGAGGGTAGGATGCTGCAAATGGTCAGTGTCATACCGGCCTGGACTACATAATCAGAGAGCTCATCTATGTCTCTTTTCATGTAGTCTGGGGAGGCACATCTCAGGTCATTCACGCCAGCATGGACAATGACTGCATCATATTTCTACTTGCTTTGGGTGACCTGCGTACTTGTGTTATGTGGCGTATTGTAGCAGCCTACAGGCAGCTTACTGTACCCTTTCCCTTGTTCAGTCTGGTGAGCGGGACAGCAGTGTGTCTGACTATGGAGTCACCTATTACAACTGTATCAGGCATGTTGTTTCTCCTTTTGGCCTGTGACTGTTTGGCACACCAGCTTTGTGTACTATGTGTTGCATGTGCTATGTTTGGAGGTAGTGGTTGCTTGGGTGTCTGCTTTGGAGGCCTCTGCTGATGTAGTGTGTTTGTAATTAGGGCCTCCAGGAATGTTTTTCTGTGTTTATGCCTTTGGTTTGCAGTTGTGATAGGTCTATGTGGGACTGGGTTTGTGGTGTGTGTGGTTACCTTCTCCTCCTGACTAGTTTTGACAGTACTGAGTTGAGGGAGCTCAGCCTACGGTTTGGATAAATGGTTGCATCTCTCACATATATTTGTATTTCTTGGGGGGAGTTGAGGGTTGTCTGTGTACTTGGGGCAGGTGTAACATTGCCTCAAGATTCACAGATTCAACTTGTTGTAGCTGGCCTTAGTGGACTGTATGTGTGGACATATTTTATTGCCATACTACTGATCAGTGATTACTTCCCTTTTTATGTTTGCTGTATCATGTAGTAGCTTCCTCATTCTCTTGCATGGTTTGGTAATGGCTGGAGTCCACCAAGCCAGATGCCTGCGTGTATGGCATTGTGTCTTGGTTTTATTTGGGATTGCATAATCCAAGCATTCCTGGCAGTGTTCATGGAATGCCTGTATAACAGGTTCTGAGGTGTGGCCCATATTTTGCACCTGCACAGGGCCTTTAATGGATTCCACATCAGTTTGGAGGAGTGTAACTTTTGCTTTACACATGTTTTTCACTGTGGTTTTCTGGCCAGGGACTGTGGTCAGGATGTGTATATCCTGTGTGGTTACTCTATGGTATGGTCTTACCAGTGAGGGATACACTTCTCATCTTGCCATCCAGTACCCATGTTGCTGATTATCACATCCAGTATGCTTACCCCTCTTGTGGGAGTGGTACGTTGTTCCTGGGCATTTTGGTTTATGGATTCTAGGAACTTTTGTCCTACAGTGTTGGAGCTAGTATAATGCTCCCAGTCTATGTTTGGGTATTTTCAGTCACCCAATATAATGTGGTTTGGAGGGCTCATGTATTCCAACATAGGCCAAGTGCAGTTCCTGGTGTTAGGATGGTAGTCTGTAGCAGGCTATAAATTGGGAGGCAGTTTTAGCCACTGTTACTTGATCATGGCAAGTCAAATGCTGCTTCTTGTTGTGGTACCAACATGGGTGTGTGGTTATCCTTGACAATTATTGCTAATCACCCTCCTTTTGTAGCTTGTTCCATGTTTTGAGGCTGTACAGCACAGTATGAGGTGTAACCTGGTAGTGTTAGGGTGCTGTTGTGAGCCTTGACCCAGTTTTCTGTTACAGGACAGATATCAAAATTCTCCATACTGGGGGAGTTTAGACTGCATGCATCTTACTGTTTAGACTTCTGGCATTGGGTAGCATTACATCTAGGTTCTTATCCCTTGTGATACCTATGGAGGTGGGTTTGTGTTTTGAGCCTTACCTATTCAGGGCACGCTGTGGGTAACAACAGCCTTTGCCGGTATCCATAACGCCTGAACTGATAGATGCACACCACCCCTAGCAGGTGGAGCATCATGTCATGCTCAGCATGTCATCCCAGGCTGGCACACATTGGATCCACTTTGACTAACTGCAATACTTCAGCCAATTATTGCAATTGATCCTCTCATCGTCATATTGTGGCATCATGCTTGGTGAGGGTAGGATGTTAGTCAGGGTCATCAAGTGTGCATATACTACATGGTGTTACATTGCTTAACACATGGCATTCATGCCTCAGGTGGTGCTGCAGGGCTGCCTCTGTCGGATGCACATACTACACTCCCTGTACATGTTTGAGAGCATGTTATGTCATTTTAGGCATCCCTGTTATTATATGAGTGAGTCAGAGAGGGGTATCATTCCCAGGGTTCCTACTGAGCCAGTGTATGTGCTATGTGTTGCCTCTTTGCCAAGGCCAGGGCATACTGGGCACGCCTCCTTCTGCCTACTGGGGCAGGCTCAGGTTGTTCCTCCCCCGAGTCACACTCTGCCTGTGATGGCCTTGGCAATGGTGGGGGGCTGTTTGGCCCGGCCCTATGCTGGTCCTGCTGCAGCTGTTATTGGCAAGATTATATTATGTAGCATAGCACATACCACGACAATTTGGGTACATGTAGTTGGTGAGTACTGCAAGGCTCCACCAGATGTGTCCAGACACCGGAACCATGACTTGAGCAGCCCAAACACACACTCTATTACATTACATGTTTGTGCGTGTGCCTCATTATGGCATTCCTGTTCAGGTGTGTGTGCGTTTCTGATGGGTGTCATCAGCCACGGCTCCAGTGCATAACCTGCATCCCCCACTAGGTGTCCATGTGGGATGTCCCCATTGGCAAATGTCTGGTACAGCTGCATCAAATGCCAGATATGGGAATCATGGTAGCTCCCAGGGCAGCCAGCACACACATTCATTATTATGCCCTGGGCATCACACATGACCTGGCAGTTGATGGAGGGGAAGCCCTTGCGGTTAATGTAGGCCCTACCCCGCACACCGGCTGGTGCTTTGATGCGTATGTGCGTGCAGTCTATTGCACCCACTACCTCAGGGTATTCCACTATTTGCTGGAAGAGACGCATATTGCTGACCAATACCTCACAGTCATTGGGGAAATATACATGATCACCGACATGTGCTGACATGGCATCCAGGAACTGGTGCAGTACCCTGGAGGCTGATGCCTGTGATATCCCCATCATATCACCAGTTGGTCTCTGGAAGGTACCTGTTGCTAGTATTCTTAGGCCAACACATACCTTGGTTTCCACTGGGATGGGTTCCCCTCTGTTGGTTCTGTGTGTGAGGCGTGGCCTGCACAGCTCAACAATTTGCTGCAGGAGGTCTCTTTCCACTCTGTAGCGCGCCACTATCTCCAGCTCATGTAACCCATGGTAGGTGACCCTGGGCCTATACACTCTTCTCCATCTCCTCACTGTGGGTTGTCTGGCACCATTTGCATTGTCACCACCCTCAGCAAGTAGCCTATGTCTCCTTATGACAGCTATGGCAGCCCCTAGCATTTCTGCTCTGAGTTCAGCTTTTTCAGTTTTCACTTCTAATAGCTTACTCCTGTCTTGCAGTGTCTCTTGAGAGAAACATCCTGCACTGCAACATCCTGCACTGCTGTTTGCAGAGTTTTAAGTGCTTGGCTGGGCTACTATTCTGCCTGTGTAATTGCCTGCTTCTAATTGTTTTCACCTGCTAGTTCCAGCAGTATTCCCTGCTAGCTTCCTACTAATTCTGTTGCTTCCTGTTTCCTTTCTGTTTCCTCAGGGGGGAGCAACGCGCATACCAGCAGAAATATGCTCACAGTGGCTTACACATGCGCACACATGCTTACACGGCTCAGAATCTACTTATTCAGGTTAAAACGCGCGCACACCAGCGCAGACAGTCTTACAATTCTGCCAACAGGCTCCCACATGCTCAGTCTGCCTTACACATGCACACACTGCCTTACTCGCGCCTCATGGTGCGCACACATGCGCATGCACGCACAGCAAGAAACTTTGGTGTAAGCAACAGTGTACACCTTCCATTTCTTGACTTTCCCATGCTTATCTTGTGGCACTCCTCTTTCCATGATATGTGTCTGACATCTGTCATGTAACACTGACCTCCAATAAACTGCATTTCTTTCTGCCATTCCCCCCTGTGATGTCACCTATCTCCTACTCTATTCCTCCCCCTTATGTATCTCTTACACTACTTAGAATGTGCTCATTTGCTATGTGACAGTGGAATTCAGTATCCTAACACTCATTTACATCAGATTGCCTACTAATGCTTAGTTACATGTCTTAGACTCAGCTTCCCCCCTTAGCAACCACTAAACGGTGGCCATGTTGCTTTTGGTCTGCTGGTCCCTGCATTGTAAATCCATGTATTGCATAAAACCCACATTTGTGGGTTTATAACCTTCATTTTTATGTTTTATATAGTGCAGCGCGTTTGTGCGGGGCTGCGCTCCGTTTGATCGCCAAAAAAAATATTTATTTCTCATATTTGCGTTGGGGTACCTTGCCAATGGCCACATATTTGCCAATTGGCATGCTGCCTGACACATATGCACCCTTTATTTGGAGCTGACATGGCTCCATTGTGTTATTTGCAGAAACATACTCAGTTGTCAACTGAGTACATTTCTGCAGCTAAAACGGCTCTTACACGGGCTGCTTTGGGCTTCCTGGATCGCTAATCTACCTCATTTGCATGCCTTTCGGCTGCAAGTGAGGTGATTAGCATATCCACTCCCACTCCGTGTAAGAGACGTTTTAGCTGGTCTCTTACACGGAATTTTGGGCTGTTCCTGGATTGCGAGGGCTGCATGGAGTCTTGCACTACTCTTAGACTCCGTGCAAGCCTTCGTGAATCCTGCCCACTGAGTTTAACTTTAATGGAATGGGTTATATACATGTTAGGAGCACTTCAGTGGGCACCAGAATGCCTCCATGATAGATACACCTGTTCACAGCAAACAAAGAATGTTCTACAGTAATGTACACACCATTACTACTTACTTATTTCTATTTTATTGATGATGTATTTATAATAGGTTCAGAAGTGTGTACTAGGCTAACAACCACTGAAGCCTGTTTAAGTGTAGTCATGCATCAGAAATCTCTAACAAGTTCTGATACCCTTGGTAAGTGTAAGCAGGGGCTTGGGAGTTGAAACATTTACATACAGGGGCCTGGGAGATTAACCATTTACAGGCTACCTTTGCCATCCAATTGTCCAAGATGCACTTGAATTGGGTTAGGGAGGAATTCTGCTTCCCATGGATGGGGAGCTTGTTCCTGAGTAAGGGTAGCCTCTGAGAAACATACCTGTTTCTCTACCAGTTCCTATTACATCATAGGCAATGTTTAAAACTCTAGAATGGGTAATTCTAATTATGTTTTTTAACGAATATGCAGAAAGTCCATCGGGGAGGGTGGGGGATCTGAAGATGACTTGTATACCAGGCATACATATCCCCTCAACAGCCTGTAGAGACAGACTACAGAAATAGTGCTTTGAGACAGCCTGTATAGTAAATGTTATTTATGACCTGTATTCCTGAGGAACTTCTGTGAACATTCCAGTTGTTGGATGTGCCTGGCTAAGTTCATATCAAATAGGCATTGTACTCAGTGATATGGCTCTGACACCAGTTATTTGTCTCTTTCAGCCCATCTTGGAGAACATCAGTGGGGATTCTATGACATCATTCTATGTTATTCACACTAAAATATTTAATGATATGTCCAATGAATGTAAATACAGTGGAACAATGACCTCCCTTGACCTAGATGCCATATATTTGTTTATAAGTTGAACAACATAGAATAATTACCTCACTGCTACAGACATTTGATGGTCAAAGGTTAAAGTATTGTCTACATGTGTCCCCAAGTCCTTGACTACTGAGTTGACTTTAGGGATGTGTTGTCAATATGTAGTTGCCAGGGGTGGATGACTTCCTAAAGGATACTATTATGCATTTATGGCATTTAGTTTTAGTCCATGGCTCCTTCACCAGTTATTTGTCTGTGTCAGTCCTTCTTGGAGAACATCAGTCTCCTAATTTGCAGTTTTCTGCAAATTTAGTCAGCCAGATGATTTTGACATTGTCCTTGACTTCAGAGAAGTAGATGCCAAAGGGAGTGGTCCCAGGACCGATCCCTGGGGGAATCCACTGGCGACTAGTCTCCTTGTTGAGTTGGACTCTCCAATTCTAACTTCCTTAGTATTGTCTGTGAGCTGGCTGGCTATCTTCTGGGTGACATAAGGGTTTATACCTAAACTTCTGAGTTTGTCAACAATGTCCAAGTGGGGTACTGTATCAAATGCCTTAGCCAGGTCAAGGTAGGCAGTGTGAACTGTTTTGTCCTCATGCATTGCTTTGGTAACCTTCTCAAAGAATTTTACCAGGTTAAGTAGTCATGACTTGCCCTTGACAAAACCAAAATGGGGTTGGGTCTAATGTCTGGGGGTTAGCTATTGAGCATTCCATGTTAATTGTTTCTATGACTTTACAAGGAGGTGACCTATGTTTGGATACAAAGCATCCTCTGATCCATTATTGATGGATTTACTGCACATCAGTAAGTCAAATGACATCAGAAATAGTTGGTCTAGGTTCTAAACTTTTTCTGCAAAATCAACAAAATGGTTTTGAGACAGGTATATCTTGCAAAGGATACCATTTCTGTCTGTAGAACAGACTCCCCAATCACTTAAAAGAAAGTTCATCCCTGTTCTTTTTCAAGCATAATTTAGATCTATGGATGAAAACAGAAAATTTACCCAAGGACTGCCCCCTGTACTACTAATGGACAGAGGCAACTCCTAAATGCTTTATCCCATTCATGGGTCCCCTCATATTTTCTATGGTGTGATCCCAGTTATTCTCATTAGGGGTAATATATAATCATCGACCATGTGATGGGTAAGGCCAATCTGTAACCAAATGGGATAGATTATTTTGTGCACAAAAAGGGCAGCTAACCTACTACTTTTCTATGAACCAAAGAGCCTATATAAAACTAATGATACTTATAGGTCTGTAGTGTCCATGGCCTGTAGATGACCTAACTCTGTGGAGAGGGATGACAAACTATTTTAAGAAATGCCATCAGAAGATTAATGAAATTCAGTAATCCAGAAAACTATCCATGGAGTACTCAATGGAGAGTACTGGATGGGGTACTCAATTTCTTGTTTTTCCTTCCTAGAGGCTTGGGTTACTATACCTAATGGAAACTAAGACATAGCTACAGGAAACCAATTGATACACATATATATCAACACAAGAACAATAGTCATTATTACCTCACAAAAAGTCTATCATTTATAGTTATGTACTCTAGTCATTGCAATTCTTTGAGAAAGAGAGGCAGAACTGAAAGGGGGGCCTTACTTGCTTATGGTCACTCTGTCAGGGAGTTTGACAGAGTGATAGCAAGAGCAGTACAGCTACTAAGAGAGCAGCTGTGCCAGTATAAGTCAAAAGCCACCAATGATAGGATTACAGTAGTGGCAACCACTATTGGCTCCCTGATGATCCAGTGTGTTTAGGATTTGGTGCTCTCAGTGTATTATGGCAGCTTTGAGTCCCAGTCAGGGAATTTTAATAGATTTTTGTTATGCATTTAGCAAACACGATTAATGCAACGAGCTGCTAATGAATTACTTTCCATAGTGCAGGGTTTGAGACCATCAGACATCATTTGCCCAGCTGTGTGACTCTGGGTAAGTTTCTTAACCAGAAAATGCTCTGTAGCAATTGAGCTAGGATCCTCAGTGATCTTCAGGAGCATATGCCTAATAATATCCATGAACTCATGTAAAACATGACAGTGTCAGTAGCTCAACATGAAGCATAACTGCATTTGATGCTGGAAAATCAAAAGGCTGTGTGCTTCAATCCCACATCATATGCATGGATTAATTTCCCTGTACTGACTCTGCAGTGCAGCATGGGGGAGGGAGCTCTCCTCTTGTGTGTGCTGTCCTTCAGATTGGGCTTTAAACTGAAGTCTCTTCTGCCTGACTTGGTGGTGGCTTTGGGGGATGTACAAGATCCCATAGCACTGACTGATAAAATTAAAGGATTGCTTTATTATAGTGTCACTTTTCCAGCTTTCCTTCATTATTTACACATTCATTATATTTATAGTTTATATTACACTTTATAAATTGCAATAAAATTCTTTACCTGCTTATTTTCCTAGGTACATGTAAAACCCATTTCATCACCCCACCCTTTCCACAATAACCATTTCTTTATATCTTTATATTTCTTTATATCACATATTTCTTCACATCTTCTTTTCCATAAATTCTAAATAGCAACAAATACAATTATATTCCATTTTCAGTTTATTTTTCAGTCCCAACCTTATATTTCTTATAAAGCACCATGTCTACATTAATGTTTTTAAATACTGTCCAGGCATGAACAATTTTGAATAATGTCCAAAAGCCTTCACTTTTCTTACAATCCATAAATCAATGTTGTGTTGTCTCTTTGGCATTACAGCTATTACACATTCTTTGTTCTATAATTTATATTTCATGTTACTTTTCTCTAGCATTTTGTCTAATAATAAACATCATAGAAAATCATTTGCTTCAAATAATGTATTCAGATCTTTCCTGCATTTTCCTTATTGATTTCTTGTATTCACCTCCCACACTTTTTTCCAAGGATCAATATAATAATTCACTTTCGTTATTTTTATACCATTCTTTCCCTTTCATCTCAACTTCATTTATATCAGTTTTCCACATCTTTATTTTACTTTCATATTCCTTCTCTTCCAAACTTTTTGTTTCTCTTTTCCTTTTTTTACCCCCATCCACCCATATACCTTTATATTTTTTGAATAAAAACATTTCTTATACTGTCTTTTTTCAGACACTTTTTAACATCTAAAACAAATGTATTGATGTGAAGAAAACAACTGGATTTATTAGATTCAAGCCCCATTTTCTTTTACATTATATCCTACCCCTCTTTTGACTGAATTAAACCTTATTCCCCAGAAAAAAACAAAAAAGATACCCAACAATTCAGTTTCTATACAGCATGGAACCATACACACCAACACTATGTCAACTTGTTTTTAAAATATGCTGCTTTAACATATATACACTGAAACACCCTCCACCAGTCTGTCAATGTTCATATTTTTTAGAACTTCTCTCTATTTTTCTACTACTACATGTTCCCTTCCAAACTTAACCCCTAGAACATCAATTTCAGTTCTTGTAAAATACATTCCTGCCATTCTTACATCTCCAAATGATTTACTTTTTAACTTATTTAATTGAATCATACTATACCTAAAACCTGTTCTGTTCTGTAAATTATCTCTTTTATGTAATGTTTTTGTTCTTGACTAATAAGCCCAAGTCATCTGCTTAGGTTAACATTAATGGTAACTTTATCCCTTTCCGCCATCCTCTAACCTTGAACTATATATTTGTTCAACAGCATTCATTACCATCACAGCCACTTGATCAGTGGACAGCCCTGCTTTACCCTTCTTCCCTCTCTTATCTTTTTTTCTAGTCAGCCATTCACCATCACAGAAACACAAATATTTTCATAAATTGTCCTCACTATCCTTGCCTTTTCCCGTCCTTTATATTGTTTTAAAATGTTCAACATTGTCCCATGATAAATGCTACCAAATGCATCAGCCGCATCACATGCTATTACTTTTCTTTCCAAACCTTCTCCTTAGTTATACACTCAACCACTTCTTTATCAATCATTACCTTTTCATTAACTCTTTGACCTTTAACCCCGTACACCCCTTCATCCAGTTCTTCTTTCATACATCCACCATTCTTTTCTAAATAATCTTCAAAAGTATTTTATAGTCAGTATTTTCCAACATAATTGGTCTCCATTTTTTTTTATTTCTTCCTTTCCCTCTTTTTCCATATAATTTTTTAACCCCGTCTCTTCTTTTATAACCGTCCTCCATACATTCATTCAATATTTTCAGCATCTGACATTCCTTTACAAAAACTATACCCAAATTCATCTGGATTCTTCTTTACCTTCCATTATAGTATCCTCTAACTTTTTCCTTTTTATTCCTTTTTATTCTTTGTCCTGTTTCTTCTATTACCTCCTTCTTCATCTTCTTTACTTTCAGTACACTCCCTGTTACATTCTTTCTCTCATACATAAATATTCTGTACATAGCTTTCAACTAGATCCATAATTTCCCCTTGTTTAAATCTTATTGACCTTTTTCATCCTTCGTTACATTAATTTTTCTCTTATCACATCTCAACATCTTTTCTGAAAATGAAGAAACTTCTTTACTCCCTTACAAATAATGCTTCTGTCTAAATAATCATCTTTTCATATTTTCTCTATGACATTTATATAATTTATTTTCTTTTTCTTCTTCAAGAATCCCGCCTCTCTAATATTCCCTCACAAATTTCTTTTTGATTATTATTTATCTTTTTTTTATTTTACCATGGCTCTCTCTCTAAGTTTAAGTGCATTTTAAACTTTTCTTTATATACCACCCACCACTTTGTCAAACTGCCATATTGTTCTTCTTCTTTTGGCTTTTCCCAGTTAGGGGTCACCACAGCGGAACTCTGGTCCGCTAATGAATGGCAGTAGATTTTTATGGTGCTGAGGTGCAAGCTCGATGCCCAACCTTCAACGAAGGCACGCCCATTCTACGCATGTGTTTCGAACGCCACTTGACCATGGGGAGGACATGCAAACTCCACACAGAAGGCACTCCAGCCAAGAATCGAACGGGAGAACCTCTTGCTGTGAGGTAACAATGCTACCGCTGCACCACCACAAGGCTTTATTATTATATGATCTTCCCACAGTTGCTCTCTTTCTGTTTTAAGACATTCCATTCCTGTATTTTTTCTGTTAGTCTTTTTAACTCTTTGTCCTCTTTTATTCTATTTTCATTCTCTCCTATCATTGTCCATATAGCCCTAGGCTCATCTTCTCTTGGTTTTGTGAGAGAGGCTGGGTAAAGGAGCCCTGGACTTGTACATGTGACTCAATGGCTGAGGGTCAGCTCAGTTCCATCTGTTCGGGGTCTGTGGTTCAGAGTCTAGATGCAATATTTCCTGCAGCTCACTTGAAATTAAGTAAATGCTATTGGGAAGGCATGCACTCTGGAGGAGAAAACAATAGGAGCAACTGTGAAAAAATCAACATTATAAGCACAAATATAAACATGTCTGTTCATTGGAGACACCCAGACAGATCGTGAAAAAGAATCACTCAGTGTAGCAAAAACATAATTTACCACCCCATTTCCTACCCTGATAATGAGAAGGAAATTCATGGATCATTTATTGGGAAGTGAGTGGGAAAGTGGATACCCAGGTCAGCAATGATAAGGTCAGAAATATTAATCATATTTGTAGCTTATTAGAAAGAATTATTAAATACTCATTAGGTTCCTTATATTCTTTCACAGCTCTAAAGAGAAATCTATTTTGAAAATATGAAGATGTGTACATTTGTCCTAGTTGTTTTAAAGGAGGTTTGTTTGGCATTCATTCACTTGTTCAAATCACATAAGCTCAAGTCACAGTTGCTGAAACATAACAGCTTAAGGTGGTAGTTGCTTGTGTGATGTTACTTGTTGCACAGCAAAGTGAAATCATAATACTCACATATCAGTGAATCTGGGGTGGCCTGATTCACAGCCTCCCAGAGAAAAAGTGAGACAGATGTTACATTTTCAGGGTGTGCATGTGAGTGAAAGCGAGATCGATCGAGCCATTATTTTGCACTTGCTAAGCAGCGCTACTGCTGTTTAGCGAGTGTAAAAACTAAATATAACAGAAGAAAGTGTGTGTATTTCTGTTTATGTATGTGTGTTTATGTTTCTGTCTTTGTGTATGAATGTGTGCTTGAGTGCATGAAAGCGAGGTGTGTGTGAGTGAGAGAGAGAGAGAGAACAGTGCGAACACTCGAGCACTGGCAGCAGCAGCACTGAGAATTATGTAACTCACATCTTAGATCAAGTTATCTGGAGAAATCCTAAATTAAAGGGGGAACAAAGGCTCAAAACAAGAACATATTCCTGTTAAAAAAATCACAAAGTTGCTTGAATAACTGGACTTGTATTAGCATGCATTTTATGAAGTGCAAGTGTGTGTGTGTGTGTGTGTGTGTGTGTGTGTGTGTGTGTGTGTGTGTGTGTGTGTGTGTGTGTGTGTGTGTGTGTGTGAGAAAGAGAGACAGTGAGATCAATGGAAACTCTCAAACTTTTAGCTCAAGAAATCTGGATAAAGCCTGAAATAAAGGGGGAACAAAGGTTCAAAAATAGGAACAGATTTTAAATGTCATTCTTATAAAAATCACAAAGTAAGTTAAATAACGGGATTTGTGTTAACATGAATTTTCTGAAGGAAAGTCAAATGTATGTCACTATTTAGTGACTTCCACCCCAACAACTGACAAGAGACCACACATTATAGCATTGAGGGATCAAAAATAAAGCAAATATCTAGATATTTTTTTTTAAATTATATATTTTGGATGTAAAATGCTTCCTCCAACACCATTTACATATACTACAGCAACTTTGAAACATTAGGCAGAGGAACTATTTTACATCAAAAATATATAAAATATATATATAAATAAGTAAAACACAACAATTTTTAAAGACAGCCCATTCTCTAAGTGCAACAATGCCCTCCATGGTTTATGTTATTGTGTAAATAATGCCCTTCCAGGGGTGCTGAGGCCCTCTATCTGCAGCATCAGGCCTCAGAACACCCTCTGGGTGGGCATTCTTTACACAATAACACACACCCTGTTGAGCATTATTGTTTGCATACTCAACACTGCAGAACTGGTGGTAAATGGCCCAACTTTCACTGATCAGAGCGACATAGCAAATCTACTGTCTGATAAATGTAGCTCTAACTTCACCCCCCCAACACTGTCCCACTACCCCCTGTGAAATCCCTTCTAGCATATCCCCCCCAACTATCGACAGGGAGCAGTTTCTGGAAGTGCTCGCAAAGGCCAAAAATATTGCTTCAATGGGACAGCAATATCCCTGGTTGCCTCCTGAATAGCCTAAAACATGATGTAACAGGACCATTTGAGGTGCTCTTCATCTACAGCCTCAAAGCTGGTTACATGGCATGTGAATGGAGAGCTGCAATAGTTATCTCTCTTCGTAAGGGTGGACCATCAGGTGACTCTAGGAACTATATACCCATCAGTCTGATAAGTCTAATATGCAAAGCCATGGAATGAATTATCATGGAAATGATCAACAGGGACATTGGCAGCATATAGACACTGGACCCATCCCAGTCTGGCATTGTTAAGGGAATTTCTTGCCTTCTTATCCTGGTAGACTTCTTCAAGCGCATCACCCTGGCTATGGATGAGGGGAAAACGGTGCTTACCACCTACCTTGACCTGGCCAAGGCATTTGATAAAATACTCCACTCAGGTATTATTGACAAATTCTGAGAACTAGGTATAAATCCCTACATACCTCAATGGACTGCCAGCTGTTTGATAGGTAGGACCAAGAAGTCAGGATTCGTGAGACCACCTCCACCAACAGACTGGTCAACAGTGGAGAACCCCAGGGCTCTGTGTTGGGCTTACTCCTGTTTGGCATCTACGTCTCGGAAGTCAAGGCTAATGTCAAAGGCCTCTGGCTCACCAAATTTGCAGATGACTGTAAATTGGGACTTATCATAGATTCCCCACAATAACACCAACATTCTACAAGAGGGTCTAACACAAACAAATGACTGGTGCAAAAGCCACAAATTAAACCCAATGCAAAGAAATACATTATAGTGCCGTTTGGGAAAGCATTCACCCAAGCTAATTACTTTATCGATAAAACACTGCTAAGAGTTGAATCAATAGATACTTAGAGTCTAACTGTATGCACTCAGTCTATCTAATCTTAAACTGACATACAGAGGAAGACATTTTAATATTTAGTAATGATGAGTTCATTAATTTAGAGGACTGGTAAGAGAAGGCTTTGCTGTAGATTCCCAGATAGTGTTGTGGTCGTATATTATTTGAAGGTTGAGATTGCCTTTAACAGGGAACTGTAATGAGAGGCAGTAATTTTCCTGTTAGACACTGTAGATCAAAGTAAAAGAGTCTCTGTAATGTCCTTACAGAGACTAGGGGTCAAATTTGTTTTTTTTTATAATGGGATACAGTTATGTTTCAACCTAGGAGACTGTACCAAAAACTGGTCAATTTTATTTATTGACCCTACAAGTGATTACAGCAGACTGTCCAGTCAGGCTATCCCAATAAACAAAAGCAAAATAAATACATAAAAGGACTGAGTTGGGACATATTCAGGAGTGAGTAACATGCTCCCCTCCACTACTTAAGGTTCTTTTTGCTTCTGTAGGAAGCAACTATGCAACATAGGAATTCTAATGGTATAGGTAGCCATCTTGTGGAGAATGTTACAGGTCAAGCCTTTTTCATGTAGAAAAGCAGGGTGCTAGACACTCACAAAACTGTGAACAAGAAAGGAACATTCATTTTGTTTTTCTTTATTAGAACATCAATACTTGTAAGTACTTTATCGCTTAGTTGCAAAAAAGTGTCAGAAATCAAGCCATCCTTCCTTAGATTTGAACAAGGAAGTGTTTATTTTCTATTTCTGCACATGTACAGTATATTTAGTTAGGAAGCGGGTGGGGAAATTTAAACATTCTAGTTATTAGTAAGACCTGATAAGTTTTGTTTAAATCGCACATGCAGGTTTTAGCAAAGCTTCTAACACTGAAGCCACTGCGAGCCCAGCAGGGTGAAAAAGATTTTAAAGCTGACCACCTTCTGCTTGCTTCTTAGTTTTGTCTACATCAAGCACCATGAACAGAAATTTACAAGGGTTAGTATACAAGTAAAAATGTATGTGTAGACATTCCTCTATTCTAGTATATAATTATTACAACAAAGTTAACTTTAACTAAAAGAGAACCTCAGCTCTTTTCTTTCATTTGGTGTGCTCTGCAGACAGGATGACTGCATAATATTTTTGGGTGGAGTGGTTGAATCATTTCAGAAGGAATAAAGAAAGGATACTTTTATCACTTCATCATTATGTCTGTGGGCTATGTATGTGGGGTGAAATGGTGATGACAGAGAAGCATAATCATAAAGTGTAGGCCGTTCTTTACTTTTTTTCAACCATGAATCAGCCTTCATGCACAAAGACCTGTGTGTGTGTGTGTGTGTGTGTGTGTGTGTGTGTGTGTGTGTGTGTGTGTGTGTGTGTGTGTGTATGGAAGTGCCTGTGAATATGCATGTGTTTGTGTATCTAAATGTTTGTGGGTTGAAGAAAATGTTAGAACCCACTCTAATTTCTTGCAGCTTTAATGCCTGGACTCACAAAATGTGTATTTCAGTTCTGCTTTCTATATATGAAGCCTTGTTAAGTATAACAATGTGAGCCTTGCCTATGATGCCAAATTGTCACTGCTGATGTAAAAAATACTCTAAGAAAAGCAGTCCTACAAAACAAGTGCTCTTATTCTGCAGAATTTTTCATAATCCATACATTTTCCAGTAGTATTTGTTCCATGGCAGGGTTATTCCTGTAGCAATTTTTCTATGGCAGGATAAATGCTGTCATCTGCCCTAATGTAGAACTAAGACACTACTGATAACTTACTGTTTTTGTTTTGTTTTATTTTAAACAAAGTAAAACAAAATCTAACATTAGATAAGGATTACTTGGTCTTTACTCCTAGGAAGGGTATTTTCAGAACATTCCAATAATAAAAATAAAATGGTAATAGTAAAACACATTGTAGCCTTTATAGGTGATGACATTTCAAATCATTTTAAAGGTCCTTAATATTAGACTGTTTGCTGATTGCCGAGAATTGCACTTTAAAGAAGCCTTCCATGCAGTGTTACTATACAATTTGCTACTCTGTATTTGTTGCTGGAATTTAATTCTTGCATTCCTGCACATCTGACCCAGCAATACTACCCTTTTACTCAGATCTGCTAATCAAAACTAGTTTGTGTAGGGACAGGCACTGCTCCATGTGTTTAGGAGTTAATACTCCTGTTTGTACTTTTCACTCCTGCTACAACGTACTGACTACCCAAATAATGCCAGAAACCATGGACATAAACCTTTCTGCTATCTCTGCAGTCAGCTTGATGGATATGGTCATCATGAGGCAATGCAGCAATTGCTTTATGTTTAATGGCAACCAGCTTATTCTCAAACAAACTAGTAAGGTACATGAGAGATGTGTTTATACAACGTCACTGGAGGCAAAGCTCTCATGTGCAAACATACATAATAATAACCAGGCTGTCAGAAATGGACAGACTACACATACCATGCGCAATGTCACAGATCAGACATGCAGAACCACATATACTAAGGCTCTTATAAGTAATCTTCAAAAGAAACCCCCAAACTTCCCTGACATTTGACCTACATCAGATATACTTGATATGCCCCAAAAGCACTCCACCAAAACAAATGCTCACTGCAATACATACAGTCACACTGCATTGATCCTCAGCCTCAAAACCTATAAGGAAAGCCACCTCACAACCTAAAATTTTAATCATAGGGGACTCCATTGTAAAACACACAGATGTGCCATTCACCAGGCTGACGAAGGAGAATGTTACAGTCAGTTCTCTAATAGGTCCAGGATCCGCCAGATCATACATGCACTCAGGTCACTGGACCACAGGTATCAGTATGACTCTGTGATAATCCATGTGGATGCAAATGACCTGAGACATATCTCCCTGAACCATATGAAGAGAGACATTATGGAGCTCCTGGACTATATGTCCTGGGCTGGTATGACTCTAGCATGGAGCAGCATTCTACCTTCACCAAGGATGATGCCACAACATGAACAGAAAATTATTGACTTTAATGATTAGACCACTTTACAATCCCCCTTATAACTAACTCCTTGAACTCTAAATTCCACCAGCCCATCAGAAGCAGATATTTAAATCCCAAAACCAAGAATTACCTAAGACTTTTGTTAAAATTCCTGAAACTAACAATTAGTCTACAAAGCAACCTCACACGAGATTGGGACATTCATCCAAACCCAGGCCCATCCACACAAGCCAAAACTAACCCTAGTACTACTACTCCTCCCACAACCACTCAGTCATTAAACAAACCCTCAGATTCACTTCCGGTTAGCAACCTCAATATCAGAAGCCTAAACAACAAGGTTCAACACCTACATGCACTATTAGACACATCACATATTCCCCAGATATACTAGGTCTTATCTTCCTCAGACAATGAAATTCTCCCACCAGGCTACAACATACTAAGGAAAGACCGCACCAACAGGAAGGGTGGAGGGGTAGCAATACTTTATAAAACTACATTGGATATGACCTCATATTCCACACAAACACCCCATGTTAATAATGCTGAAATCCTTATTACTAAGCTCCAAATCGATTAAAACAAATGTATATATATATATATAGTATATCTCCACATTCCCCCAGGTAATAATACAGAAACCCTAGAAAACATCCTCTCTTGGCTATCTGGTAACTTCCCTCAAGAAACTAGGGGACGTTAACATTGACTGAAATAATTGCTCCTCAGAAACTCCAGCTACACATGTAAATTTACATGGATTTACTCAAATCATATCCTCTCCAACAAGAATTAGCAAACCTAACAACAAGGAAAGTATTCTAGATTGGATGCTTATTAACAGCCAACCCCAAATGTATAGGACAGGCATCCTACCTGAAGACATAAGTGACCATTTTCTTACCTACATTATCAGGTGTAAAACTGATATCCCTTTCAAACCCACACACAAGACAATTAGGAGCAACAAAAAATTCAACCCTAGTTTCCAAAATTAACTCAAGGCATGTAACTGGACCGAACTAAAACAACTTCCACTTGAAGAAGCAGTACTAAGTTTTAACACCAAATTTCTTGCCATCCTCGATACCCATGCTCTATAAGACCCAAAATTAAAGCTATGCCATGGCTTTCTAGTGAAACCCGACAAAAGATGTCACATAGAAACAAGGCATAAACAACCTGGCATACTACTAAATCCCCTTTAGACCAACTTAAATATAAACAACTAAGGAACAACACAAAAAGCTCTATATCCCTAGATAAAATAAACTATTACTACCATTTACAACAGAAACATCAAAACAATCCACAGGAATTTTGGGCTGGTATTAATAGACTTATTCACCCTGGACAATCCACTACTCCTACCCTCAGAGCTACTAACCAAAAGCCCTCAGAGGACATTGCTAATACCTTCAATAGTTTCTTTAAAGAAACAATTCAATCACTAACAAACCATCTAAATACCAGTAGTACATGTGCAAAAGCCACTGTAACTAAGCCACTACCCCCCTTTAACTTTCAACCAGTCCCTACTACCCGGGTCTATATTACATTGACGAATGCTGAAATGTTCAAATCTCTAAAGGTTGTCCTTTAGAGATCGAATAGTTAAGTGTTCGAAAATGTAATAAAACAAAACAAACAAAAAAAAAAGTAAAATGAAAGGGTTTTAGCAGGGGGGCAAGCTCCCCTGCACCTCCATACCCCCGCTACTTAAATATACCAACTCCGAGATCACACTTCAGTGCACGGCAGAGCGGAAATGGGACATTTCCCATTCCCTACACTGTAGCTCGATCTTGGAGTTGGTATATTTAAGTAGCGGGGGGTGTGGGGGTGCAGGGGGGCTTGCCCCCATGCTTACACCCTTTAGTTTTTTTTTTTTTACTTTTATTTATTTATTTTTTTAATTTTTAAAGATATTCAAACACTTAACTGTTCAATCTCTAAAGGTTGACCTTTAGAGATTCGAACATTTAAACGTTAGTTTGTCTAATATAGACCCTACAACCCTTATCCGTACTCTACTTAAGAAACTAAAACCAACCAGAATTGCAGTGGATAATATCCCAGGTGAGTATCTAAAAATAACAGCAGATGCCATAGCGTACCCAGTCTCTATACTCATCAATAGAACCATATCAGAAGCCACTATCCCCTCCATTTGGAAGATCGCTCATGTCATTCCACTCCACAAAGGGGGAAGCTCCACTGAATTTTCAAATTACAGGCCCATAGCTATCTTATCACCTCTGGCTAAAATTATGGAAAAGTGCATCCATAAACAACTCCTGAACCATCTCATTCAGAACACTCTTCTGGCCAACTCACAACATGGCTTCAGACCATCCCACAGTACAACCACTGCTCTTCTCTCCTTCTGCAATGTTATTAATCAAAACCGCAACAGCAATAAGCTCACTTCTGCCCTCTATCTTGATCTTTCCAAAGCCTTCGACATGGTCACTCACCAATTACTCATACACAAACTTGAAAGTATCCCCCTAGAGGTCCAAACTATCCAATGGTTTAAATCTTACCTGTGTGGCAGACAACAGGCAGTCCTGTGGCAGAATAAACTATCTACACTTCTTCCCATCACCATTGGGGTCCCTCAGGGATCAATACTAGGACCCCTATTATTTTCCATATTTATTAATGACCTCCATAAGGCCATTCCAACAGCCACATGCATACAATATGCAGATGACTCTACTTTGATTTGCTCTGCTACCTCCCCCATAAGTCTGCAGGCTCTTTCCCAAAACATATTTAACACAGTAGAAAATTGGCTACGCAATAGATGTCTCCTGCTAAACCCCAACAAAACAAAGCTCCTGTTCCCCCCCCACTCGTAAAACCCCCACCCTTACCTTGACTATAAAGTCTAACAATGGCACTGTCATTGTCCCGGAACCCTGCACCAACCTCTTAGGTGTAATTATTGACAATATCCTCAAATTTGATACACACATAAATCAAACCATAAAAAAAGTTAACAAAAAACTTGGCTTTCTACACAAAATCAAACTTTTTCTCACTCCCACAGCTAAGACGGTTATTGCCCGGACACATCTACTTTCCACCCTCCTTTATGCCTCCCCCCTCTTCATTAACCTAAGCAAGTCCGAACTAAATAAACTCTCTACCTGCTTTAATCATATCGCTAGATTTGCCACCGGATCCACATATCGAACACACCACTGTCTGAACTTACAGACTCTAGAATGGCTTGAACTGCCTAACCAAATTCAATTCATTCAGTTAATAGCAGCCCATAAAATTTTATATCATCCAGAAAACATTCCTGTACTGACAAACATTATCATCCCTTACAGTAACCTTAAAGCACTACACTCATCCAGCAAAATGCTAGTTCCGACAATCAGTACCAGCAACTCAGCGGGAGATTCACTCTATGCTAACTCTGTTGGCAAAGCCTGGAAATCACTTCCTGCTGAACTTACTTCCATGCCTATTCTAAGCCAGTTCAAGAAAAGCCTAAAACAATACCTAAAAATGAGATGGCTTTGCTATTGTGCTAATCCTGACTAACACATGCAACATAATCATGTCATAAATAAGTCTTTTTTTCAACTCCGTATTGTTTTTCCAATTTGAAGAAAGTAACACTATTTTTGTATAATGTTGAAGAAAACAGTTCTTAAATTTATAAGTGGAGCTCTTCTCCCCGGGCCTCCGCTGAAAATGGACATGTATCCAGTCGGACTTTCCCAGTCAACAAATGTAAAATAAATAAATTAAATAAATAAATAGTTTCTGGTGTAATTTCAAGGAGGTACAATATTTATTAGCATGGGAGGATATGGTCAAGCCCTCTGGGCTTTTGAATATTGGTTAAAACATTGTCCTCCCCCATAGTGCCTTTTTTAGGCAATGCAAAACTGACAAATCTTCCATCATAGCAAAACCAGTCCAAGGGAATCTAAAGGTGATACTGCTCAATGTCAGGAGTCTAAACAAGAAACTCCACTCCCTCCAAGCTCTCCTCACCCTGGAGAAAGCAGATGTCTGTTCAGTAACTGAAACATGGTTTAAAGCCACGGAGAGTACTGTGGCAGTGCAAGGCTATAATGCCTTATACACATTTAGGCCAGCTGCTGCACAATGAGGGAATACAGGAGTAGGTGTTTCATCTGCATTAATAACAAGGTCACCTCAAGGTTGGTCAAACAGGATGGCAAGCTTGAACTTCTCTGTGTCAAAGTACCATATGAAAAGCCCACCCATATTCTTTAGTAGCTATAGGTCCCCCTTTATGACTCAGAAAACCCGTAACCCATGCTAAATCTATTAGAGGCACTCACCATTCAATCCAATACCATATTCATAGGCGACTGTAACTACCCCACTATAAACTGAAAATTGTACATGACCCCAAACCTGCAGGTGCAGAGATTCTTGGACTTTGTAAACACTAACATCCTGGACCAGATAGTCCACACTCCTACTAGCTGAGCAAACATACTGAACATGGTCCTCATTAACATGGGAGAATGCTGTTTGGTAATGCTGGACTGTTAAAGCTGTGTCCTTGGAAAGAAAAAATAAACCCTCGACATCTGATAACCTCGTAGCATTTAGGAGCTATTCTAATTTAAACTTCATATTAAGTGACAACCTGACAAAATTTCAAGCCTCTTCCCCACAAACTCTGAGAACACAGTTGCCTAGTGGCATTGTTCACAGATAATGTTAATAAATGCAGCTAGACAGCTGTGCCTACCAGAAATAATCTCAGAGTAAACTAAAAAAAACGTCACCCTAGTGGAATCCAAATATCAATAGGCTACACAACAGAAGGAATGTATTCATAGCAAATGTCAGGTAATACAATGCCTAGCAGGATAAAAAAATCTCATCAAGCTAAATAGAGAACTCAAAGGAGAAATCAGTTTATTAAAGCCAATTTTGCAGGAAAAAAATAGCTTCCCAGGTCAAGGACAACCACAAGTTTTCTTCAGCTAGATCCATAACCTCAAAGGCTATACACAACAATATACAGAGCTAATTGTGAGTGGTGCCAACTGCTTGAAGCTGGAAGATATAAAAAATCTGCTGGCTGACAAATTCATCTGTAACTTTACCTCCTTTCCCCCAGTCACCTTGGAAGAAATATCATTGATCATAACCCTCCAACCATCACTAGGGAATAGGTCCTAGATACACTATCTAAGGCCAAGAACACCTCATCCATGGGTTCTGATAATATCCCAGGATGCCTCCTAAATAGCATGAAACACAACTTATCAAGACCACTGGACTCACTATTTATCTATAGCCTCCAGTCAGGCTTCATGCCACATGAATAGAGAACTGCAGCAGTCATCCCTTTGTATAAGGGCAGTCCTTCTGCAGATCGTAGAAACTACAGACCGATTAGTCTGACTAGTCTCATATGTAAAGCCATGGGAAGCATTATCATGAAATTATTAATAATGACATTGGAAACCTCCAGACACTGGATCCAACCCAGTGTGTTTTTTGTCTAGGGAAGATCATGGCTACACAATCTGGTAGACTTCTTTGAAAGATCACAAAGGTAATGATGTATGAGGGTAAAATGGTTCATACTGCCCATCTTAACCTGGCCAAGGCATTTGATATAATATCCCACTCAGGCATTGTAAACAAACTCATGGAATTGGGCATAAATCCCTATGTTACACAATGTTTTGCCAGCTGAGTCTTAGATAGGACTCAGGAAGTTAGAATTGGGGACTCCACCTCCTCAAAGAGGCCGGTCAATAGTGAAGTCCTTCAGGGCTCAGTGCTGGGTCCTCTCCATTTTGGCATCTACTTCTCAGAAGTCAAAACCAACATGAAGGGCCTCTGGGTGGCAACGTTTGCAGATGATTTAGGACTGAGAGCAGTCAAAAAATCCCCCAAAGACACTAATATCCTCCAAGAAGGGCTAATAAAGACAAATAACTGCTGCCACAGACACAGTTTGAAACTCATTGCCAAGAAATGCATAACAGTACTGTTTGGGAAGTCATCATCTCTAGGAAACTATCTAATTGATAACACACCTGTAAGGACACACCTGTAAGAACAGACCACGTAATAATGGATTTGGGGACCTATATAGACAGCAACCTGGCTTATGGAAGCTCTTAGCTTCAGTTCATTTACAATAGACACACATTCTGTTTTAAGTGAACTGAAGCTAAGAGCTTCCAAACTGTAAAGTTTCTTCTGTGTTTAGAGTGCACTGTACCTGTATTTTGACCAACTTATAAGCAAGGGTATGGCATCTAAGTCCAAGGAAGTCATTGTTCCACTGTACTCATCCTTCATCAGACACATCACTGATTTCAGTATCCCCTTCAGTATGTACCTGACCAGACACAAGCAACAACTAGAACATCCACAGAGGTTCTTCACAAAAAAAATGGAGGGTGTTAACGTGTCACGTACAGATTATCTCAAAGCCTCATTCCTGTACTTTGTATCCTGCAGAATGTTGAGAGATGGTCTATGTCTGGCATACAAAGCATACCAAGATCCTATTAAGTATTCTTCAGACATCTGATTGTGATAACCATAATGGGCATGGTAGTGCTTACGAAGTTAGTTTCATGCAAACATACAGTGCTCACAGTAAAGCATTCTAAGTTACTTCATCCAAATCCATGCTACTCCTGCAAAGCCAGGTTAATGATAGTTTAAAATGAGCAGATGAAAAGAGGGTAAGTTTGTTTTATCCAGAGAAAGATCTATTCATCCTGCACCTACCAGTTATGGCCACTTTCCTGATGGAATACACCAACTTGTAGGTCTGGAAGTTAGCACAGAGTTAAAACCCTGAGCTGTTATTAAGCTGCTTCCTGTGCCCAGGGTTTGATTCTTTCCACTATCATTTGACTATTGTATGACTCTGAGGAAGTCCCTTAACCAGATAGCACTCCCAGATTTCCCCTGAAAATGGACAATTTGTCAAGTGGGTTTACCAATTCAACAACAGGTAAAATCTGAGCAATAAAATCCTGGTAATATCCTTTTTAATTTTGATTTCATAACTTTTATTCTGATTTCTATGACAATTTTTATGGTTTTGAAGTCTTGTGTGTATATGTTTTCCTTCTTTAGCATGTCTATGTTTTCTCTATACATTCCCAAACCCATCAATGACATCAAAATGTACTTATTTATGTACATTGAAATATACTTATTTTATATGTTACATTTTGTAGTATTATCAGTGGTGTAATCATGATCTTTTGAAAATGTTCTCCTAGTGACTCATATGAAATGGGTTATACCCAGTCTGTTCTAGATAACATAATAGATGGAAAAGATCTCCAAGACTGCCCACAGTACTCCAGAAAAGGTCTTACAATGGCTTGCTAGACAGCATCATCACTTTCCATTCTCAAGATATACCTAGGATTTAGTTTGCCTTTGAATGTTAACTCTCTCTCTCTGAACCCGATTGTTCTTTTTTTTTTTCTGTAAGAATATTTCCAAGTCCACCTCATGCTCTGTGTTTTTGAGACTGAATTCCTGAGAATGAATTTTATCCTCTGAGCATGCAATTATATCAGCACTAGTTATATGTAAGCATGCAGGAGTGATGAAGGATAATTATGTAACTGTTTTGTTGAAGCGTTTGTCAAAAACAAATTGCATTATTGTGAAATAACACAACTACCAGATTTATTGAAATTCACAGGGTTATGAAACATTAGAGTTCATATTTATAATTAAGTATGGTATAGGAAATGATGTCCCCCATAAAGTGAAGCTCTCATGTGGGTTAGTGTAAAAAGGTATAGTCCCTTCAAAAGCATGGGATTTGTTGTTTTACTGTCCTAACTTTGTTTTTTATAGTGCTAAGTGCAGTGTGGAATTTTTTATTTTTCTGGGCCTTTCAATTGAAGTATTTGACAATACCTTGTGAAGGGCATTTAGAACAATTTTTATTTTGACCCTTTTGTAGTTTAGGCTTTAATCACATGTGCTTTATCAACTAACATAAATATTTGTAACCAGTGGTTTCATTTCCACAAGTGATTCACATTGTACTTGGATGAGCTGAAATGGACCAGTTTCCCCATGAACCATAGCTCCAGCTTCTTATGGTCACTTTGACAGGCTTGCCACCCTATAAGATACCCTAGCATAATATCATCAAGATAGTGGCTAGCCTAGGTTTCCATTTATGGTTTGAGAAAATAGCAAACACATTAAACAGTGCATGCTAATGGACTGATGTCTGGAGAATATAGTTTGTTTTCTCTTTGTCCTTTGAATGTGATCCATTTACTGAAACTCACTGCATCACACTCTGTATCAACTTCTTCACACACCTGCACAATTTATTGTGCAACTCTGCAACCTTTCACAAGAAGATGCCAGAAGCTAAGTGGATACAGATACATCAATTCTGTAAGGCTACTCTTCGCTGACTTTTTAGTAAGGCAAGCATGAAGCTGGATTATATTAATCTAAAAAGGATCTCTCTCTCTCTCTATCTGTCTGTCTCACTCCTTCTCTCTCACTTTGTGGTGGGTGCATGCCAGAATTCCATTTTCTCAGTGTATTATGTCTTTGGAAACATGCACAAATCTTGACATAAGGCCAGTACCATCATTTTTCGTGTCTATATGACATAGTCAAAGTTTTATAACTTAGAACACGAAATGTACGAAGCATTCCATTTGAAGTTACAAAACTTAGACTATGAATAAAAAAAAAAGAAGGAAAAACAAAATCAACTGTACCCCCCACACCCTCCGCTACTTAAATATACCAACTCCAAGATCGCATCTCATTCAATAGAACGGAAACCTTCCCTTATGGAGATTTCCATTGAAACGCTCGAACTTGTACAAGTTCAAACTTATGGTCTCGACCATATAAGGTTTGAACTTGTACAAGCCTGACTATGCGATAGGAACCCTCATTTTTCTCTCTGCTGAAGTATCATGATAAGTGGCCTATAGTTTTCTGAGCTGTTCCTTCTGCTGTGCTTAAGATATACAGTATTAATGCTTGCAACACATCTGCTAGCACCATCTCTTCTCTAAAGGGCCTACTGAAGAGATCTGTAGACGTTCAAGAAATGCCCCAAGAGCTTTCTCGATGATGTTGGTTAGGATCTAGTTAAGCCACCTCATCTATGACCTTCCTCACTGCCTCAGCCATAATCAACCCCGTCTTTCTTTCAGTAATCCTGTACAGTCCTGCCCCGTCCAGATTGGCATCTTGTTCCACCTTCTCCTTGAAGAATATTAAGGAGAAGAATTCATTATTTCTTCTCACCTTTTGTCTGACCTCATTGCAATTACTTTAGCCATACCTAGGCACACAAACATGACTTTTTCATTTAAATGTAGAAATAGCTTCCCCTTTGCATATTGACCAATCTAGAGCTGCAGTCTGATGATATGCTGTGTCATCACATCACATCAAGATTGTATGACACAGTTAATTCACTGAAACATTTGAAGCAGTTTAGATCAGGACATCCTAATTGGATCAATGCATGATCTCTCTTGCTGCCACGTCACATAAATGTGAGCTTCTTCTACAACACTTTAGCTATGTGATGTAAACGGACTGGGAGGAATGTTTTATACCAACAAATGAGTATCTTTTCTTTATTCCTAATGATTGCATTGTGTAGTAGATTTCCCAGAACTTATCTTACCAACTTGTTCTGAACTGTAAATATAATGAGAACTGATGGCTGACCAGCAAGATAACAACAGGCAGTTAAAAGGCTGGTCATAATTAAGCAGGGATGTCCCGACTCATGCAGCATGCTGAAGGTGAGATTTTTAGCTATTCTGTAAAGCTTGATGACAGACTTTCTTTTCTTTATTTTCTAAAATTGACAAATACTGCCTGGCACAAACAAAGCAGTCTGCCTTGTAGCTTTTCTTCAAACATAAAACTGGGACATAGATTGTTTGATTGTTTATTCCATTCTGCTTTACAACATCTAGGTCGAAGTATCCAGTTTTTAAAATGGAATGATCTTATAATTTTCTTGCTGGTTAATAGTTAGCAGTTACTTGGATACAAGCTTTTATAAGTGGGGACTAGTACAAATGAGACCAAGTTATTATTTTAAAATCTGTGAAGCAGGAAAACTCCTGTTGCAAGCATTTATTTTTTCCTATAGGCATACAAAAGCACAGGAAATCAAACGTCTGTTTGAAAACAAAAAATGAACTTCAGTTGATAGCTAAAGGAAAAGTATATGATTAAGATGTAAAATACATCTGTCTATCCAGCTTTGTGAGTAGACAGGCTGTGTCTAAACAACTGCAATGAAATCTAATATCAGAGTTTATATGGATTCTGCACATAACAGACCTTTGCCTGTTAAGATACTGAGCCCCAAACCATACTATTGGTCTGTAAAATTGCCACAACTTTCACAGATGTTAAGGCAAAGGTGAGAGTCTGATTTCCCTAATGCATTGCCTTTGATAAGCATTCCTGTCCTACTCCATATAAGTAAAAAACTACAAGAAAATCCTAGCCAAGCTTGAGTTTTCACTGCGTGAGTCCTTTAAAACTTCTTGTGGAAGAGGATACTGGGATATATGCAAATGACCCATTAAGGACATCTGGTGATTCAGCTATAATATGGCTGTTCTGAATACCCAGACTTTTTTATTTTTAAGTCTGTTAATGGACAAATTCAGGCCAATAAAGCCAAATCTCCCATTTTGCTGCATTTGAGCTGTAATTGCAGCCCGTGTACCTTTACTTGGTCATGTAAATTACTTTGTGTATATAGATACTTCAGTTTTTCTTTTCTTTTAATTGAAAGTGTGACGATTGGGGAGAGATGGGCGAAGGCTGCCAGCCTAGTCAAATAGAATCTGATATATAATTCTGGTACTTGAAAATAAATGTAAAAATACAGGCATGCTTTCTTGAGTGTAAAAGAATACTGTGAAATGTGGAACTGCAAAATATGTGACAACATTGCACTCTACTGGCCCAGTGAAGCATGTTGTGACCCTTTCATGTTAGAATTTGGCTCCAGTGAGTCTGGGTGAAGGTTTCATGCCTATTGTTTTAAGGCTAAAGTTTATGACCAGAATTTACATGTGGATGGTGCTTTATTGCTCTGGTTTCTGCTAGAGTGTATATGTGAAATGCCTTGTATTGTTGTAGTTTACTGAGCAGGTGTTAGCTTGCTAAATAATGCAGTTTGTGGCCTGAGAAAACCTAAGTGTCAAAATTATGTAATTTGGGAGGGCCTCAGCAGAGCTGTTAGTTAGTGTTTAAAAAATATTGTTCAGTGAGAGACTGGGAGCATTTTGATCTTGATATCCAACTTATCGGCACCCTGCCTTATGCTCACATGTAAGTTTTAGCACTATGATTTCTTGTAGGAATAGTTAAAGCTAGTAAAGATTAATTATGTATTTTTCTTTGAAATCAGACCTGTCCAATTGTATTATTTTAAGTTTATGTGTGATCTCTGAACTCTTAGATATCTCTGTGGTGTAGTAGTTTTGTCTTGTTTTTGAATTATTTATTATTAAATATTTTTAAAACCTTCTACCTGTTGCTGGTTTATGTAGCGATAAATTATGCTTTAGAGTACATTATATATTTATAGAGTTTACTGTCTAAGCCCTTCCAATAAGCCTAGACTGAATATTCACATTACCATTGGATAATAATATTGCACAGTAATAATTGGACATCCTTTTAAGGGCCTTTTAGTAGCTGATATTATTAGCTCGGTGGTATGGATTACTACCGTTCGGTCTGGGTAAAGGGGCACAGCTGGATAATCTGTGTCAGCCTTTCCCAGGAGCATCTGTGAAGTTGTATAAATACTTATCTCAAAGTGTATGTGTTGTGTCAGCTACTTGGGCAGGGAAACAAAGCACTGGTTAGACAGAGAGGGTACTGGAGGTTTTAGCTTGCCCAGCTATGCTGAGACCTGGACCCTATAGCTGTGCCAGTGGGGAGTCTTATTGGGGACCTGGTGAGTAAGGGAGCAACCAGCCCCAGACTGACTGTGATCTCTTTGTGCACTTAAGGGAAATTGTACTTTACTGTGTGTATTAGTTATCCTTTCCTCTCTTCTATGAGACAACCTCCCTGGTGTTAGTTGTGAGGATTGAGGCTCCTTGATTGCTGGGCCAGGGCATGGTTGTCACAAGTGTTTGGCAGTGGTGGGATCTACTACACACTAATTGGCTTGTGGTGTGGGTAGAGCGAATTCCTGTAGCTTATGTACAGTGATCTCTAAAAGTGTTTTGTACTCTAAAACAGCAACACAGTGTATACTCAAGAGTCCAGATCACAATTGTTTTATTTCTTTTGTTAGCTTAGTGTTAGTCAGGGTGAGCAGGCAGCATGTCAGCAGAGGAGTATGAAAAGCTGATAAGGAGCCAGCTGGCGGAGATGTGCCAAGCTAGGGGACTGGTGCATGGAAACCTGACTAAGGCAGACCTGATTGCAGCCTTGGTTACAGCTGCATCAGAAAACAGCAGCCTGGAGGACAATCAGACTGACAGTGGAGATGCAATATCCTTGGAGAATGGACAGCTCAACCTTTCTGCAGTGAACTTAAAAATCCAGCTGGAGCTAAAGAGACTTGAGTTGGAGGCCAGGCATATGGAAATAGAAGCAGCCGAGAAAATGAGGAGTCTACAAGCTGAGGAAAATGAACGGCAGAGGAGGCATGAGAGGGAAATGCTGACTTTTGCCAGAGTCATGGAGGTAATGGGGAAGGGAGTAACCGGACCCCAGAAGCACAAAAGGTCAGTAAATTTCTTCCACAGTTCAAAGAGGGGGATAATTTTGATAGCTTCATTCATATGTTTGAGCAGGTATGTAAACTGTATGAAGTTGACCAAGGGCTCTGGATACGGTTCCTGACCCCTTACTCCATGGTAAAGCTGTAACATCTTTAGCAAAAATGCATGACACTGACTGTTTTGATTATACTGCTGTAAAAAGACACTTGTTGGAATGTTTTAAGCTAACGCCTGAAATGTATAGGAAAAAGTTTCGTGAGCATATGCGCAAGGCAGATGAAAATGTATGTGAATATGTTGCTGAACTGAGCACTTATTTTCATAGCTGGGTGAGTGGATGTCAGGTCACCACTTTTGAAGGGCTGACAGACATTTTGGTAAGGGAACAAGCCCTTAGCACTTTGCCTGAGGACATGAGGATCTGGTTAGCTGATAGACCATGTGCTACTTCAGAGGAGTTGGGGAAGAAGGGAGACCTATACCTAGCAAGTATGGCAGCCCTGCACAGGAAAGGGACCCCCAGTACTGCTCATGGGACTAAAGGAACCCATGGTGGGCAGCACAGACTCCCCCAACAGAATTCGCCAGTAGCAGGGAAAGCCACTAGTCCAGGTACACATCCAGGAGCTAGGGTTAAATGTTTTAAATTCAACCAGTGGGGCCATTTGGCATACAGATGTCCATGGAGGCAAGGTGGGGAACAAAAGGTGAAAGAGACAGTAAGTGGGAAAGACAAAATGCCAATAGTGGGTTGTCTTGAGACAACCGAGGTATGAAACTACCATCCTGCAGATGTCTTGCGAGGGAAGGATTTGGATGAGGCAGTACCATGTACTTATGCAGTTAAAAGCAGTCAGGCTAGGAGATAAGCATGTGAGTCTGGTAGCCTGGGGGAGACCCAGACAGACTGCATACTTGCAGCCAGGACTGGTGAGGTGGTTACTTCAGGGAGTGAGCTATGCTGTAGCAGTGAGACTGAATGTGAGCCACAGCTGCTTGTGGGTACTGATTCTCCCTTGGACAGGGTAATTGCAAAGGTAGAGGTGAGTAGTAGTACCCAGGCTGACAGTGAGGCACCGCTGTCAGAGGATGCCAGACTTCCTGTGGAAGGGGAGCTGGGAAGGGTTACAAGGAGAGACTTAAGACAGGCTCAACTCTCAGACCCTACATTGCAAGGCCTGAGGCAGGTAGCTAGGGAGGCACCTGATTCTCAATGGAAGGGAGAATCTGTATACTGGAACAAAGGCTTACTGTACAGAGATTGGACTCCTGAGGGAGGGCTAAAAGGTGAGAGAGTACAGCAGTTGGTAGTACCTAGAGCTTACCATTTGGAGCTTCTAGCCATAGCCCATGATATTCTCTTTGCAGGTCATATGGGAATAACACATACAAAGAGGCATATTATGCAAAACTTATATTGGCCTGGAATTTCCAGAGATGTAACAGGGTACTGCAGGACCTGTGTGCAGTGCCAAAAGGTAGGCAAGGCAGGAGACAAGGTGAGAGCTCATTTGATGCCTTTGACTGTGATTGAGGAGCCATTTCAGAGGGTAGCTATGGATATTGTGGGTCCTCTGAGTACCCCAAGTTCCACAGGGAAAAAGTATATCCTAGTGATTTTAGATTATGCTACACGATACCCGGAGGCAGTGGCTTTGCCCTCCATTGAGGCCAAGAAGGTGGAAAATGCTTTGCTAGAGATTTTCAGCAGGGTAGGTTTCCCAAAGGAAATACTGTCTGACAGAGGTGCCAATTTTATATCAGACCTGCTGGCTTGTCAGTGGAAGTCCTGTGGGGTGTTGCACATAAAGACCACCCCCTACCATCCCCAGACTAATGGTCTTGTTGAGAGGTTAAACTCTACAATCAAGTCCATGCTACGGGCATTTGCAGATCAGTTTAAGAGGGAGTGGGACAAATATTTGCCCCATCTGTTGTTTGCTTACAGAGAGGTTCCCCAGGAATCCGCAGGTTTTTCACCCTTTGAGTTGCTGTATGGGCATAGGGTGAGGGGACGTCTAGATTTAACTTAAGATGAGTGGGAAGGTGAGCCTGAGTCTCACAAGGAGTCTGTTATGGCATATGTCCTGAACCTCAAGGCAAGGCTCAGGGAACTCATGGGCCTGGCCCAGGAGATCCTGGTAGAAGCCCAGCAACAGAAAAAGGTGTGGTATGACAGGAATGCTCGAGCTAGGGAATATGCTGTGGGGCAGCAGGTAATGGTTCTCATTCCTGTCAGATGCAACAAGCTGAAAGCAACTTGAGAGGGACCCTACAAGGTGGTAAGAAAGGTAAGTGATATTAACTACATAGTGGAAGTGCTAGGCAGATGGCAGGGGCACAAATTGTGCCATGTTAGCATGATGAAACCCTACCATGATAGGGAGGCCCTTGTGCTGAGCACTTACAGTGGCTTGCAGGAGGAGTCTGAGAGAGATCTTGTGACTGATCTCCTCAGTGAGGCTCGGGTTGACACCTCGGTGAAAGGGGTAGCAATGTCCCAGCAGCTATCTTCTACCCAGGTTCAAGAAATCCAAGCAGTGTTGCAGGAATTTGGGGACGTGATCACTGGGAAACCAGGGAGGACCCACCTGGTGCAGCACCAGGTGGACACAGGACCCCAAAGGCCTATTAGGCAGGCCCTTTATAGGGTGCCTGAGATAGTCAAATAGACTCTGAGGGAAGAGGTACAGGAGATGTTGGAACTAGGGGTGAGTCAAGAGTCCAACAGTCCCTGGGCCTCACCAGTGGTGTTGGTGCCAAAGAAGGATGGCAGCACCAGGTTCTGTGTGCCTTACAGGAAATTAAATAGTCACACAGAATCGGATGCTTACCCCATGCCTAGGACAGATGAGGCCCTAGAGCAGCTGGGTGGGGCTAAGTATCTTACAACCATTGATCTTACCAAGGGTTACTAGCACATGCCCTTGACTCCCAGTGCTAGAGACAAGTCAGCCTTTGTGACTTATTTTAGCTTGTATGAGTTCACAAAGTTGCCCTTTGGGATGAAGAATGCCCCAGCGACTTTCCAGAGGCTGGTAGATCATATCCTAGCAGGAGTAGGAGGGTTAGCCCTTGCTTACCTAGATGAAATTGCCATCTACAGCCATTCCTGGCAAAAGCACCTTCAGCATGTCAGGGAGGTGCTGGGCAGACTACAGAGGACAGGGCTGACCATTAAGCTGAGCAAATGTCAGGTGGGTATGGCAGAAGTCTCCTACCTAGGACATAGAGTGGGGAGTGGTAAGATAAGGCCAGAACCTGCCAAAGTGGAAGCTATTCAGGCATGGCCTAAACCTGTTATCAAAAAGCAGGTGAGGGCATTCTTAGGGACAGCAGGGTACTACAGAAAGTTTGTTCCCAATTATAGTACCATAGCTACTCCCCTCACATACCTGACAAGGAAGAACAGGCCAGATAAGGTAGTGTGGACCCCAGCATGTGAGCAGGCATTTCAGAAGCTTAAGCAAGCTTTGGGAGGACCCCCTGTGTTAGCCAGTCCAGACTACAGCAACGACTTTGTTGTGCAGGTGGATGCTTCAAACTATGGGGTGGGGGCTGTACTTAGCCAGATTTCTTCAGAGAGAGAAGAGCACCCAGTGGTTTATCTCAGTCATAGGCTCCAACCCAGGGAAGAATGCTATGCAGTGGTAGAAAAGGAATGTCTAGCCATAGTGTGGGCACTACAAAACCTTCAGTCTTATATGTATGGAAGAAAATTCACTGTGATGGCAGATCACAACCCTCTAACATGTTTAAACAGAGCCAGTCAGCAAAACGCCAAGATGCTAAGATGGAGTCTGGGGTTGCAAGCATATATGTTAGTGCAGCACCGCAGTGGGAGTAGCAATGCCAATGCAGATGGGCTGTCAAGACAGGGAATGGGGTGAGATACACCCAGATAGACCTGACACTCTCGAGCGATGTTTCTCAAGGGGCACTTGAAAAACTTGCTTGAGTTTCCGGGGGGGGTAGTTGTGACGATTGGGGAGAGATGGGCGAAGGCTGCCAGCCTAGTCAAATAGAATTTGATATATAATTCTGGCATTTGTAAATAAATGTAAAAATGCAGGCATGTTTTCTTAAGTGTAAAAGAATACTGTGAAATGTGGAACTGCAAAATATGTGACAACATTGCACTCTACTGGCCCAGTGAAGCATGTTGTGACCCTTTCATGTTAGAATTTGGCTCCAGTGCGTCTGGATGAAGGTTTCATGCCCATTGTTTTAAGGCTAAAGTTTATGACCAGAATTTACATGTGGATTGTGCTTTATTGCTCTGGTTTCTGCTAGAGTGTATATGTGAAATGCCCTGTATTGTTGTAGTTTACTGAGCAGGTGTTAGCTTGCTAAATAATGCAGTTTGTGGCCTGAGAAAACCTAAGAGTCAAAATGATGTAATTTGGGAGGGCCTCAGCAGAGCTGTTGGTTAGTGTTTAAAAACTATTGTTCAGTGAAAGACTGGGAGCGTTTTGATCTTGATATCCAACTTATCAGCTCTCTGCCTTATGCTCACATGTACATTTTTGCACTGTGATTTCTTGTAGGATTAGTTAAAGCTAGTAAAGATTAATTAGGTATTTTTCTTTGAAATCAGACCTGTCCTACTGTATTATTTTAAGTTTCTGTGTGATATCTGAACTCTTAGATATCTCTGTGGTGTAGTCGTTTTGTCTTGTGTTTGAATTATTTATTATTAAATATTTTTAAAACCTTATACTTGTGGCTGGTTTATGTAGAGATGAATTATGCTTTAGAGTACATTATATATTTATAGAGTTTACTGTCTAAGCCCTTGCAATAAGCCTAGACGGAATAGTCACAGTACCATTGGATAATAATATTGCACAGTAATAATTGGACACCCTTTTAAGGGCCTTTTAGTAGCTGATATTATTATCTGGGTGGTGGCAGGGATTACTACCGTATGGTCTGGGTAAAGGGGCACAGCTGGAGAATCTGTTTCAGCCTTTCCCAGGAGTGTCTGTGAAGTTGTATAAATACTTATCTCAAAGTGTGTGTGCGTGTGTGTGTGTGTGTGTGTGTGTGTTTTGTCAGCTACTTGGGCAGGGACACGAAGCACTGGTTGGAGAGAGAGGGTACTGGAGGTTTTAGCTTGCCCAGCTAGGCTGAGACCTGGACCCTATAGCTGTGCCAGTGGGGAGTCTTATTGGGGACCTGGTGAGTAAGGGAGCAACCAGCCCCAGACTGACTGTGATCTCTGTGTGCACTTAAGGGAGATTGTACTGTACTGTGTGTATTAGTTATCCTTTCCTCTCTTCTGTGAGATGACCTCCTTGGTGTTAGTGGTGAAGATTGAGGCTCCTTGACTGCTGGGCCAGGGCACGGTCATCACAGAAAGCAATATATGGATATTTCTGTTTTTTCTTTCCTTTAATTGAACGCAAGAGTAGCAGTAGTTTCAATGAATATAGTGAGATATTGAGTAGTGTAAGGTCTAGGTGATTTGGCTGAATGTAACTTCCCTAAACAGTCAATGATTCCACTCCTTATCCTACCTACACACATTTGCAGGGTACTTTTCCCTGCTGCTTACTAAAATCAGTTCTAAGAGATTCCCCAGAGATTACCACCATGCATTTGTATTTGTAACTGCTTTTCCAGGCTCACACTGATACCAGATGACTTTCAGTTGAACATTTCTCTCCTTCTATCATAGCTATTTCCTTAATAATGAGATGAGTGAGGCCATTTGAGTATAAAATATCTGTATCAGCTTATGCCACAACAGATTTAAATTTACATCAATACTTTCACTGCAATTAATTCTCAGAGAAACAGTTCATGACATCTGCTATGATCTTTTGTTAAGGATTAAATTTTAAGTTAACAATAACTGACTTAGGAGCTTAGTTTTAGCTGTCAGAAATTACATTTAATCTATGAAAACAAAACCCAGACAGATTATTTAAGCATGTTCTGGATTTTAGATAGAGACAAAGTCATCTTCTGCAATCAGGATGACAGTTCTGTGCAGGAGATAAATGGCAAAGACTGGTATGAAAGGTTTTTGGAAAACACAGATTGATTTATTAATTTTCTGTCTTATCTTTTTTCTCCAAAAGAACAAGTATAAAATGCTACTCAAGTACCATGGGTTCTGCTGAGAACACTGGGATCATCCCTGATAATAATTATGCAATGATAAGTAAGTGATTAAAACATTAATTCAGATCATCCTAGATTTATGTAACTAAGCATTTAACTGCTTATTGGATTCAGTTTATACTAACACTCAGGAAGCTATTACTGAAAGTGATGGTATGCAGACCACACACACATTTGGTGGTCTGTCTTTTTCCTGGAAGCAATATAATCTTCTCTGGCATTCAGATCACAAGTTCTAAATTAAACACTGTCATGTAATGCTGCTCTAGATGCATAAAATGTGATGCTCTGATGCATCCTAAAGTAATTAATTATTACTGAGTCTGAAGTTTATTGTATATTGAAGAAGGCAGAACACATTTATTTTTAAAATATACACTAACATATGCAAAAGGTCATTCAATTTATAAGTTAATCAGGACAGATTAAAAAAAACTTTCACACGTTATGGTAAGGTAATTTGCATGACAAGTGGCCACAAGCATGATGTATGGGATTCAGAAACATGTGCACCACTAGAAGGGAAGGCACAGCAGCACTCCTGGGAATGGTATATGCTAATGGCCATATAATGGCACAATAATGAGCAAATTCTTAAAATTGGGGTATGCAAATGAGGCAAAACAAGATGGTAGGGTGATTCATAAACACATAAATGCTGTGGAATGTAACTGTGCCCACTGTATAGTTGAACTTGGATGAATGTTCATGTTCATGCTAAGGGAATCACTAAAGAATGTCAGGGATTGCTATGGCATTAGTAAATGTGTATCTGCAAGAGGGCTGTTGTTGCTGTTGCTTTGCCTGATGCTGTACGTCATCACCTGGGAAGTGCACTGTCATCCTTAACGTTTCATGGACTCCATGACAGCAACATGTGCATTGGTACAATGTAGATATGGACACCATGTTAGACATTCTGAACATGTGAAGGCCTTGTCTGCAAATCTGTGAATGTAATAGACTACTTAATCCAGAGAAAACTAAGGTATATATATGAGGCTTTACATGTATTAGTTTTTGGCACCTTTCAGCTATCTACTGGGGACAGAGTGGGAGCATCTCAGGTATCTACCTTGAGAATACTACGTCAGTTTCTCAAAGTCATGCTTAAGCATATGGGGAATCATATGTAGTTCCTAATTACCACAGAGGAGACAGCTACCGCCATGCAGGATGTTTATCATATAGCTCTTTTCCCTGAGGTATTCCGGGTCATAGACTCTACAAACATAAAATAAAGGCCCCACCTGGTGAAATGGGAAGGAGGTATATAAACTGCCAAGGGTATCACTGCATCAACTACAAAGTGATCTGTAATGCACAGGATAACAGATTATCATGACTCCCACAATTCTATGGGACTCTATAGAGGTGCCACTACCTCTGAGAGAGGGTCAGGAACTCCTTCATCTCCATGATAGGTTTTGCACTTGATGACCTCTCACCCACTGCCCTACCTTCCCAAGCCAGGAGTTGTGCTCTTTGTCAAGCATCACATATAATATCACTTGCCCTGTGGTGCAACATTTCATAACCGTCATTGTGGGCACCAATCACATTGTCTGCCACAATATCATCCCAAGTACCATCTTGGGAGGCCTGGTCAGCTGCATGCAGGGTGAAGAGCCATCGTCCATGGAGATGAAGGGTCTGGATTAGTACCTCATTCTCTTCATCTGAGAACTTGGGTTTATGTGAGGATGGCCTGGTAGATTCAGAAGTATGCATCTGCTTGCCCTGTTTTTAGGCATTGTTTTGTTGGTAGTGGAATTAACCAGCCTTGTTTCTGCATGGCCCTAACAAATCCTAACACCACCACTCCTCTTCTTGGCCATATAGCATGCTGTTTGTATGCCTAATATATGTCTGTATCCACACTGTTGAGATATGTATACAGTATACAACAGTCACATCTGTTTACTGAAATAGGTATCATATTCACTGTTTGAATATTTTGAACTGTGCCTTGAGTATGTGCTCATGGCTGTTTGCAATTAGAAGTTTTGACAAGCATGCATCTTATTCTGTCAAGTTGCATATCGTTTAAAAGTAGCTGTACCACAAATTTTGGATTTGTAAAAAGTAGCACTTACCTTAAACAAGGAGAGCTGTAGTATTCCTAGAGGAATCTTCTGAAATCTAGCTTTTGCAGGCTCCAAACTCTGTGCTGAGCAGTTTCTTATCTCATACAAATTCACCTGGCTGGGTGCAGTGGATATGCTAATAAGGCCTCAAATCATTATTGTTTCTGAATCTCTTAAATTGCATGTTGAGAACACCTGAAAACCACCATGTTCAATTCACCATGATACTCTGAAATTGCCTGGGTCAGTGTGGGCAGCACTACTCATGCATGGTCCTGGCCATGCCTCCAGGGGGTGAAATGTAATTCCATATGTAACTGTCTGTAAATGGAGTCACAGTAGTGATAGATTTCTTAACAGCATACAATGGGATAAAGGACTGATATATAGCACACCTTAAAGTGCCATTGTGTACCATAATAATACAGTACCTATATTTTCTGTGCCTATGATGCATCACACAAAAAAGGTGCCCTTCAATGTCATTATTGCAAGGTAGATGGGACATGAGACCTGATGATTTTCTGCCAGTTTTTTTACTGAGATTCTTCAAGATGAGACATCATGGCTGGAGAAGGAGAGGGCAGTGCTCCTTTTAAAACAGAGAGGTGGTGGGAAGAGGAGTCCAAAATCATTCTCTGTCTCCTTCATAATGATTACAGCCAGGGGCTTCAGCAAGAAGGCTATCAGGGCTCTCAGTGTAATTTATTTATTATTTTATTTGATATTTGTTTACTGGGAAAGACTGACTGGGATAATATCCCATTTTCAGTGGGGGCCCAGGGAGAAAAGCTCCACATTGACATAATATGGATACAATTAAATAGAGTTATTACAAAACCTAATCCTGAAGAACAACATATTAACTACAAGAATGAAGCCTGCAATAATTTCGCCCAGGCTGACATTTGTGCCAGTGGCATCCCATGTATAGAAGCACAGTGCCATCACCATTAATCATTTGTGCCAGTGGCATCCTATGTATAGAAGCACAGTGCCATCACCATTAGTCATTTGTGCCAGTGGCATCCCATGTATAGAAGAAGCACAGTGCCATCACCATTAGTCATTTGTGCCAGTGGCATCCCATGTATAGAAGCACAGTGCCATCACCATTAGTCATTTGTGCCAGTGGCATCCCATGTATAGAAGCACAGTGCCATCACCATTAGTCATTTGTGCCAGTGGCATCCCATGTATAGAAGCACAGTGCCATCACCATTAGTCATTTGTGCCAGTGGCATCCCATGTATAGAAGCACAGTGCCATCACCATTAGTCATTTGTGCCAGTGGCCTCCCATGTATTGAAGCACAGTGCCATCACCATCACCATTACCATGGCATGAGGCACCACAGTCTTGAACTCCTAGCCTGATGAGCAGGTAAAGTATTTACTTTGATTTATATTTTGTTGTTATACCTCAAATTTTCACTGATTGTTGTTAGACAGGCAAACTCTAGCCATACCAAGGGTCTAAGTCGTCTATAAATTCACACAGAGAAGACAATCCAGAGCTTATCTGAAGTAATCCTTATTGTTTTGTAATATATGGGGCAGCTATGAGCAAAAGTGAGCAGAAGCTACTGCCAGCAAAAGTACAGGAATTCCAGCTTTTCAGTGACTTTCACAACTGGTGCGGACAGAGCAACAACTTTATTCTTCTTAATTTAATATTTAGTTGTATAATGTTAGTGTGATTATTCTTAGAGAAGTTGATTTAAAATCTCTGTGAATTCTGTGGTAACTGATTTTGATTACCCATTTCTTTTAGAATTCTTTATTCATTTCCAGTTGAAAATGGATTCCTTAAAAGAGCGTGCCATTAATGAATTGCTTAAACACAAGTATCTTGTACAGTGTGCAAAATGCTACATATAAGTAAAGTTAACACTTGATAGCACTGGTGGTCTGTGTTCCTCACATCAGAAGTTGGATTACTTGCTTACCATTATAAGTAGTAAATCTAGTCTTACTGGTACAATTGGCACAACAGGAGAGCTGTTGTTACATATATTAATGACCAGACTGATGAGAGAAATAATGTTAGGCAAATAGCAATTAAAACACATTTAGGCAAGGGAGTGTATATTGTCACAGACTGCAGAGAGGCCAGTCCAGGACTTATCTAAACATTCCTGTGTTGGTTTGTGATTGACTGTGTGGTTGCCTGGTAAGAGATTTATTTTAATTCATGTTTTAGTTTTTACCACTGTGTTCACTGTTTGTAGGAAGAAAGAGACGGCTTGAAGATGGCTTGTAGACAAGAAGATTTACTTTGATTTATATTTTGCTGTTATACCTCAAATTTTCACTGATTGTTGTTAGACAGGAAAACTCTAGCCATACCAAGGGTCCTAGTCGTCTATAAATTCATACAGAGAAGACAATCCAGAGCTTATCTGAAGTAATCCTTATTGTTTCGTAATATATGGGGTAGCTATGAGCAATAGTGAGCAGAATCTACTGCCAACAATGTACAGGAATTCCAGCTTTTCTCTGACTTTCAAAACTGGTACGGACAGAACAACTTTATTCTTCTTAATTTAATATTTAGTTGTATAATGTTAGTGTGATTATTCTTATAGAAGTTGATTTAAAATCTCTGTGAATTCTGCGGTAACTGATTTTGATTACCCTTTTCTTTTAGAATTCTTTATTCATTTGCAGTTGAAAATGGATTCCTTAAAAGAGTGTGCCATTAATGAATTGCCTAAACACAAGTATCTTGTACAGTGTGCAAAATGCTACATATAAGTAAAGGTAACACTTGATAACACTGGTGATCTGTGTTCCTCACATCAAATGTTGGATGACTTGCTTATCATTATAAGTAGTAAATCTAGACTTACTGGTACAATTGGCACAACAGGAGAACTGTTGTTACATATATTAATGACCAGACTGATGAGAGAAATAATGTTAGGCAAATAGCAATTAAAACACATGTAGGAAAGGGAGTGTATATTGTCGTTAAAGATCACTCAAACCCTGTTGAGAAAGATAATTCCAATGACAGCTTTGGAATTCTGAATACAAGCATTCAGCAATCTGAGGATTTAGAGAATGTAGAAAAAAAAAATAAAAAAAGAAAGAAAGAAATTCACAACAAATAAAAAGAAACTGATTAATATCTATAAAGCAAAAAGAATACATACTAAAAAGACACTGCTTTGTTATGTAACTTATAGATTACAGGGAATGACAACATTTTTTTCTACCGGGAAACCTTCAGTCTACAGAAAAAGGAATATTTTTTTCCAAAAGAAAAGGTAGAAAAAAGGGGAAGGGGCAGGTAAAAAAGAAGAAATTAAAAGTGAATGTAGACGAATTGTAGAACAGTACTGTAGGAAATAGAAGGAGAAAGACAGGAGCTGACAACATGGCTTAAGCTGTTGATATACAAAGCCATCTGGAGGAGAACTGTATGCTTGCTTATATAATAAGCAGTAAAACATTGGGATTAACATGACTAATGGTAATGAAGATCATTCCTTTTTAAGAATTCATAGAGCAGATATTACTATATAAGAAGTTGAAGATTCTTCAGAACTAGTCAGAAAAGATATTCTTGTAATTGGAGAGTCAGTTATTATAGGAACTGCTACTTAACATTTGTAAAGATGATAATGAACACTGATTAGTGTTAAGCCTGCTAGAAAAAAAATAGAGGATGTGAGAAAGGCCTTAGAATGCCTTAATGTAAGAATGTATAGATCTGTTTTTATTTATGTTGGTACAAATGATCTCATCCACAAGGACTCTCTGACTGTCAGTAGGGAACTTACTTAATATAGGCATTAGGATGTATTTTTTTTACAAATAACATATAGAAAGGAGACTCATCACCATGAATAGAAAAACATTTGGGGTAAATACCTGCATGAAAAAATGTTGCATTTTACAAAAATGGAAATGTGTAGAGCATCAGAGCCTAATTTTGGGCTCACATGTGTTTAAACAGGATGGTGCGCACTTGTCAACTTCAGGAAAGAGAATTCTTGCAGTAGATATTTTGCAATATTTGACAATCACAAGACAGGATTCTTGCCAGGTCAAAAATTTAACAATTCATAGATAGCAATATTTGATGTGTCTCTGATGATTGTTAATGCTAGGATCACTAATAATAATTTTTTTTTTTTATTATGAAGTTTGCTAGTTTTCCATAAGATTAATGTTATTGTTTGTCAAATATGGTTAAAGAACAATGACTGGAAATCAGTTCTGTCAGTGTATGAATGTTTTTTGCAGTAGGAGACATTCTAACAAAAAGCAAGTTGGTGTTATAATAGGCATTAAAGATAGTTATGAGACCTGTGATTATTACATGTTCAGCGATAACACCAATACTATAGATTGTGTAACAATGCCAATAAGACAACCCTGGAGCATATAACATTGTTGGAGTGCATAGACCACCAAAGTCAAGGGCTGATGACCTAGAGAAATTCTTATACTTCTTGCATGAAATGCAGGAGAGAAGAATAATAGTGAGTGGGGACATACATTTACCAGAAACAAACTGGAATGATATTGATTCAACAACATTAGTAAATAAATGATTTATAACGGATGTTCAGGAACAACAACTGCTTCATACTCTAAAAAAGGCCTATCGTGGAACAAAGCATACTAGACATTGTTTGTGTTCCTAAAGAAATTACTGTTACTTCATGTCAAGTTTTACCACTGTTGATGTGCAGTGATCATGGGGTTATAAAGGTTAGTTTGTTGCTAGGTAATTCTGCCAAACAGAAATCTAAACCATTGCACAGTAGATTAATAAAATATTATATGGGAACAAAACAGTCATGTAAAACAAATTGGAGTGATGAGTTCAGTGGAAAAATTGCTGAGGAATGAGGAAAATTTTGAAAGAGAAATTGTTTGAATGTAAAAAAATGTTTATCATCAGGATCCAGGCACACATCTTCAGGAAGATATATTTCCATAAGAACAAGATACTTGATTAAGGTGAGAGCAAAAAAAAAAAAAAAAAAGTTGAAAAGAGGTCAAACTGTGACTTTGAAAACTGAAATAAACAAGCTGGACAGACAAGTTAAACACAGTGTGAGGCAAGATCAAGATAAATTTGAAGAAAATGTTTATAAAGATATTGAGTATAATAGGAAACCATTTTATAGCTACATCAGATGTGGTAGGAGTAAAGACATACAAACTGATAAACTATGCGTAGATTCTAAAATTTATTCTCAGGCACAGATGATTCTAGATATATTTATAAAATATTATACAGAGCAGTTTGGCTCCACAAAGAGTGTGATAAATTGTTCTAGTGACAGCCAAGTAACCTCAGATATTAAAATCAAATTTGATTATAATGAAAAAGAACAAAGTAAACTGGATCCAACAAAGCAGAAGGAGGAGATGGAATTAGTAATAATGACCCGAGAATGCTACAGCATGAACTTGTAGTGCCATTATATCTGTTATTTGCTAGGTCTTATAAATATGGGGAGATTCCTCATGATTGGAGACATGCATTTGTTAAACCCATCTTTAAAGGAAAGGGAAAAGTGTCCATAAGTTTACTTTCATGTTGTGGAAAATAATGAGGAAGTTTATATTGGATAAATTATAGTCAGAAGTGGAAAGGCTGAGACATAAAACCATACATCAGCATATATATGTTGAAAATAGATCTATTACCTCTTGTAACATGATGTTCTATAACTATGTAATAACAGCTATGAATGAAAAATTGTGCTGTGATTTAGTTTATATAGATTTAACTTCAGCATTTGATAGGGCCACACACAAAATAATGATCAAATTATAACAACTAGGTATTGATGTACTCTTGATAAGATGGATAGCTGCATGGCTTACATATTGGACATGGCAAGTGCCATACAGCAACTGGACAGGTGGAATCCTTGGTTACAGTCAGGGCATACCACCAGGCTGCATCCTTGGCCCATATTTGTTTAGACTGTATCTTTCAGATCTATCTTTTTAATTTGAAGTGTTCTACAGTCTGTATGCATATGACTTGAAAATAGGTAAACTGATTACAAGAGTTACAGACAGGACATGCCTGCAAAAGAACTTGTCTAAATTAACCATTTGGGCACAAGAGAATATACTGATAAATACATTAAAAAACTAAGCATGTGACATTTGGGAGACATAAATTTAATTGAAAGGTGAATACTTAATAAAGCATTCTGTAACTGAAACTGTAGATTCATTTAACAACCTGGTTATATCGGTAGATCCTGCTTTGAGTTTTTCTAATCCTATCAACCTATAGTTATAGAACTATAGGTTGTATAAAAGATGTATAAAGTTAAGGAAATCAGATGATGAAGTCATTGTTTGTTAGCTGTATTAGACCAAAACTTGAGTACAGGATAACAATATAGGTTCATAGGTAGGTACTAGGCTATCGGCCCAAGGGCCTAAGTAAGCCTAGCCAACAAGGTTCCCTGACTTATGCCACCCAAGAAAGTTATTTTCCTGTGCCCCTGCCGAGCAGAGCCACAGAAGTGATCCCTGGGGTGTATTTCCTATTTCCCATCCACTCATCAAGATTTTTCTTGAAGAGTGATAATGAGGAACTTTGCTTGACATAGATGGGTAGCTTGTTCCAGAGTATGGGAAGTTTCTGGGACAGGAATCTATCCCTCCAGCATGTCCTGTTTATTGTGGTGACAAGGTTTAGGTCCCTAGAGCATGTAGCTCAGAGGGATTGGGATTTCTTTAGGTGTAGCATGTCCAACAGCTCTGGGTTTGACATAGCTTTATATGTTAGGCAGAGATCACCTCAGAGTAGGCGATATGCTATGGAGTAAAGCTGGAGTGTTTTGAGACGGTCAGTGTAGGGCATCTGTTTGAGGCCAGTAATATTCTTTGTGAGGTACTTTTGTGGCCTTTCCAGCTGCTGCAGATGTCTAGTGAGGTACATTCCAAAAGGAGTGTTGTACTCTATAATGGGTCTAATGAGTGTCGAGTAGAGGGGAACAATGACCTCTTTTTTCCTGGATGATAACCCTTTTGTGGTGAGGTGTGTCACATAGAAGGATTTCCTGACTACAGTGGCGATGTGATTACCAAAGGAGAGACTACTGTCCACCTGGGTCCCAAGGTCTCTTATCACACATTCGGCATTAAGTAGACTGCTGCCTATGTGATAGTTCATGGGTACTGAGTTTTTACCAAAGGGGATGATAATGCACTTTTTGGCATTGAACTTGAGGCCATGGCTCTGACATCAGACATCTGTCTCAGTGAGGCCCTTCTGTAGGATGTCCACATCATTTGAGGACACGACTATGACTCCTAGTTTGCAGTCATCTGCGAACTTCATTAGCCAAAGGCCTACTGTGTTAGCCTGTACTTCAGAGAAGTAGAAACCAAACATGAGAGGTCCCAGGACTGAACCCTGTGGTACTCCACTTGTCACAAGTTTGAAGTCATATTCGGAGTCTGCAACTTTTACAGTGTGGGTTCTGTCACAGTGAGCCAGTTGGCAACCCATCTTGTGACATAGGGATTTATACCTAGTTTAGTGAATTTTGCTATAATTCCAGAATGGGGGATGGTGTTGAAAGCCTTGGTGAGGTCAAGATAGGCTGTGTGAACCACCTTACCCTCGTCTACAGCTTTGGTGACTGCCGCAAAGAAATCGATCAGGTTCAGGAGGCATGATCTGTCTTTCACAAACCCGAACTGGGTGGGGGTCCAGAGTTTGGAGGATACCAATGTCTTTGTTTATGAGTTCCATGGTGATATGTTCCATGGCCTTACAGACTAGGCTCGTCAGGCTAATAGGGGGATAGTTCCCGGGATCAGTGGTGGCTACCCCTTTGTGGAGTGGGATAACTGTTGCTGTGCATCATTCAGTGGGCACAAAGCCTGACGTGAGGCTCTGATTGAACATGGTGCTTAGGTGGGGAGTCAGTTCGTTCTGAGGTTCATGTAAAATGCAGCCTGGGATGCTGTTCAGTCCCATGGTTGCTGTGTTTTTGTTTTTAGAGAGTGTAGCTTTTATCTGCATAGTTGTGATTACAGGGACTCTGCATTCTTCCTGTATAGATATGGACCCTTTAGAGGGTGAGAGGAGGGTAAAGTTAGCACTGAACCTATCTGCCAGGATGTTGGCAATATAAGTTGGTTCTGTAATTTTCATGCCATTGTGCTGTAACTCAGAGCAGATCTGGGTGTTGCCATTGAGATTCTTGACATAGCTATAGAATGCTTTATGGTTGTCCCTAGAATCAGTGGTGATTTTGTTTTCTTAGCTAGCTTTGGAGGATTTTATAAGGGATCTCAGCTTCTTACTAAGGCTGACCAGGGAGCTCCTCCACTCATGGGATTTTACTCTCTTTTGCAACAGTTTCTTCCTTCTGTTGTAGAGTTTCTTTATGGCAGGGGACCACCAGATTGGCTTCCTTTTTTTGGAGGATAGCGTCTTGGTTCTGTTTGGGATAGCACAATCCATGCACTCATGTAAGTGCTTATATAGTGCATTTGTGTAGGATTCAGCAGTCGTAACTGTATTGTCCATCTGCATGGGTGTCATGAAGTTCGCCACTTCTGTCTTAAGAAGCATGAAGTTTGCTTTGGAGAAATTTTTTACCATGGTTTCCATAATGGCGGGTGGGGGCGGGATGTGGATATCTAGGGTGATTAGCTTATGGTTGGATGTGACCAACGAGGAGTTGACTTCAGGTGTGGAACACTGGTCACTCATGTTGGTAATGACTAGGTCTAGGATATTGTTGCCCCTGGTGGGGGTGTGGATAAATTGATCCAGGGCATTGAAATTTATGAATTCCAGAAAGCGTTGCGTGAAGGAGTTGGTACATGAGAGGTTTTTCCAGTTAACGGTGAGGTAGTTGAAATCACCCATTATTAGGGTGTTTGGTTCAACCATAATATTTTCCAGTATATCAAGAAAAGAGGAGTGGGAATCCTGGGGCATGGTGGGGGATCTGTAGCAAGCTACAATTTGGATTGCAGTTTTGCCTAGAGTTAGTTGCACTTGGATAACCTTGGATACATTATGCTGAGCAACTAGCCTGGAGGTGTGGATATCCTTAATGAATATGGACACACCTCCACCTTTGGTGTTCCGGTTCAGGTTAGTTGGCCGAAACGTGTGGTATGAGTTATAGCCTGGTAATGCAGGGGTGCTCTCTGGAGCCTTAAACCAGGTCTCAGTCACTGCACAGATATCGATGTTCTCCATTTTAAGGAGTGTCTCGAGGGAGTGCATTTTGAGATTTAGACTTCTAGCATTGAGTAGCATTACCCTCAGTTTTTGCTTGCCTGTTCCTGTTACGGTGGTGAATTTGTCATTTGAACCTTGCATAAAAAAGGCACTATAGGGGCGGCAAGAGCCTTAACCAGTATCTGGAATCCCAGGTGTGACAGGTGCAGGCCATCTCTAGCAAAGCATCGTGGTCTGTCGACCATGTTGTCCCAGACAGACAGATCCTGGATCCCCTTAAAATGACACAAGAAGCTTAGCCAATTGTTGAAGTCAGTCATTTTGTCCTTGTACTGTGGTATCATTCTGGGCGATGGCAGGATGCTACTCAGGGCTAGGGTCATACCCCCCTGGGCTACAAGATCAGAGAGCTCTTCCACGTCTCTTTTCATGTAGTCCAGGGAGGTACATCTCAGGTCATTATCACAGCAACATGGACAATGACAGAGTAATATTTGTACTTGTTGTGGAGTAACCTGAGTGCGTGGATTATGTGGCGGATCCTGCCACCCGGCAGGCACCTGACAGTAACCTTCTCCTTGTTTAGCCTGGTGAGTGGAAATGTTATAAGAAAACAAGCATGAGTAAATTGGAAAGAGTACAGCCGAAATATACCAAGGGCATCCATGGAATGAAAGATTAAAATATCTGAAATTGTACATCTGTCATATAGATATTTAAGAGGAGATCTTATTCAGGTATATTGGGCATTTAGAGACACCTACCGCTGGAACTGTTTGTGGTTATCAAAAAGTAGAAGAGAATTATCAGATAACCTACGTAGAAGATTCTATAGGCATGAACTGTGTACTAATTGTAAGTCTGAGAGAGTAGTTAATGGAATAACTTACCAAGTTACATTAAAACAAGCACTAGTAAGATATTTTTAAGAATAGCCTGGACACTTATTATGGGAATGGCTGTTTTGGTATATTGGCAGGCTAGACGGGCATTATTGTCCATGCTTGAAATGTTTGTTTCTATGTATGTATCTCATTCCATTAAAACACAGATCATCACACATGCCTCATGACCTTGCAGGACTGCCACAAAACCTTCTTTCTCTTGCTTGAACTGTGCATGCAAGTTCATGGAGAACACTCTCAGAGCTGCTTGCATTTCCTTGAATCCACACCATATCCTGATATGGTTTTCCTGCAGTTCTTGCTATGGCTGCATCCAGGATTTTTAATGAGTTATTCATACACATTTGTCTGGCTGCATTAATTGTTAATGAGCATTGGGGCTTGTTGTGTCACAGTAAACAGATGAGAGTTGGTTCAGATTGTGGCCACAACATTTCTGAATCACTGGCACAGTGTGTGTGTGTGTGTGTGTGTGTGTGTGTGTGTGTGTGTGTGTGTGTGTGTTTGCATGTGTCTTTTTATGTATACTTTTAAATGCAGAACCATTATAACCAGCATAGCCACAAGTCTGATACAAAGATACTTTACTTCAAATATGGCAGTAAATATTTTTATTGGAGTGGATTAATTATTTTTTGTTTATTCAATACATGCAAGACAAGCTTATTGTTTATCATGGACTTATCTCCAGTCTTCTTTTTGCCTGTATATTGTTCTTAATTGCTACAAGAGGTTACAGTGGTGGGTAGAGCACTGCAGATATCTGCTTTTGTGGCAGTGATCATAATGCCATATTGTGATATGCAGGAAGTTATTGTGCTATATTCCATTAACATAACTGTTTCACATTATGTATCATATCAGGCCATATTTAATACATTTATTTTTGTAACTGAACTGTTCATTCTCTGGCCATTTTCAGCTACCTCATGGCCACAAAAGTAAGAGTAAATGCAATGTAATTACTGGCACTATAGCTGCCGATGACTGTATTTTTGAAGAAACGGGAGCACCCAGAGAAATCCCACAAAGAAATTAAAACAACATGTAAACTACCACAGGCAGGGACTTGGGGAGACTGAACCCCACACTCTAGAACTATGAGGCAGAAACCTTAATTACTCTATCTGTAAATATGTTACATAAATAGGAATTATCTTGCATAATATTTAGGATGATGTCTGGAATGAGATGGAATGGTGGAATGGGTACTAGACATTTAGTTAATTAGCCTTCTTTGACTAAACAGGTGTAGTAGTTTTTCTTTGGTTATAATAGGAGTACAGTTTGCTCCATTGCTGTTGTAATTTAGAGGAGGAATATCTAGATGAACTTTCATTAAATTTGCAAAGGAAAGTGACTTCTTTTTTGTGAGGCATCCGCTCTCCCCCATTCCCATATAGGTGAGGTGAATGCCCCCTTTGCTTTTCCCTTAATTATAGTTAATTCCTAGATCACTATATCTCAGTGAAAGGGATGCAGTGACTTTGTAGTGATGTTGTTCTCATTCATCTTTAAAAGGGTGGTCTCTGTATGATTTGTCCTGTCATTGACTAGGCATACAGTACCGATGGTGATATTCAGATACAGCAGTACATTATAATGCACAGTGGAGATGGATTAGGACAGCATTTTTAAAGCAATATTCCATAACATTAGTCAAACAGCTAAAACTGAATGACATCATCAGTGTGGCAAAAGTGAAAAACAAAACATTTTAACTACGTATAAGGAAATAAATATTTTATTTAACTAAGGTACAAATCTCACAATCCTGATAAGTACATAAACAAATAAATTTATTTATGAAAAAACATTCTTTCCTTTCCTTTTCTTATATGTACTATTGTATATATTGTTTTACTGTGCACAATTAACAGCTTTATTACACTAGGATTTATCCGTCTGTTTATTTATCTATGGCACAAGACTGAGCTAGAAACTGTTTATTTATTACCTTCCTTTGTATTATTCCACCTTATGCAGCAATATACACTGATGTTAATGCATAGATATTTGAAGTATTAGTTCAGCGCACAGATGGTCCATTAAGTCGTGTGCAGTGTGACGCAGTATGAAGCACTGATTGTCATGACCTTACCTTAAGGGAAATGAAGGTAAGAGGAAATACTAGTCTGTGAATGAGGAGAAATCAAAATCTACGGCCACTAGTTTAGCCTGTGTAAGAGATATGCTCTTTATAAAAGGTTGGTACTTTAGGCAAAGTTTTCAGTGGGGTAAAAAATGCATGTTTGAAGTCATTGTGTAAGGGACTGGCTTTGATCACAGTAGAAATCTAATTTCTGTGAATAAGGGGGGAAATGACCATGTTACATATAATTGTGTGACCTCATGTCTGCATGTTTTTCAAGACATTAACCAGAAGTAAACTTTGTAACTAATGATAAATACAGAGTCTGGGCTGCTGCAGAAGGTGCAACAGGTGCCTTCAGTGCAGACTGTTTCATAGTTCTCTGCCTTTGTGACTCCGAGGAGGAGTAGGGGATTTCCTCACTCCTTTGCCACAGACAACAGTGATGTTGAAGCCAAAGTGTCATGTTTTATGTACATAAAATTCTTATGTTAGCTGTGAGAGCATAAACAGCAACACCATATTCAGACTGAGGAAGTGCAACATTGTTCACAGAATGCATTAAACTCTCAGTTAACCGGAACTCAAGCAAATGCCAAAAAAAAAAAAAAAAAAGCAAAGAAATACAGTACAACTTTCATGTGCTGCACTTTCTGTTTCCCCCCGCAGAAACAAACTTTACATTTTTAGAGTTTTAAAAAGAAAGAAAGAAAGAAATGAATAAATTCTGTCTCTCCCCAACCTGAGAACAAGTCAAACCAAAGAAATAGTATAGGGTACAGTATTAGTCAGGCCTATTTTTAATAGTAACTCTCAAGCAACCAGAAAGTATAGTTATCTGGTATCTATCAATCCCCATGGGTGCCGGTTAACTGACAGTTTACTGTAGGTACAAACCTACAGGGTGAAATTATTTTAGGATTTGTGGCAATGACTCAGTATGAGTAGAACAACTTTGTATGCCTGCGCAAGTGTTGTTTAACATGCAGATTGTGTTAGGAAGGAACGTCAATATATTTGAGAAGCATTACATTCGTTATGCACAGCACCACCTAGACAGTCTACTTTCAGTTTCAAATATTGTCCCTGATATCAGCAATAAGAACAGTGCATCACAATATGAGAAGTGTTAAACTATGTCTCGAGACAGATAATGTGTGCTATGGAACTTTCTTCTTTGGTGTGTAGCTTTTATAGATGAAATAGTATTACTTTATGTAGGTGCATTTATCCCTTTTCAATTTTTAGTTAATTACAAGCAGACTGTTTTTGTTTCATTGTTGCCATATTTTAATAGCCAACTCATATGATAAGCTATATTTTGTGCTGTAGAACATAGTATAAATTCTATAGAAATGTTTTTCTAGTGAACATTTTATTGTAGCCTTTATTTCACTTTGTCCTCTTCTCTTGATAGGACAAAACATTAAACACATTTTATATAGTTTTTTAAGCACTTCAGAGTTTATTAAAAAGGCTATATATCAAATGAGCCTATGTGTTTTGAAAGATGTGATAATGTATTCATTTAATAAGTCAGGAGCCAAGAGTAGGAAAAAAGGAAGCCATTCAAGAAACTAATTTGCAGGTTGTTGTTGTTTGTCTTTCGGCTTTTCCCGGATAGGGGTCGCCACAGCGGAACTCCGGTCCGCTAATGATTGGCAGTAGATTTTCACGAATGCCGAGGTGCCAGCTTGACGTTCAACCTTCAACGAAGGCATGCCCATTTACGCATGTCTTTCAAATGCCCACCCAACCGCGGGGAGGACATACAGACTCCACTCAGAAGGCACTCCCCGCACTCCAGCCGAGAATCAAACGGGAGAACCTCTTGCTGTGACGCAACAATGGACAATGCAGGTAAAATTAATAAAACAACACCTTTTACTTACCTTATTTACTAGCTTAAATACTTTTATCAAAAATGGTATGCATGTGAAGTTTGGCTAAGAAGATATAATTCAGTTTAATATTTTTAGTCCATGAAGTTCTTATCAGACAGTATTTTTCTACCTCGTAATAAATGTACCTAATAATGTAAAACTCTTTCACTTCCTGCAGAGTAGGTCCCTAACAAGAGGCCCCCTCTCATCGTCTTTCTACTTACAAACCTATTCTCAACTGTGTGCTGACCTGTCTGGTAAATAATATCTAACTGTTCTAACACAACTGTGCAGAATCTGACCGCTCACATACACAGCTGGGGGTGGTCTAATCTGCATATGATATCCTATCTTTATGCAGTTGAATAACCTACACTCTTGCTTTCTTTCCATCTCCCTCTGTTACTTCTCTCCTTTCTATTCTCCTTCATTTTCCATTTTTTTTCTTTCTTTTTCTTACTTTTTCTTCTTCTTATGTGAATATGTACATATGTTTGGGATTTAAAACATTTGTTTGACTGCAAAAAATATATAAAACTTGACATAAATGCACAGTTAACTGCATCCATGCATTACAAATGTTGACCTCTATGTATGTGCACATTTTGCTGCATTCCTATATTTTATATGTTAATGCCATGTTGATGTTTAATTTTCTGTTATTATTTAAGTAACCCGACCTAAGCCTGCAACTGGTCATTTGTGATAAGTGTTCTATCCTAGTAAACAAATATGAATATAGAAAGAAAAAACTTCAGAGGGCTAATACCCTTGCTATGGCTTACTTTTAAGGGATAATCAGAAGTTAAATGTTTCAGGGATTCCTTATATGGGCTTCTAGACCATTACGTTGTTTCTTCCAGCTTTGAATGTTGTCATTAACACTGGTGGTTGACAACTTTCTAATACAGTTCATACTATTTCCTTGTTTATTAATCATGCACCAACCCATTGTTTTTGAGGTGAAACATCTATATGCAATGCTGCCAACCTGCTTTCCAGCAGCGTTATAGGTATAAAAAGGCAGGTATAGACAGAGAAGGATAAAAGAGGTGGCTCCGTCCTTATCAATCCCTTGGGACAAGGATGCAAAGTTCTCAAATAGAACTACAATGTAACTCCTGATGTAGACGATGGAAACCGCATTAGCTGGTAGCATAATGTGGCCCTAGTGCACAACGGATGCAGTAGACTTATAGCTTACACAGCAGGGCTGATACAGAAGGCCAAGCTGGCCAGTAGTCAGGCCCACTGCATGTTTGACTCCAAGAGGAGTGGAGCGTAGAATGAGCAATCTCTACCATTTAAAACAGCAATTCAATGGCACTACCTAGAAGGGAACAAATGGAAAGACAGGATGCTGGAACACCCCACTACCAGAGATCAGTGGAAATGGGATTTAGAAATATCAGCTAATAATTTTCTTGTAACTGCACTGTATGCTGCAAGACTTTGTCATAAACTGGCTCTTTCATTAGAAAGTTTCTTATTCTGTTACTCTGCATAGTCTCTATAGGGTTTTCTGTTGTATGTTGTTTAAAATATTAGTTCTTGCTGCATCATTGGAAGGTGTGTGAAAGACAATAGCTTCTGCAGGTCTATATTAAAACATCGAAGTTTCAAAACTTTGAATGTTCTAATATCAATCCGTATTCAGAAAAAGCTGAAAACATTGAACATACAGAACAGCGAATTTTTTCCTAGGGAAAAAAAATTGCTGTTCCAAAATACATACACACAACACAAGCACACCAAACAAACAGCAATCCACACACATACACCTAAAATCTTATACCTAACCCTACACTAAACTATACACACACCACTAACTATCCACTTACCTTAACCCTAACCCTAAGATCCGTCACTATCGCACACTCACCTCACCTGCACCCCAACCCTAACTCACCTACCCTGCCCTAACCCTCACGTCCACACAATTGCACACATACGTAACCCGCACCCTAACCCTAACTCACCTAACCAGCCCTAACCCTCACGTCCACATAATCGCACACATACCTAACTAGCACCCTAACCTTAACTATCCTAACCCACACTCAATCGCACACTTACCTGAACCCGACCCGTAACTTTCCACCACAGCACTGAAAATACCGAAGCAACAGAAATGGACAACCAAATTCTTCCCTAGGAAAAAATTCATTTTTCTGTTGCTTCAATATTTTCCGCTTTCGCTGAATAGGGGTCAATATCAGAACATTCGAAGTTTTGAAACTTCAATGCTCTAATACAGACCCGCTTCTGCTTAGTTTGCTTATCTGGTCAAAAAATATGCCAACAACTTTGCTTTTTAAATATGTATGAATGTATATTATTGTAAGATTTGTAGCTGTCTGTTTTGAACTAGCTTCTGTCCTGCACAGCCAGATGATACAGATTTGGAAGACTGTTTCAGGTATTAAGGCTGTTATTGCAATCAAAGGTTGCAGTAATTAGATTGCTTAAGAAATTCAAAACCTGCAGTAACAAATTCAATAAAACATTTGAAGGGAATGTCATTTTTTTGGGCCACAGCTTTGCACTGACTGAGTTAGTTAGTGCTATACTTGGTAATACAAACATGCTGAATGCCAATTTATGTAACATGTACCGATATAAGTATGAGATCGCTGTAGTATGGATGTTGATGGAGTTTTCTTTTTATTCCCACATTTCAACAGCCTTGAAATTGCTTTGTATAGAAATAAGGGAGCTTTACAGATGTTTGGAGGCTTTACACTTTCAAAAATACAGAGTATGTTATTTTGTTTTTCAGGACTAGACGTGCTTGGTTTGCTGAGTTAGGAGTTGACGAATTTTGTATCAGTGTAAAGCCACTGAGCTAAATGTTTTCATTTGTTTCTCATTATATCATCCATAATAGGAGTGCCTGTCTAAATTTATTATCAGAGGAAAAGTCACTCAGGCATTTAAGGAAGAAATATCTTATGTACATAATTTAATTTAATTTAATGTAACATGCTGTGTATTGTTAATGTCAAAATTAATAATAACTGTTTTTAATTTTGCCCAAGCACCTAACTGTACTCTCCTCATTTGCCTTATTCAGCTGTACGAGGACTTCATGAACAGCTTTCTGATTTGGGGTTGAGACACTTATATCCATCACTGGCAGTGGACGGCATGCATCAAGAAAAAAAAACATTCATAATATGGACAACATGAATGACGCTAGTTAAGATGGTACTGATGTTGCATGAGAATACACATATAAAAGGGACTTATGAAAGATTCTTCAAATGAGAAACATGAAAATGGATTGATAGAGCCCTATATCTACTTTAATGGGAGCAAAGAGAATATTTTGCATAGCTCCTTCAAATGGCAGGGAGCAGCAAAGGTACAGGGCATGCAACAAAACTTTAAGAGGAGACGTACACTTTAGGGCAGATAAGGGGAAGCACTCATTCAGTACAACATTGTTGATGGTCTGACATATGAAGAATTAGGTTAAGAAGTAGAGCTGCAAGCATAAGGACAGGTTCAGAAAGTGGGCAAAGGAGCTTGGTGACCCTCCTTCTTTTACCAACCTCCTCTGTCTCCAATAAAATATGCATCAGCAACTCATAAAGAAACAGAGCCAATGGGAATAATTATTTAGCGTGGCTTACAGAACACTTCCTTGTGAATAATTATTTAGTGTGACTTACAGAAAGCTTCCTTGTGAATAATTATTTAGTGTGGCTTACAGAAAGCTTCCTTGTGAACAATTATTTAGTGTGGCTTACAGAAAGCTTCCTTGTGAAGAATTATTTAGTGTGGCTTACAGAAAGCTTCCTTGTGAAGAATTATTTAGTGTGGCTTACAGAAAGCTTCCTTGTGAACAATTATTTAGTGTGGCATACAGAAGGCTTCCTTGTGAACAATTTAGTGTGGCTTACAGAAAGCTTCCTTGTGAACAATTATTTAGTGTGGCTTACAGAAAGCTTCCTTGTGAAGAATTATTTAGTGTGGCTTACAGAAAGCTTCCTTGTGAAGAATTATTTAGTGTGGCTTACAGAAAGCTTCCTTGTGAACAGTTATTTAGTGTGGCATACAGAAGGCTTCCTTGTGAACAATTTAGTGTGGCTTACAGAAAGCTTTCTTGTGAATAATTATTTAGTGTGGCTTACAGAAAGCTTCCTTGTGAATAATTATTTAGTGTGGCTTACAGAAAGCTTCCTTGTGAATAATTATTTAGTGTGGCTTACAGAAAGCTTCCTTGTGAACAATTATTTAGTGTGGCTTACAGAAAGCTTCCTTGTGAACAATTATTTAGTGTGGCTTACAGAAAGCTTCCTTGTGAATAATTATTTAGTATGGGTTACAGAAGGCTTCCTCACTTGTTGAAAATTTATCTATGACAATGGCGTGGGCATCAGAGTGAGGACTTCAGTAACTGCACTGCTTGGTGAATGGCTGATTAGAAGTGTGTTATTTTATATTTCATAAATAATGTGTTTCAAAATAAATGCTACTATTAGCTATTAGGTGGTATCTACAACTACAAATTGTATCATCTTACAGTATACTGGGGACCCTAAAATTAAATATACACTAGAATTCCTGACCTTAAATGTTAAGCAAAGGTAACGGCTCACCAAGGTTTCTGCATACATAGGTGTTTGAGCATGTGTGTAGAAACACATACAGAAAGAAGCTGTAAGTTGAAGTAAGTAATTTCAGAGATTTTTCTGACAGCACAGAAATTGTAGATTGTTAGTGAGATATATATATATATATATATATATATATATATATATATATATATATATATATATATATATATATAAAAGGTAATCATAAGGCTAACGTAAGGGGAATGACAACACAAATGAAGTGTCCCTGTTTTTACAAGATATGTAACATTGTACTTTGAAAATTTTAGACTTCTTGGATTATAGTAAAAAGATGTTTTAGCACCTTACAACAGTACACATTAAACAGTTTAAAATGTAGGTACTAGTGATGGAAGACATAGTAGAGTGATGGTCACCTGACCTACCAGCCCTGCCTCCTTTGTGCCCCATCCACATTGTCTGCCCTTAACCTGTATTTGTAATGTACAAAATCTACAGACTTTACAAAGGTAAACAGGACATTTGTTTTGGGGAATCTTTCAGCCCACATTTTCAGTCGTCCTTAGGTTCATAGGTTCTTAGGTTATTAATAAGAATGTGGTTTGAATAAGCATAGTCTAGATTTACACCACTGGAAGTTATCTATAGTAGATCCCCTCTGCAACCAATGCCATTAAGTACCTTGCCACTAACCCCTTGAGTAAATTTATATCAACCCATGCAGTCATCAGCATTTATCTCAAGGAAGGCTGCAGTGTTGTACCATTTAATATGCAAGGGAAGTTCGCTCCAGAGGTAGGGAAATGAACCTGTCCCTCCAAGAAGTCCTATTTATGTCACAATGTAAGAAGAGTGTTTTGGAGTTATTGGTCTTAATGTTGTAAGTCTTTCTGAGATGGAAAAGATCTAGATACACTGGGTGTTTCATGGTCCCTAACTCACTAGAGAGCTGTCCATGCAGAACTTTGTAAGAGACAGAATAAAGTGAATGACTTTTTGATTTATCTGGATATCTGAAGGAACCTGGCCCTTTGACTGTTTTGGTTAGGAAATGCTAAAATCTTTCAAGCTGCAATATCATATGTGTTTAGTGAGATAAATACCATTTGGAGCATTATATTCGGTGACTGGCCTAATTTGCAATAACTATAGGGATTCTAAGATATACTTAGATCCTGAGGTTATACCTTTAATAATTAACTGGGCAACAAAAAAAAAATATTTTCTTACTGTAACTTATACTTGATCAAAGGACAGCTTATTGTCAGTGATCTCTTAACAACTGTGTCAAGCTTAAGTGGGGTTCCACCCATGTGATAATCAGTGGGGAAACACTTGTTTTCCATATGTGACTACATTAAACACTGGATAAGGGAACCAATAGTACCACCCAGTTATCAGTCAAGCACAAACTTGGTCAGCCACAACCCTTGGACATCTATTTTTATACTAGAGAAGTAAAACCTCAAGAGAAGAAGACTCATCTCAGAGCTCTGATGGACTTCACTAGTGAGTAATCTGTAAATGAGAAGGTACCACCGTAACTCACCCTGTGGGTATGATCAGAGAACCAATTAACATCCCATCAAATAATATAGGGGTTAAGAATTAAGTTGGCAGGCTTATCACCAATGCCTGCAAGGGAAACTGTATTTCATACCTTAGCAAGTTTGAGGGTAAGTAACATGAGCAAAATGACCCCCACCAAGAGCATTAATCACAGTCTCAGAAATTTTAACCAAATTAAGCAAGCAAGACATGCTCTTCACAAAACCATACTAAGTAGGACTGAGTGTTTGTAGTTACAGAAGGGATACATGACTGATCTAAACTTATAAGTAAGAGTCCATCAAGTGATTCAGTTTTACTCAGGTCCAGCTCTGGTCCTTACCCTGCAAAAGAAAGAGATGCAACTAATATCAAGGTATCATAGCTTCAACAGAAAAAAAAAAATCTGAGTATGTACTGTATGTATATGATCTGGCTATAGGCCACGTGCAGACTCTATAAAAGGAAATCTCTGCTGCCAGGTTCTCAGAAATATCATTGTTAATACTGTTTTAAGCAGTGAACCAGCTCTTTCAAATTATGCTTTCTCAATGTCACGTTCTTTGTCAACAGAGTTAGGGTACTAAGTGGTACTCACTAATTCTGTCATTGCGTCAGAATCAACACATTCACTATACTAGGGATCAATGTCTGTCACTGATATGATGACTTTCCACATTCTTTTAGTTAGGAAGGATGAAATAACTACCATGGTCACAGTGGCGTTAATAAAGGAAGAAACTCATTGATGCTGAAAAAGATGTTAAAACTTACAAACTACGAATATCTTATTAATCAAATATGCCACAGTTCAGTTAAAGTTTTAATTGTGTGTGTGTGTATATATATATATATATATATATATATATATATATATATATATGTGTGTGTGTGTGTGTGTGTATTTGTAATACTCTGAACTGAACAGACACAAAATCAATGCCTGTAAAGTCAACATGTTGAAACATGGAACATCAACAGCAAATGTGCATGCTCCAAGAATTAGCCCCAGAGCAGGTGATACAAAACCCAATGTTTTTGCAGTGTGACAAACCCCTTACACCTCTCCTACACCCTTTCTAATTATATATACTATCTCTGAGTTCACTCAGTCCCCAGGGATAGGGAATATTCCCCTGCCTGGGGATTGTCAATCTTGTGCACATATCAGCCATCTGTTTCAGGCGACCAAACAGACTTCGATCTTGTGTCAGTTCAGCTAAAAGGAACAAACCCATGATGGTGGTTCTCTGCTAATCATTCTATGCACTTCTTAGCCTAAAATTAAATTTGTGTGAATTATTTAATAGAAAAAAGCATCAGATTAGAGATGTGAATGTTTCTAGAATGAAGCAATGCAAATACATTTCATTTTTATAATCCTTTTTCAGTGATTACTGTACAATATAAAGCAGCAATAGGTAACAGAATATGTCTTGAAGTATAAATAAACCACAATGAAACAAAGTAAACTGTAAGGTCCTTTAAAGAATTACATGTTGAAAATGTGTTTAGTGACATAGAAGTGTGAAGCCTTGCAACAACATAACCTTGCTCTTAGGATGCTCAGAAATTGCAATAGCCGAACACAAATGTGTGTCTTAGAACAATAATGGCTTCCATTCAGTCAGTGCACAGTGAACTTTATAACTTTGTGAACAGACCTTGTAAGAAACAAAAAAGAAAATAGTCTATGCAGCTTACTTAGGACTTGTGATTTGTGATATTTTTAAAAAAGCAATATTACATTTTACTTAGTAAGAATTAATTAAGGTAATCAATAATTGCAGAATGAGATGAGAGGAACCAAAGAATCATTCAATCACAGAATCATAGAAAACTGAATGATTCAAAGTATTGTGACCTTTTACACTTTGCCAGTGCCCACCCTTAGATTTGTACCTCTTTTCTCAGGGAGGGCTATGCCAGTCAAGACCGGGATGAATTTGTGAGTACCCATCCAATCATCTAGTTCCTGTTTGAAAGAAGGTAGTGTATCACACTGCTTAGTTTACAAGAGTGAGTTTATTCCAGAAATGGTGCAGATGCTCCGTGATGAACCTATCCCTTTATCATATTTTATTTATCTGCTGGAAAAGATTTAGGTCCCTGTTTTTTTGGTGTTAGTGGGATTATTTGGTGACATTAGTCAACATGATTGAATCAACTAGAGCCATATTTTACACCATCGAGTAGCTAGGCATGCAATGGTATGCAGTCTTGTGATCCATGGATACTGTGCACCACAGTAGATGCCCAACGTGGTTGGTCTATACAACTCTTCCCCCATAGGACACCATATAGAGCCTGTGCTGCTACCCACAGCTCCATTCATTTGTCACTTGAAATGAAAAAACTCAGCATGTTTTTTTTTTCAGAGGTTGGAGGGATGCCACCAAGACACAGGAAGAGCATGCAAACTCCAAATAAGCATTGGCTAGAGGCCAGGATTGAAATTGTACCTTGTACAAGAGAAGCAAAGACCTTACTCATTATGCCACTTGGTCCCTCAAGACCAAAGGGGACATCCAGAAATGTGGGCAGTACAGCGGTATTAAACTCTTGTCACATTACATGAAAGTTCTGGACAGGGTGATTGTTAAATGGATCCACAGAGTGCGAGAAATAAGATGGGAGATGAGCAGTTTGGGTTCAGATCAGGACGCAGCACAACTGAACAATGCTTGTAGTGAGACAGATAGTTGAAAAGAAGCTAGAAATGAGGAAAGAGTCCAACTGGGCATTCCTAGACTGGGAGAAAGCATATGACACGGTCCCAAGAAAGATGATTTGGGCAGTACTGCGGTGGTTTGAAGTTTCAGAAACACTGATAGAATTAGTGCAAACTATGTACAAGGAACCAAAGACTCAAGTACGAACAGTATTTGTTCTCACAGAGAGGTTCCCAGCGGGATTGGGTCTGCACCAGAGTTCAGCTCTGACCGAACAGCTGTTCATACTGGTGATGGTCCAAAGTAGTAAACAGGTTGGAAGGTATAGATCAACAAAGTTGCTGTATACAGACAATGTGTCTCCTGGTCCAAAGTACAGTGGTCTCAGAATTTGTGTCTAGATGTAGAAGGGATGGGCAGTTTAGGAGTATAAGTCTCACTGGCTGCAAACACACTTTAGAGGATTTCCAGTGAGTTTTAACACTTCTTGTATTTTCACAGAAGTTGCACTTTAGCTTTTAGCGATGCTGACTTCCATTATTCCACATTCCCTCAATGCATACATGCATACAAACTTACAAATATTTCAATCATGGGCATTAATGCCCTTCTAGCGTGCCAATATACCAAAACACTTGTTCCCATAATAAGTGTCCAGGCTGTTCTTAAAAATATCTAAATTAATACTTGCTTTAATGTAATTTGGTATTCTGTTCCATGCATCAGCTACTCTGTCAGAGAACCAATTAGTACACTTCTCATTCCCTTCTACATAGGTTGTCTGATGCTTTTTGATAATCCCAAACATTCCCATTGGTAGTTGTCTCTAAATGCCCTATACACCTGAATACAATCTCCTCTTAGATATCTGTAAGAGATACTGTACAAGTTCAAATATTTTAGTCTTTCATAATAACTTAAATTTTCACATCCATGGATGCCCTTGGCATATTTTCATTGTATTATTTCCAGTTTACTCATGCTTGTTTTCTTAGAGGGTTTCCATATTGTTATTCCATACTCACGTTTGGGTCTAATGTAACTAACAAACAATGACTCCATCATTTTTGATTTTCTAGACTTTTTAAATCTTTTTTATACAACTTATAGTTCTATAACTATCATTAACCAATTGGTTGATATGATCAGAAAAACTCGTAGCTGGAAATACCCATATACCCAGGTCCTTAAATGAGTCTACAGTTTCAGTCACTGTGTGCTGTATTAAATATTAAATTTATGTCTCCCAAATCTGATATGTTTAGTTTTTGATGTATTTATCTGTATATTATTATCCTGTACCCAAATGGTTAATTTAGTCAAGTTATTTTACAGATATGCATTATCTATAACACATAATCAGTTTACTCAATTTTAGGTTGTCTTCATATAGATTGTTGAACACCTCTGATGAAAAAGTTAGGTCTGAAAGATACAATCTAAACAAGTAAGGGCCTAGGACAGAACCCTGTGGGATACCCTGACTGTAATCAAGGATTTCACCTGTCCAGTAGTTGTATGATACTTGCCATGTCCATGTCCTTGTCATGTCCTTAATAAGCTTTTCATACTGCCTTGAGATTACACCTTTCAAGAATTTCTTCTATCTAGGATGCTTGTCCAAAGCAAAAATAGAAAGGTGGAATCCCTCTCTTGTCTGTACATCTCAAACATCTCTTTTACAAATCTTCTGCAATGGCTATTCAAGGTCCACTGACTCAGAGCACTAAATGATACTTCTGAAGGGAAGCAATGTCCTACATCCATGGAATTAAAAGAAGCCTCAGTTATAATTGCAGAAGACTCATTAGTTTGGTGGAAGCTGGGTTCCCAGTATACATATTACAGCACAATCACAGCAGCAAACCTTCCACATAGATCCCATCACTGCTAGGCACGGAACCATTTAAACTGGCTAGACCAACCTACCTAACCTACAATCAGTTGTTCACAGCTCAGAAACTTACATATGAACTAAGGAACTGACCTGCACTAAAGAATTCCCTCCAGCTCTACTCTCTGCACAGAGATCTCCACTTAAAAAACAAATCTTCACTCAATGTCACCAAATCTCCCAACTCTGAAGGAGACTCTTTATACTCAAATTACATAGCAAAGCTCTGGAACTCAGTCTCACTCCCCTGTACACAAACTGACAAAACAAACAGGGTTTAAACAGGACATAAAGCACCAACATCAGTTCTGGCTATGCTTCTGCCTCACTCAGGATAAATGCTCTAAAACTGTTCTCCCCTCACTAAACCTTACCTTACCTTAATCCCTGACCACTAGCTTTTTTTTTACTCAAATATTTTTTATTTTGAAATAAAACACAAAAAATTTAACCACAATTAAATAAATTGAATAGACCTCTAGCTTTTTCTTCACAAACATCTGCCTTTCTTCCTTAAGTTTCCTCTCAAATATCTTCTTTTTCCTCACTGCCTCACCACTGACTCCCCTCTGCACTTAGCTTATCTCTAGCCTCCTTTTTCACTCCAATTCACTTTCTCTTATTTCACCCTCTTCTATTCCTTCAACCTTATTTGAATACTCTTTAACCTCACATTTCCCCTGCACCTAGCTTATCACTCTCCCACCTCTTTTTTACCCTAATTCACCTCCTCTTATGTTATTTCATCCTCTTCCTTTCCTCCAACTTTCTTTCACTGCTCTCTCACCCTAACACATTTCCCATTTACCTACTACCTTAAACAAGTTTAACAGCTCTACAACTGAAACTTATCCCCTTCTCAACCCATTTCATCCTTTTTACTTCACACACCTCTGATGATATCTCCTCTTCATGCTCTGTACAGTTTGACAAAGCCCAACTTACTCCTGATGTTTCACCTTTCTTATCACTAAATGACTCCTAATTATATACTTCTGATCACAAAGTATCCAATATTGATTATATGACTACCAAAGTAGTCTCACTCTTTAAACACCAGTCTGGAGCTTTTACAATATTGCTGCATTTACGTGTTTGTAATGTAAGTATTTTTATTAATGCATTGCATGTGGAGCTTTTCTCTCTGGGCCACTGCTGAGAAGTAGTTTTGCATAGCACAATCCAAATTTCACAGTCAATAAAGGCAATAAATATAATAAATTAAATAAATATGTGGTTTTTGGATCACTCCCAGCAGTAGGGCTTTCCTAGGAAAACAAATTAAATAAAATTTTAAGGTAAAATATAATTCCTTTTTTATACATTTTTTCCAAATTATAGAGTGAGCTTATGTCCCCTTTGCTAGCTTTGTCTCCTCTTTTGCATCTTCTCGCATCTAAATTAACATGGATATACTTAGTTACTGAACTAGCAGAATGAGCCCCAGATGACACACCAGAGGATATACCAATTCTTCAGTTGGCTTGTCACTCTAGCCACGTACCTGCCTACGTTATACACATCAGCACTCATTTTGCAAAGTGCTTATCTTAGGGAACAAATATTTATTCTTCCATTTCAGGCAGTAACAATGAAGGGTCTTCATAAATACATGC